>NC_138558.1:71646698-71819606 GCF_964273705.1 Natrix helvetica | reverse complement strand
GTGATGAGTAGTTGAGAAAGCCAGAGAAGTCAGCACATGTTTCATTGATTATAGAAAGGTCTCCAATGGTGTCTACAGCATCAAGCTCTGGAACGGGTTCAGAAAAGTGGCAATCTCCAGACTGACGAGCAAGTCACATGCAGGTCAAGAAGCCACAGTAGAGGCCGAACATGGTCAATCCAGCCAGATCAGCTCCAGAAATGTGACAAGACTGTATATTCTCCCTTTAGTTATCCAGACCATGTGTTGAGCATTTATTAAGAAGCAGAGGGAAAAAACAGCCTTCAAAATTATTGAAGTAGATGATAAATTTTGCCTTTCTGTCATCAAGGCCTAAGTGGTCAAAAACCACACCACAGACTAGCATTTGATACAGTAGCCGTGAAGGGCTTGGAAAAGGTACCCTCTTTTCCCCAAAATAAGACCTCCCAGGATAATAAGCCCAATTGGGCTTTTGAGCAGATGTGCTAAAAGAAGCCCTCCCCCCAAAAGAAGCCCTCCCTGAAAATATTGCAACACAGCAGCAGCTGTCAGGTGACCACACTCGCCGCCTCCTGCACCTAAAAATAATAAGACCTCCCCAAAAATAAGGCCAAGTGCTTATTTCGGGGGTCAAAAGAAAATAAGGCCCTGTCTTATTTTTGGGGAAACACGGTATTAAAATGGCATGATATAGCAATAGCACTTAGACTTATATACCACTTTACACTGCTTTTACAGCCCTCTCTAAGTGGTTTACAGAGTCAGCCTCTTGCCCCCAACAATCTGGGTCCTCATTTTACCGACCTCGGAATGATGGAAGGCTGAGACAAACCATCATATCCAAGCCTCATATTTGTTGCCAGGAATGGTGGTCTCATTTATTTTACATTCCTTAATCTCCCCCCCCCAAATTAAATACTATTTTCAGCATGAGACTGTTACCTTTCTTCACTCGAAAATATAAATATAATCTTTATTGTCATTGTACTTAAATACAACAAAATTGGTTAGGAGGGGAACATTTTCCCCAATTAAAGAAAATAATTCTCACATACCAAATGCACAGTTATTTATGGACAGTTCCTTACTAGCTTCATGAAAGGGAAAGATTTATGGGTGAAAAATTAACACGTATGGAAATGAGGTGGGGAATTTTAAATTAAAATCGCTGAGTTTCCCAACTTACATTTGGCTTATCGCATAAAATATGCTCTTGCAACCTGTTCTCAAATGTTGTCGGTGAATTTCTTACTTGGAATACTCATTAACTCACCAGAAAGCAATAGGTAAATTACCATGGTGGGGTTTATTTTATTTTATTTTTATTTTTTCTAATACTATTATAGCTCAAGCTGATGCAATTTAATAAGGGAGTGTGAAATATCATGTTTTGTTCCTTGCCATATTTTTAATCTGGGATGTAGATGGCAACTGTAAATGCATATCTCTGGACCAATTATGTAAATACTCCAAATAGTAGAATTTTATCTGGGGAGAGGTTGAGGTCGGTGGGAATATTCTATGGCAAACAGTTTAGAAAACCCTGGTTATTAATCAAAATAAGGTGCCTAATTTTACCCTTAATGATTTGGGTATAACTGTAAAAAAATCATGTAGTGTAATAATATCTTATTTAGATCTTATTTTCTTTTGGGCTACAAAATAAGCATTGGGCTTATTTTTTTGGGGTGTTGTCTTATTTTCCCCCCATGTACAGTAGGCACACTTCTTCTGCTTGCTCGTGATGGCTGCATAGCGTATCAGTAACTCTTTTCCTACATAAATTCATTATCTCATGCCCTCTCATCTAAATCAATGCATAATTTAAATTTAAATAGTGAATTTGTAAAAACTATTTAAACAGTTACACTATGTTGATACATTCCTGGTTTGTCCCAACAGAATGAACTAATATTTACCGTATTTTTTGCAGTATAAGATGCACCTTAGTTTTGGGGGAGGAAAATAAGAAGAAAAATTTTGCCTCTGCCTACCAGCATCCATATTCAGCTGACACATGGTAATAAGGTCAGCCAATGAATAGGCATAGCAACTAAATCAGTCAATGAGGGTTATTTGGACTCTGAAATTTGCTGGGTGAGCAAGAAGGAGACAGGAAGGAGCCTGGCCGAGAACTGAAAGTGAAATTGCTTGTGTTTTGCTTGTATTTACTGCTACCTTGGAAAACCTGCTTTTGGTAATGTATTGTATATTATTATTATTATTATTATTTTGAATCCTGCTGACTTGTGTGTGCTTTCTGAATGTGATTGCTGCTGCAAACTCTGACCAGCCAGGTCAGCTTCAGTACTTATTGCAGCCTGATTCAGCACAGCTGATTGGATCAAACTGCTGGAATACCCCCAATCAGCTGTTCCAGTCTGCAAGAATTGCCAGAGACCATCTCTGCCTCCATGCTGGAGGCTAAAACATATAAAGATTTCAAGAATTGGACATGTCTAGTCCACTGAAAAGAAGCATTAGGCAAGACATGATAGCACTGTTAAAATATTTGAAGGGCTGCCACAAAGAAGAGGGGGGCGTGTGTCAACCTATTTTCTAAAGCACCAGAAGGCAAGGCACGAAACAATGGGTAGAAACTAATCAAGAAGAGAAGCAGTCTAGAACTAAGGAGAACATTTAATCAGTGGAACAGCTTGCCTTCAGAAGCTGTGGGTGCTTTATCACTGGAGGTTTTAAAGAAGAAACCGTGTGGCTACTTCTGTGAAATAATATGGGGGTTTCCTGCCTGAGCAGGGAGTTGGACTAGATTACCTCCAAGTCCCTTCCAACTCTTTTATTCTGTTAATTCTGCTCTGCCAACATTAGAAATCTAAGGAAAAGTGCCATCATAGAATACAGAATAACAAAGTTGGAAGGGAGAGGTAGCTGCCAGGAACTGCCAGAAAGAGCACCCGAAACCACCATTTAAAGGTGTTTATCCAGGCCATACATTCCACCGATCAAATGCCCAGTTCCAGGTATATTGGGGCAAAACCAACACAAGGGGGAAGACCCAGAAGTTTTCTAAGGAAAGCAGCTTGGGTTCTTTCAATGCAATCCTTGAAGCCCCGTATCCATATGGGAATGCCGTAAAGAGTTTGGGCCAGCGTTTTGGCTTTGTAAATACGTAGGGCAGAAGGAATGAACTGGCCACCCTGGGTATAAAAGAATCTTAAAATCTGCTGCTGACTACAGGAGGCCGAGTTCAGCACCTGGGTTCGATGTCTAGTCCAGGCACCGGTGTTCTGAAATTGAATACCTAGATACTTAAAATGGAAAACCTGCTTAACAGCATTGCCACTGATATCCCAGTTATACAATTTCCGGGCTCTAGTAAACATTAGTACTTTTGATTTATCATAGTTAATAGCCAAATGGTTTTCAGCACAGTAAGACCCAAATGCAGAAAGTAATCTTTTCAGTCCTGGCCTTGACAATGAAAGGAGAACCACATTATCAGTGTAAAGAAGAAGTGGGATCTTTGTAGTTGTCAGCTTTGGGGCGTGGGACTCAATATGTCCGATGTAACCAGCCAGGTCAGATAAAAATATATTAAACAGAAGAGGAGCCAGAACACATCCCTGCCTTACTCCATTCTTAATCGGGATAGGATTAGAAAGTTCTCCCTGCAGACCACACCTGACCTGGCTGGAGATCTGATTGTACAAGGACCTAATTAAGAACAGCAAACGTCTGTCAATAGAACTTTTAAGCAGTTTTGACCACAACAAACCCCTAGGGACTGAGTCAAATGCTGACTTTAGGTCGATGAAAGCAGTGAAGAGTTTGCCACCTGGTATAGTGGTATATTTGTCGACCAGGTGCGCTAGGGCAAAGCAGTGATCTAGTGTGGCACAGCCCGCTTTAAACCCAATTTGTTCAGCACCAATGATATTGGATTCCTCAGCCCAAGTGAGGAGTCTGCGATGGAGGTATTTGGCATACAATTTCCCAATAATGGAGAGCAGGCTTATGGGGTGATAGTCAGCTGGGTTGTTTCTATGTCCTCGTTTAAAAACTGGCACAATAATTGCTAAGCTCCAGGAGGAAGGAACTCTGCCAGAGGAATTAATATATGTAAAGAGTCTTGCCAAAAGAGGAATCCACCATTCAGGGTTGGATTTTAGCAGATCAGGGGGAATAGCATCAGGGCCAGGAGCTTTGCCTGACTTAAGTTCGGAGATAAACTCGGTGATCTCAGCATGGGTCACAGGTTGCCAGTCAGGGGCTACAGGAGACAGCTGTGGGTCAGGCATGGTTGAACTTGCTGACGTCTGGTAAATTGCCAAGAAATGGTTTTCCCAGTCTCTGTTAGAGATGCAGCATGGAGGGAGTTCCCGATGGCCCGGCAAAGAGCTAGCAGCAATTTGCCAAAATAATCGGGTGTCCTTCTGCTGGATAGAGAGGAGAAGTAAATCCCACTTCTCTCTCTCTCTTTAGCTTTCTTTTTCTTAGCAATTAATCCTTTGTACTCCCGCTTCAGGCGGTAGTAGTCCTCTGGAAGGCGTTGGTCCCCTCGGTTGCGGTAGAGCAGGTAAACCCGTTTAATCTGGTTCCTAAGCATCAAGCAATCTTTGTCAAACCAAGTATTACTTCGTGATTGATATAGACCACTCGGCCCACAAACGGCTCCAAGCTCCCTTTGGACACTGTTAATTAGTGATTCAAAGGCCAAGACTATCTCCGAGCCACTGCTTGCTACTACCTGATTGTACAAGTTGAGACACTCCGGAGATGATAAAAAGGAGTGAAAGTTTTTTTCAATATTGGGAGACCATTTGATCCTCCTTGTGTACGAGGCCACATAGGGATCTAATATCTGAGGGCCCCTAGGGAGATGCATATTTGAAAAAAGCTCAATGATTGTAACCAGGGGGTAGTGGTCGCTCTACGTAAGGCAATCCACATAAAAAGCATGGACTGCCTCTCTTAAGGGTCGAGATACCAGTACAAAATCAATAACACTACTCCCACGTAAGGAACTAAAAGTAAATTCGCCAGCCAGATCACCTAGGGTACTCCCATTAAGAATTATCTTGTTGTGTTGGGCTGCTAGAAGGGCTAACTGGATGCCAGCAAAATTTGTTAATTCGTCCTTAGAATGTCTGGCTGAAGTCAGATGACCTATGGCCTGGAGGGTTTCTTGGGGGTAGAGTGCCTCTATCGCTGGAGGGACTTGAGTTCCCAGACGGGCGTTAAAGTCACCCCCTATTAGGATGTACATCACTGGGAATTTAGTTTCCATACAGGTAATATAGTTCTCCAGCGTGCCCCATTGAGCCTTGATATTGACTTGATCTAGGTTACTGTCTCTTTCTGAAATCGTCCCTTCTGGACCTGATGGCTGTGATTTGTTTGTGCATTGCCTTGGGGATGTCTCCTCGTACATCACCTCTCAGGTTTCCAGGTTTTTCTTGAGAGCTGTGACCACTAGAGGAGAGAGCTGTAACCTCCCTTAGTTGGGCTTTTGGTGACTGGCTGCTGTGTCTCTTTTGTAGTGGTCGTGTTTTGGTCTGTGACAGTAAATAAAGTATTATTATTATAAAGTTGGAAGGGACCATTCTGCACAAGCAGGAGGCCATATAACTGGGATGGCAAACCTATGACACACAAAGTCCTCTCTGTGGGCATGCCAGCCATTGCCCCAGCCCAGTTCCACCACCCATGTGCATGCACCTCCTGCCCGGTCAGCTGGTCTTTGGGTTTCTACCGCGCATGCACATGGGGGGGGGAGCAGGCCACATGCAAGGGACATGCACCAGCATGCATGGGGTGGGGCGCATGCACGGGGGGGGTGCTCACATTGCATTTTGGGGCCTCGTACAGTGACTCCTCTGCCCAGTTTTGGCTTCCAGGTTGGTGCAGGAGGCCTTCCAGGGGAGTGTGGGGCACGCACATCCCCCCATGCCCTGTTTTGGCCATCACTGCCATATAACATTCCAGACGAGTGGCTGTACATTCTCTCCTTAAAAACTTCCAGTGAGGGAGCACCAAACTATTCCACTGGTTAACTGTTCTCACTGTTAGAAAAAATTATACTTTGTTCGAGGCTGGATCGCTCTTTGATTATTCCATCTGTTACTTGTTCTCCTGTCTTCAGGTGCTTTGGAGAACAGGTTGACCTCTCTCATCTTTGTGACAGCTCTTCAAATATGGGAAGACTTCCATTGTGTCACCCCTAATCCTTCTCTTTATTAGACTAGACACCCCCAGTTTCCACAGCTGTTCATAGTTAAGTTCAGTATCCAGTTTCCTTATCATTTAAGCTGAAAAGAGAAATAAAAGGTAGAATAGAATAGAATTCTTTATTGGCCATGTGTGACTGAACACAGAATTTGCCTTTGGAGAGATATGTCCTCAGTGTACATAAAAGAAAAGATACATTCGTCACGAATCATAAGGTACAATGCTTAATGGTAGTCATAGAATACAATTAAACAATCGAATCATACTAGGAAACAATGTAAATCGTAAGGACACAAGCAAGAAGATTATAGTCATAAGTGGGAGGAGATGGCGATAGGAATGATGAGAAGATTAATAGTAATAGTAATGCAGACTTGGTAAATTGTTTGACAGTGTTGAGGTAATTATTTGTTTAGCAGAGTGATGGTGTTTGGGAAAAAACTGTTCTTGGGTCTAGTTGTTCTGGTGTGCAATGTTCTATAGTGTCGTTTTGAGGGTAGGAGTTGAAACAATTTATGTCCAGGATGCGAGACCTGTACACAGCCCTCTTTTTGACTCATGCTGTGTATGGGTCCTCAATATAATTGCTTCTCAAAGCTCTGGAACTTGGAACATGCAAGACCAAAAACTGAAATAAGTCTTCATTGGGTAACACATGGGACAATCAAGCAACACAATTTGTTTTAAGGGCAAATAATGATGAAAAGTTGTCAGTAAGTAAAATAATCCCTCTCCACCCTGTGGTGCAGCTGGAAGAATCTGGACCTGAATACACTTAACATATTTTTCGGAGTATAAGACACACCTTTTCCCCCCAAAAAAGAGGGTGAAAATCTGGGTGTGTCTTATACACTGAATACAACATTTTTGGTGTACCAAAACACCACCTCCTTTGCAAAAATGGACATGCAGAGGGTTTGGGAGACTCGCAAAGTGCTCCTGGGGGCTGGGGAGGGCAAAACTGAACAAAAATTGAGCCAATTTTGCTCATTTTTGCCCCCCCCAACCCCTTCAGGAGCACTCTACAAGCCTCCCAAAGTTCTGGATGCCCTTTTCGTGCAAAAAGCGAGGCGTGCAGAGGGTTTGGGAGGCCTGCAGAGTGCAAAACCTTTTTTTAAAATTTACCTCCTCAAAATCATGGTGCGTCTTATACTCCGGTGCATTTTATAATCCCAAAAATATGGTAATACTGTAGAACGAAAGTCAAATTTGGGAGGAGCCCTTTTATTCTATCAACTCTTACAATATTAGATAATACAGTATCAACAGTAGAGACCTTCAAGTTTCTTGGTTCTATAATCTCCCAGGATCTGAAAGGGACACCTTATATTACAACCGTCATTGAAAAAGGCACAACAAAGAATGTTCTTCCTGAGAAGGAGGAGCCAATGTCGTGACGATACAATGTGCGGTCTCGACACTCTGAGACCGCCATTGATACTTTTGCTGCTGGATGGTCCATTCGGACCTAAACCATCCCGCAGAGACGGTGATCAGGAAGATGAAGCCTTCTGGTCTCAGGGACACTGCAAAGTCCCTGATTGACCCAAGGGAAGATCTTCAAGCCAGCGGTAAACAGGCAGTCCCAGGCTGATGAAGTTGGGATGGCTCCGGAAGGAAGAAAGTGAAAAGAGAAAGTGAGTCCATCTGGTGAGGTATTTTTTCTATTTTGAGAAAGACTGCCCAAAGAAACTTTTTTTAAAGCCAAATTAAATCCTTAAGCAAAAGAATTAAGCGGCGAAATTAACCTATATTGGATTGCTCTAGAAAGCCTTTTTTTCTTTGTAACTATACTTTGTGGATTGAAGTGCTTGCAACATTTTTTCTTTCTCCTCTTAAAGTGAACGGATTAATTTTTCTTCTTCTGTTTTTTGTTACTTTATTTTTGGACTTTTGGATTAAAACCTTCCTTTTTATTTTAACAATTCTTCCTATTCCTTGTTATTAAATTTCATTAAAGAACTTTGTTTCCTATAAGCCAGAGATAAATATTAGAAAGTGAAAGGTAGCAACACTGCCACTCGGAGGTCAGAGACTGGAGTTTTTGAAACAATGTGTTTCTTCTCTTTTCCTCTTTGAGCTTACTGACTTTGTATCTGAAGGGTTTGCAAATTTTTTTACAGAAACTGATAAAGAGCCAAGGGCACAAATTGTTTTCATAGGTGCTTTTTGAGAACTATTTTGGCAGGGGAGAGAAAGGGAAAAAAACAGAACCCTTCTCCTTTAAAGAGCATAAAAGAAATTGTGTTTAAGTCAATCTAAAATAAAAAAAAATAAAAGAGGCCTGGAAGGCTAGAGCAGCAGTGGTTATTAGTTCTTCTTTTTCCAGTTCCAGTTCCAATTCCAGTTCCTGTTCCATTCCAATTCCTTTTCTATTTTGTTTCAGTTCCAGTTCTATTTCCTGTTCTCTATTCTGTTCTAGTTCCAGTTCCTATTCCATTCCATTCTTAGTTCCCGTTCCATTCCAATTCCTATTCTATTTTGTTCCAATTCCAGTTTCAGTTCTCTATTCTGTTCTAGTTCCAGTTCTAGGTTCCAATTGCACTCCAGTTCCTATTCCATTCCATTCTGTTCTCAATTCCAGTTCCAGATGTTCTGTTCCTGTTCCTGTTCCTGTTCCTATTTCACACCAATAGCTATTCTATTCTATTTTGTTCTATTTCTAGTTCCAATTCTTCTATTCTATTATTTATTTATTTATTTATTTATTTATTTATTTATTTATTTATTTATTTATTTATTTATTTATTTATTTTACCGTGCTTCTAGACCGCCCCCTCTCCCAAAAGGGACTCGGGGCGGTGTACAGTCCATGTAAAGAATATATCAAAATACAATAAATAGAATTAAATATGTACAGTTGAATATGGAGGAGGTTAAAAATGAAATTAAAAGAACTGTACAGAGCCAGTAAATATAATTTTAAACCCCTAAAACACACACCCATTAGATTAAAATATTGCCCCTAAAATAACCAGTTAATAGTGTATGTACCAGGAGGAACAGTTATAGTTATGCCAGGCCTGCTAGTCGGAACAGATGAGTCTTTAATTTTTGCCGGAAGGAGCGGAGGTCAGTAGTGGTTCTGATGTCGGGGGGGAGGTCATTCCAGAGGGTTGGGCCCATCACAGAGAAGGCCCTACTCCTTGGTGTCGCCCGTTGGCATTGCCTATTCTTCATTCTATTCTATTCTTCTATCCTATCCTATCCTATCCTATCCTATCCATTCCATTCCATTCTATTCATTCTTCATTATATTCTCCTTTCCTATTCCTATCCATATAAACAAAGATGGGATGGGAAGGATCTATATAAGAAGCGAAGTCCTAAAATGAGTTTGAAGTGCAACCTTGAAATTTATATCCTAAATATAAGACCTTATTCTTAAGAAGTTTTTTTTAAAGGGCACTTTCCTAGTGCACAATAATGAAGCGAAATCTTTTTCATATGAAAAGTGACAATACAGTAAGTAAATGTGCTGTAGGCAGGTCTGCTGAGGCCATCAGATCACCTCAGAAAAATAACTGAGATCTTGGTTGCCAGAGCTCAGCGTTAAATTACAGTCACATTAACCAAGTGACAATTTCAGAGAACTCATTGAAACAATGTTCCTCTGGAGAATTGGCAATCACACTAGTACACACCTGTCCGTTACTAATGATGCATTTTTTTAACGCACCATCAGGAATTTAAATGGCATCAAATTATGTACAACTTTCAAAGTTAAAAGTTCCCGTTGCACATATGTGCTAGTTGTTCCCAGCTCTAGGGGGTGGTGCTCATCTCCATTTCAAAGCTGAAGAGCCAGTGCTCTCCGAAGATGTCTCCGTGGTTCTGTGGACAAAGGCGCACGGAACGCTGTTATTTTCCTACCAAAGGTGGCCCTTATTTTTCTACTTGCAGTTTTTACGTGCTTTGAACTGCTAGGTTGGCAGAAGCTGGGACAAGTAATGGGAGCTCCCTCCATTATGCGGCACCAGGGATTCGAACCACTGAACTGCTGACCTTTCTGATTGACAAGCTGAGCATCTTAGCCACCGAGACACCGCATTCCATATGCACAACTTTAGAACTGTGTTTAAAGTGCAAACAATATTGTGAGAGGAGATGGAGAAATTTTATGAGGCTGAAGTGAAGTCCTGAAGTGTTTTTTTTTTAAAAAACTGCATTTTGCTCCCACGAAGTAGCAGCCTGAGTAAATCCCAAGGGCATCTTTTGAAATCAGAGTGTTCGATCTCAGCCTGCTGAGTTATATCCCTTCGTGATCGAATTGGAGGAGCCATGCCCTTTTTCTTATATTTTGTGCTCGTTTAGGCTGGCATGCAACTCAAGTGTCCCCGAATTGAACTGAGCCCATCCATCTCCTCTTTCCAATAATTTAATTTATAGGTTTTTTTTATATATGGAGTGATTCAATTTCAAAGACAACTGCACAAATGTTTTCCTAGCTGGAGGGAAAGTGCCTGCTGCATAAGGAAGGAGAGGAATGTCGTGTTTGTTTTCTCAGCACACTGTGCATGGGTAGCATGACATTTGCTTCCTATTCTTCTCCCCTGTCGGTCCCTCTGCTCTGTCACTTTTTTATTCAGCCTCTCCGATGCAAAGGACTAAGTCTGTTAGATCTGGGCAACGAGAGAACAGACTGCGGACACGAAGTGACTTAACAGCTCTTTATTAGTAGTAATAGTGATCCAGCTTGCTCTGTGGTCGGAGGGTTCCCCTTTTATAGGGATCGGGTACGCCTCTCGACCAATCAGAGCGATACCTGTTTCCCGCTGTAGCAGCGGACCAGAGAGGAGACTTGTACCGATATATGTTAATATCTAACACCCCTCCCCTCTTAGACGGAACATTGCGGTTTGTTATGTAGTCCTTAAGGTATGTTGGCGTTTGCCTTACTCGGGAGGAACGTCGCAGTTCGGGTTGGTCAGAAGTAGTTGCAGGATCAGTTGCTTTCTTTGTTTCGAGTTCTGGGGTTTGCAGGCTTTCGTTGCTTTGGCGTTCGGGGGTCTGCTCGCTTACGTTGCTTGGGGGTTGTTCCGTTTTGCGCTCGACCTCTTGTTCTGTCCTGGGCTCGCAGGTGTCGTAGTTCTCTGTGTTGGGGCTCTCGAGTGGCTGACTTTGCATCGGTAGGTAGCTTTCGTTCTCGGTTCGTAGGTCTGAGTGCGCCAGGCGACCCCGGAGTTGATCGATGTGCCTTTTCCAGTTCCGCCCATCTTCCAGTTCTAACAGATATGATCGTGGACCCGTGATGCCAATGACCTTTGCCGGCATCCACAATGTTCCCCCTGCATAGTTGTGGGCGTATACCGAATCCCCTATGCTAAAACTCCGAATTTTGCTTGTGGAGTCTGGGGGTGCTGTGGCAGAGTAATTGGGGTGAAGACGGTCCAGGTGAGACCGTAGATGGCGGCCCATGAGCATTTCAGCGGGGCTCCTACCCGTCGTTGCACTGGGGGTGATGTGCTGAATTAGGAGGTAATGGTCAATGCGTGTTTGCCAATCACCTGGACCCATCCTAGCGAGGGCCTCTTTTGCGGATCGCACCATCCTCTCCGCCTGTCCATTTGATGCCGGATGGAATGGCGCGACGAGGACATGCCGAATTCCCTGACCTGCTAAGTACGTTTCGAATTGCATGGCCATGAATTGGGGCCCGTTATCGGAGACCAGGAGGTCAGGCAAGCCATGAGTGGTGAAAAGTCGCCGTAGAACCTTAATGACAGCCTCTGCTGTGGTTGAAGTCATTAGGACTACTTCTAGCCATTTGGAGTATGCATCCACAACTATAAGGAAAGTCTGACCTTGAACTGGCCCTGCGAAGTCGATGTGTATTCTCGACCAGGGTGCTTTCGGCTTTTCCCATTCTGTGGCGGGCGCTTCCGGGGGTGCTGGTCTCGATTCTTGGCATGGATCGCAAGTGGCCACCCACTCCTCTATCTCTTTGTCCATGTTTGGCCACCAAATGTAACTTCTCGCTAAAGCCTTCATCCTAACGATCCCCGGATGCCCAACATGTAATGCATCTAACACATTTCTACGTAAGGCATAAGGAATAACAACTCGATCCCCCCACAATAAACAACCTTGTAACACTGAGAGTTCATCCCGTTTCGACCAAAACACTTTGAATTCCGGGCCCACGTTTCCCTTCGGCCACCCCCTCCAAACCCAAGTTTGAACTTGCTTTATTATATTGTCTTTAGAGGAGAACCTTGCAACGTCGCAGGAAGAAACCGGTCCTGAGTCCAAACAGTCAATGAGCAACACCGGTACTTCGGGAGTGGGGTCTGGCAAAAGGTCCGGTAGTGGGCAACGGCTGAGTGCGTCTGCGTGTCCTAGAGTAGAGCCCGGTCGATGGATTAACTTGTATGAGTACGCAGCCAGGAAAACAGTCCACCTGGTCATGTGTGGAGAGAGGGAGACTGGAGTGGGGCGGTTTCCCGCCAAAAGTCCCAGCAGCGGTTTGTGATCTGTAATTAGTTCAAAATCGCGGCCGTAGAGGTATTCATGGAAACGTTTTACTCCAGCTACAGCAGCCAGCGCTTCCCTGTCCATCTGGCTGTAGTTCCTCTCGGCCGATGAAAGAGTCCTAGAGTAGAAGGCGATGGGTGCTTCGTTCCCGTTAGGCATCCTGTGGCTGAGGACTGCGCCAACTCCAAAAGGTGATGCGTCGCAGGTCAATACCAGCGGTAGTGTCTGGCTGTATTGGACTAACAGCGAGTCAGTGGTGAGCAGGCGCTTTACTGCGGCAAAAGCTGCTGCTTCGGATCGTCTCCATCTCCATGGTGCGTTCCTCTGGAGTAGTCGATGTAATGGCTCAGCAACGGTCGCCTTCTGTCTCAGAAAAACGCTGTAGAAGTTAAGTAGTCCGAGGAAGGCCTGCAACTCGGTCTGATTTCGTGGTGTGGGGGCGTCCTGGATCGCCTTAATTTTCTTTGAAGTGGGGTGTATTCCCTGACCATCGATTCTATAACCCAGGAATTCTACGCTAGGCACGTTAATTTGGCATTTTTCCTTTTTAAGGCGGAGACCCTTCTCTCTGATTCTGGCCAAAACAGTTCTGACTCTTTTATTTAATTGCTCCTCGTTTGCAGCGGACACCAAGATGTCGTCAAAATAGGGGACGACTCCCGGTATCCCTTGCAAAAGTCACTCCATGACGCTCTGGAACAACCCTGGAGCAATGCTTACGCCGAATTGTAGCCGGTTGCATTTGAATGCTCCTCTATGCGTCACTATAGTTTGGGCCTCCGCTGTGGCGCTATCCACGGGCAATTGCTGGTAAGCTTGTGCCATGTCTAACTTCGCAAATACCTTTCCTGGCCCCAACGAGTGCAATAAGTGCTGTACTACTGGCACAGGATATGCGCTTTGTTGTAGCGCGACATTAATTGTGCATTTATAGTCTGCACAGATGTGGACTGACCCGTCTGGCTTAACTGGGGTCACAATGGGAGTTTCCCAGCGCGCGTGATCCACCAGCTCAAGGATTCCTTGCTCCACTAGCTTATCTATTTCCTTATCTATTTTTGGGCGGAGTGCAAAAGGCACTCGTCTCGGTTTAAGTCGGATTGGCGCCACTTTGGGGTCTAAGTTGAATGAGATTGGTTTACCCACATACTTACCAAGACCGGGGCTGAACACATCCTCGAACTCCTTAAATATCTGCTCAGCGCTGCTGTTGTCCACGGCGTTGATCCCGGTGACTTCTAACCCCAAGGCTTCAAACCAATCTAGTCCTAGAAGGTTCTGTAACGGTGCGCTGGCGATGGTCACGGGCAGCTGGGCTACGATGTCTTTGAAGCGGATCTGGAATGTGCCTTGGCCCATGATGGGGACTCGGTTCCCCTGGTAGTCTCGAAGCAGGATGTCTGGAACGCGTAGTTGGCTCTTTTTGAGGCTAGGGATAGCCTGTTTCATGGATGCCCATGAAATGATCGTCAGGGACGATCCTGTGTCAACTTCCAGCTCACAAGGTGAGCCCTCCAAGAGGACTGTGACTTTCAGCTTTTTAGGCCGCTTGGTGCGGACCTGACTTATTGTGGTGAGATACGTTCGCAATTCCTCTCTCTGGGTCAACTCTATCTCAGCATCTGTATCCTGAAAATACTCTCGTTGAGCGTCCTGATAGAACGCTCTCTCAGCTCTTTGTGTGTAATCTCTCTGGGGATACGCTCGCTCAGCTCTTTGGGGATTTTCTCTCTGGGTAAACATTTGTGGATTTCTCTCTGGGCGCCCTTTTTGATTTCGCCAAGCCCCTAGGTTGGGCTTCTGTTGGCGGTACATAGGTGGCTGCCGTGGGGCAGGGACTTCGCTCCGGCACACTCGTGCGATGTGCCCAAGTTTGTTACAGTGCGAACAAACAACGTTCCTGAACCTACAGGTAGACCGGGGGTGATTCCCTCCGCAGCTTGCGCAAGGCGGCAAACGGAATCCGGGTCTCCCCCCAGGCCTCATGTGACTGCTCCGCATCAGGTGACTGTCCTCGAACTCGGGATCCTCGTAGTCGGGGTTGGTGTCCTCGTAGTGAACTCTGGTGTGCCTGGGTGCTGGCTGGCTTGCGCTGAAACCGCGTTGTATGGTCACCGATGATTTCTCCGCTGACTCTGATGCCCTTGCTTCGTTGAGTGCTATATGTAGGGTTAAATTTGGGTTTGCCAACAGCTTCTTTTGTAGCGAAATGTCTCTTAACCCACAGACAAATTGTGCCAGGATATGCTCGTCCAGATCCCTGAACTCGCAGTGAGTTGCTGCTTTATGCAGGGCTGCAACATATTGGTTGATTGATTCTCCCGCCTTCTGGTTCCGTGTGTTGAATTCCTGGCGGCAAACGTGGCGTGTGAGGTTTCACTGGTGCTCGGGGTCCTTACCATCTGCAAGGACCGGGGGGAAGCTTGCTTCTCCGGGGACCCTCGCAAGGGTGCGTGCCATAGCACGGGGGCACCTGGCTCAAGAACTACTCGACACCATGAAGTCCTCGAGGTGGGGTGCACCCCAGATTGCTCCATCCTACCCCCTTTTATTAGCAAGCTTAGACAAAGAAGTAACATTCTATTGGTCAAAGAGCCAAGCATAAGCATAGATAACTACTGCCACATACACAGAAACATGATACTGCACATAGCTTCTTCATGGTCCCCTGATTTACAGGAAATCTTGTAAATATTCAGGAATAGAAACTTATAGAAAAACGAAACTTATCTTGTACTTGGGCCTAGCTTCAATCCAGGCCAGTGATCGCTACAGTGGCGGGAAGGTTTTGGCGCGTAATGAGTCTGTAGAGCCTGTTGCAACGCCGTCCATGATACCGCTTGTATCGGAGTAGGCACGGTTAGGTCTCTGGCCGTGTTGAAGACGTCTTTTCCACAGTAGCCGAGGAAGATGTTTTTCTTTCAGGCGTCGGTTATCCCCGTGTATTTGTTTGCTTCGAGAAAGCAATCGAAACGAATCATGAATGCCTCCCATTCGTCGTTCGCTGGGTCGAACAGAGCGGGGGGAGTGTGCATCGCCATCTTCTCTAGTTTGAATTTGCCGCGCTGCGGTGTCCTGAGATGGCTGCCGGAATTTCTGCCGAATTCCTAGGCTGGATCAAATCCGGAGATTCTGAAGTAGCGTTCTTCGTCCTATCTGTCTCTCGATCCCACCTTCGTCGCCAATGTTAGATCTGGGCAACGAGAGAACAGACTGCGGACACAAAGTGACTTAACAGCTCTTTATTAGTAGTAATAGTGATCCAGCTTGCTCTGTGGTCGGAGGGTTCCCCTTTTATAGGGATCGGGTACGCCTCTCGACCAATCAGAGCGATACCTGTTTCCCGCTGTAGCAGCGGACCAGAGAGGAGACTTGTACCGATATATGTTAATATCTAACAAAGTCCATGATGGCAAACCTATGACATATGTGCCCGAAATGGCACACAGAGCCATGTCGCCTGTGCCGGAAACTGGAACAGCTGGACTTGCATTTTGCGGCATGATCATGCACGCCGGCCAGCTGATTGTCATACCTGCATGCATGCCAGTAACCAGAAGTCTAGCTGGCTGACATGCATGTGCCTGCTGGAAATTGGAAGTGCATTTTCCAGCTCACACATGCCCCCTGGGCAGCTCCTGTTCCGGGTCGCGTCCCAGAAGAGCACACATCCATGCAAAGTACATGTGCCGCGGGGTTCCTTTTTGGCACTCAGTGCCGAAAAGTTTCGCCATCACTGGACTAAGTGAACAGCACAGCTCTCAGGCCCCAAACTTTTGAATCTGCTGTCAGAAATTAAATTTGAGAATCTAAAGTTGTCATTGTTGTGGCCCGCCAGCAGGGCTGGCAGCAGATTCGGACAGTGAGGAGGTTGGGGAGGAAAATGGGCCTGTCCTGGAGTCTGGGGAAGGCTCTGATGAGGGCTCTGTGTGGGAGGCAGAGAGGGGGCCAGGGCCATCTGAGAGTTATCAGCTGCCTTCGGAGTCAGACATCAGTGAGGCAGAAGAACAGCTGGACCCTGTTCCCAGTGTGCGCATGTGCAGAGTTGCCGGACGAAGGGAACAGCTAAAGAACAGGGGTTGACTTGGGAGTAAGACCACAGATAGACAATGAATAGCTTTCCCAGAGGAAATAAAACAGGAGCGAAAGTGGGGTGGAGTTTACAGGAGACAATTAGTTTACTTCATTGGTTCGTGACTCTCCAAGACTCCTTGCCAAGTTCTGCAGATATGGGCCTGGCAACTCTCCAAGCCAGATAAGGTCTGTGACTGTAAATCCTCCTTTGAAAGACTTGACTGCATGTGAATGAGCAGAATTCACAGTAAATTATTAAAAGGGATTTTTGTTTGGACACGGAGTTTGATTCATGCTTTTGGGAAGCCTTGGTCAGAACACTCTCATCTTAACGATGTGAAGGCAATAGGAATGCAGAATTACACTTTCTGGGGACAACAGCTGGAGCCTGTTCTCAGTGTGCACATGTGCAGAGTTTCCAGATGGAGGGAACAGCTAGGGAACAAGGGTCGACATGGGAGTAAGGCAGGGGTGAAATTCAGCAGGTTCAGCAGGTAGCAGAAATTTTGAGTAGTTTGGAGAACTGGCAAATGCCACCTCTGGCTGGCCCCAGAGTGAGGAGGGAATGGAGATTTTGCAGCATCCTTCCCCTGGAGTGGGGAGGGAATGGGGATTTTGCAGTATCCTTGTTAGGGGTATCTCCGTTCCAGTCATCAAGTGAGCAAGTAGTGAGCAAGCATAGGACAAGCAGAAAGAGAGAGTGAGCTCTCCTGACTCCCTCTTATTGTAGAGTTAATTACAGCTGATAAGTACATTCACCCATTTAAAGCAACAACGATCATTTGTTATTGTATATAGATATATGTTGCCTACCCAACACTAGGAGTATACTCCCAATATTCTCCCCTTTTGGTAGCCAATATATATCCACAATTCCAGTCCATATCGTTCACAACTTTCTTTATGTTTAATAGCACCCTGAGCCTTTGTGAAATGGTCAGCTATATTATCTTCTGACATACAGTATGTTAACTCCACTAGCTTATTTTTAATACTCTCCCGTACATTCAAATAACACAGATCTGTATGTTTCGTTCTAGTTTTAACTGCCAAATTAGTAACCATTTGAATAGCTGCCTGGTTGTCCTCGTACACGGTAATAGAATCATTTACTTCTATTCCTAGATCTATCACTAACTGTTTGTAACATATTATATCAGTACATAGTAGTGATAGACATGAAAATTCTGCTTCCATAGTACACAGATTCAGATATTTCTGCCTAATGGATCTCCATCCTACCAATGCCTTACCCAAGAATACAGCTATTCCAGATGTTGACTTTCTTGTGTCTATATCTGTTGCAAAACTTGCATCAGCATATGCGGTCAGCTTTAGCTCCTCATTAGGTTCAAGGTACAGCGCATAGTGCATCGTTTGCTTCAAATACCTTCAAATCCTTTTTACAGCCTGCCAATACCTCTCAGTTGGGTCTGAATTATACCTAACTAATTGGTTTGTGCTGTATGCAATATCAGGCCTTGACCAATTGCTTAGATATGACAGACTTCCGATTATTGATTGGTACAACCCCTTATCAAACATAGCACTCTGTTCATTGCTATTGTTGAAATCCTGACTCATAGGAGTCTTTGATGGTTTATATAGTTCCATCTTGAACTGTTTCAATAAACTGTTATTTTATCCGTCTGTGATATTTTAAACCCTCCCCTGGTTTTATCAATCCTTAATCCTAAATACCGGCGTATTTCACCTAGATCTTTTATAGTGAAATGTTTCTTTAATTGTTCAATTATATGAATAGCCTCTTGTTCAGCCTTAGTTATATGCTGTCATGCTGTCATGCTGACAATATAGCATAAGACATGCTGTCGTATGCTATATTGTCGGTAAATAAAAGAAGTAATGAAATGTCTCCATCCCTTTCCATCCTAAACAGACATGGATCAGCTAAACCAGCTTTAAATCTGATGCTAGTTAAAGCTTTGACTACACACTGGTTCCACTCATAACCAGACTGTTTTAAGTCATAAAGACTCTTCTTCAGAAACCAACATTCAGACTTGTCATTGTCTTTGATTCCTGCTGTTTTTTTCATATAGACTGTGTGTTGTAATGGTGCATGTAGATAAGCTGTATCTACATCTAAGTGTTTAATCAAATACTTATTTTTTGCAGCCCAAACTAAAGCAGTTCTAAGTGTAGTGGATTCTAGACTAGGTGCGAACACTTCATCTTAATCTGTGGCTGTTTGGTCAAAACTCTGAGCCACTAGCCTAGCCTTATATGTTATAGCTCCCTCTACTCCAGTTTTTATTTTATACATCCACTTACTACCAATTGTTCTCTTACCTGGAGGTAAATAAGTGTTTTCATATACTTTCATATTCTGCAAAGACTTAAGTTCTTTAGTCATTGCAGTTCTCCATTCCTTTTGATCTTCTAGAGGAAATGTGGTCAATTCATGGTATGTTGCAGGAACTTTGTTAATCTAATAAGCCATAGTTGCCTGATACCTATCAGGCAGCTTAGTTACTTGTGTAGAACACCTTAGGACTTAGTACTGGACTTTCTTTTTTTTTACTTGTTCCTGCTCTACTACTCCCTCTTCAGTAGACAACTCATTTTTATTATTCAATGCTGGTTTCTCATCATCTTCATTGTTGCTTGGCTTAGTTTCTATAATCACTTCATTATTTGGATCTAACTTTTTCCACCCTATATGTTCCATAAATTTGGCATTTGCACTGCTAACAACCTTTGTTGATCCTTTTTGCCACAATCTGCATGACTGGTGGTTAGAATTATAGCCTATAAAGATTAGCTGTTGAGCTCTTTCTTGTCCTTTATGTCTTAATTGCGAGGGAATATGAACCCATGCTGGAATTCCAAATATGTGTATGTAACTGAGGTCTGGTTTCTTGCCATACCATCTAGTAAACAGTATTTCACCAGTTGTGGTGTTAATCACCTTGTTTAAAATATGATTCACCCCACAATGATTCAGGCAATCCAGCATCAGCCAGCATCGTTCTAACCATAGATTGCAATGTCTGCCCTCTTCTTTCCACAAAGGCATTATGCTGTGGGTGATAAGGTGCAGAACGTTTATGATGTATACCAGCCTTTTGCAACATAGTTGTAAAATTGGAGTTTATGAATTCTGTACCATTATCAGTCACTACGGTGATAATCTTATGAGTTGTTTTCCTCTCTAGAAATTTAACCCAGTTAATGAACTGTTGAAATGTTTCTGTTTTGTTCTTTAACAAAAACCAAAAACCATATCTGGAATAGTGGTCTAAAATGCTTAGTACATAACAGGCACCCCCCACCACCAAACTAGGTTTCAATGGCCCTATTAAGTCTGCAAATACCACTTCTAATGGTTTCTTGGTCTTAAACCTGTTTAACCTATTAGCCGGAGTAGCTCTACTCTTCTGTTCATTACAAGCATTACAATTTATATACTGGCTACATGGCTTTATCTTCACTCCATCAACTAACTTCACTGTTTCTTGCAACATTTTGAAATTGATATGTCCCATTCGCCTATGCATTAAGTGAATACACTCATTGTGGGGTTTAACATTCAAACACACAGAATTAACAACATAGAAATCAGACATTACATATAACCCATCTTGTAGTTTAGCAGTAACCTTAATACCCCTTTTTTCAATAAAACAATTATCCCCTTTAAATGTTACAGTGTAGCCATGATTAACCAAAACTCTAACTGAAAGCAAATTAAACCTAATTTCTGGTACATATAACATATGCAATGTTTCGGCAATACATGGACGTTTAGCAATACCTTCAGCCGATACCTCCAGCCTCCACCCATTCACTAAAGAAACGTGTTGTTTACTTGTGACCAACTTTACAAAGTTTTTTCTATCTTTAGTAATGCACATCGACGCCCCACTGTCAATAATCCACAAATTGTGGTTAAATGATGCATTATTAGCTATAGTCACATTAATCTCATGTTTTCTGGATTGTAGAAGTTTCTGTGGTTTTGGCTTTTTGCAAAACCTGGCAATGTGACCCACAATTATAACAACATTTTACAGTATATACATAACTAGGTAAATCATTGCTCTCTGGCGTCCTCTCTCTCAACTGTTTTCTATCTTCTCTTCTTCTAGACTCTTCCAGCAGTCTTGAGGTAGTGGAGCTCAATGTAATGTCCTGTTGAGATAGAACTTCAAAAGATGTTACAAAATCATCGTAGCTTTCATCAAGTGATGAGAGAAGAATATAAACTTGGTGCTGCTCCGAAAAAATTAACTTTTTCATGTAGCTCATGAAACATCTGTTTCATGTAGTTCAGATGTGCTAACATGTTACCACCCTTGGTGAGTTGTGTTCTAAAGAGTTTTCTTGTAATATTAATATGGGTAGCCACAGAGTCTCGAACATATAGTTTCTTTAAATTGTCCCAACATTTAGCAGGAGAATTTTCACCTCGGATATGACTCAGTTGTTGGTCAGCCAGTGTGAGACCGATAATGCATAACGCCCGTTCATTCCTCCTCTGGAACTCTGCAATCTTCTTTGCATCATCATCATCGTTTGCATCCCAGGCAGGGATATCCGGTGGGGTCTGTACTATGTCCCATAGTCCTTCACTACGCAATAGCAAACTACATTTTGTGGACAAGGATACGTAGTTTGTGCCATCCAGCCGGGTGACCAATGATAAATTCGGAGTTTGGCCTTGTGCCATCGTCCCAGGTGTATCTGACTAACCAGATATTTGCAAAACTATAACGTGTGTAACAACTCCACTCTCTTAACGCTGCAGCTGGCACTCTGGATACAATGGGTACACTGGGTATTCTGGGCCCATAACCAGTGTTTGGGGTATCTCCATTGGGAGACAGAAAATAGCGCAGCAGAATATACAGCTAGAGAGAAAGAATGTTGCTACTAGATAAAACACACAAATAGAGTTTCAGACACTGATAGCAAAAACCAAGTAGCTTTACTACTACTAATTGCTTCACAAGCAGTGATAGTAGATATATGTCCAAACACAATTCAAAGAACAAACAATTGCTTACAGTTGCAGTTCACGTTCCAGTCATCAAGCGAGCAAGTAGTGATCAAGCATAGGACAAGCAGAGAGAGAGAGAGAGAGTGAGCTCTCCTGACTCCCTCTTATTGTAGAGTTAATTACAGCTGATAAGTACATTCACCCATTTAAAGCAACAACGACCATTTGTTATTGTATATAGATATATGTTGCCTACCCAACACTAGGAGTATACTCCCAACAATCCTTCCCCTGGAGTGGAGAGGGAATGGGCATTTTGCAGTATCCTTCCCCTGGAGTGGGGACGGAATGGGCATTTTGCAGTATCCTTCCCCTGGAGTGGAGAGGGAATGGGCATTTTGCAGTATCCTTCCCCTGGAGTGGGGAGGGAATGGGGATTTTGCAGTATCCTTCCCCTGGAGTGGGGAGGGAATGGGGATTTTGCAGTATCCTTCCCCTGGAGTGGGGAGGGAATGGGCATTTTGCAGTATCCTTCCCCTGGAGTGGAGAGGGAATGGGCATTTTGCAGTATCCTTCCCCTGGAGTGGGGACGGAATGGGCATTTTGCAGTATCCTTCCCCTGGAGTGGGGAGGGAATGGGCATTTTGCAGTATCCTTCCCCTGGAGTGGGGAGGGAATGGGGATTTTGCAGTATCCTTCCCCTGGAGTGGGGAGGGAATGGGGATTTTACAGTATCCTTCCCCTGCTACGCCCACCAAGCCACACCCACAGAACCGATAGTAAAAAAAATGAATTTCACCAGTGAAGTAAGACCACAGATGGACAGTGAACGGCCCCTCCCAATGACCCACTGGCGGGCCAGGACACCTTGATATTTTACAATGAGATAACATCAGGCCAGTTAAGAGGAAGTAGTTCATGAAGAAGGCATTAGAAGAGCGAGAAATGCACATGCTTTTCAAACTTCGGTCTTGATATTCCGTCAGCTCAGTATTTCTTGGTATCCTCCCATTTAAAATAGGAGTTTTTTAAGGCTGTGTTTTGGCAGCTGAGGCTAGTGGCATTACAACAGTATGGAGAACGACAAATAAAATAACCAATTCCATTGTACGCATGATGTACAAGGACAATAAAGGCTCTACTAAATACCTTCAGCTTTTTTTAATGAAACCAGGGTCCTTTTCAAACCCAAACAGCTTACTGCATGAATCTAAAACACACACATACAAACACCACTGCTCTGAAAATGAATATAACTCGGCCTGCCAATTTCCTCTAGTAAAAGGTTTTCATAATGAGGGCCTTGTTCTCAAAGCACTACATTCCAAGCCATCATCATTTTCATTTCACCACCCCTCTCTGTATTTTCCCCGAGCACAGCGATTTTGATTAATGGGTGGGAACGTCCAAACCCAGCATATTATTAAGGATAGAAAACGCAGGTCTTGGCTGCATAAAGTCCTAAAGTCCTACAACTTCCTTCAAAGCTTTTCTCAAAGATGTCACCGTGACTCAGTTAACCAGTCATAATGAAAGGCTGATCTTAATTCCAGACTGTAGGGGGAGGAGTGGCAGATCCTGGGGGTGGAGTTAAAAGAGGGATCTTTTGTGGCCCACCAGTGGATCTAGCAGCAGATTCAGACAGTGAGGAGGTTGGGGAGGAACATGGGCCAGTCCTGGAGTCTGGGGAAGGCTCTGATGAGGGCTCTATGTCGGAGGCAGAGAGGGGGCCAGAGCCATATGCCAGTTATCAGAGACTGCCTTTAGAGTCAGATGTCAGTGAGGCAGATGAACAGCTGGAGCCTATTCCCAGTGTGCGCATGCGCAGAGTTGCCAGATGAAGGGAACAACTAAAGAACAGGGGTCGACTTGGGAGTAAGGCCACAGGTGGATGATGAATGGCCCCTCCCAGAGGAAATAAAAAAGGAGCAAAAGGGGAGTGGAGTTTGCAGGAGACAATTAGTTTGCTTAATTGGCTCGTGACTCTCCGAGACTCCTTGCCAAGTTTTGCAGATATCGTCCTGGCAGCTCTCCAAGCCAGATAAAGTCTGTGACTGTAAATCCTCCCTTGAAAGACAGGACGTGAATGAGCAGAATTCACTGTAAATTAATAAAAGGGTTTTTTGTTGGGACCAGGAGTTTGTTTCATGCTCTTGGGAAGCCTTGGTCAGAACAGGATCTGCCTAGAATCCCTGCGTAGTCACAAACAAACGACCATATTTTTCCATGTATAAGACATTACTTTTTCTTAAAAACATTTACTTGAAAATGGAGGGGGGTCTTATACATAGGAGGCTGAAAGGAGAAGGCATGGCCCATCCCCATCCTCCAGCTCTACCATTCCTCTCTATTGTAGTTGTTTACTGTATCACATTGCCACTCTAGGTTTCACCTCTATTGTTCCTATGGTGCATTTCCTGTCCTTGTATTACCACTCTCTTATAAGATAGCTTCTGGACAGTGATGGCTTGTAGTGTGCTTACTACAAGAAACTACATGGACCATGGGGGCGTCCTATACATAGGGGGCATCTTATAGATGGGAAAATATGGTAAATCCAACCTCCCTTGAATTCCATTGACCCTTATCAGACTCCAGGCAGGTTCTAACTCAGGGGTGTCCAAACCTGGGAACTTTAAGACTTGTGGACTTCAACTCCCAGAATTCCCCAGCTGGCTGGGGAATTCTGGGAGTTGAAGTCCACAAGTCTTAAAGTTCCCAAGTTTGGACACCCCTGTTCTAACTCTTAGTTGAGACGATTCATATTTATGATGGTCATTTGATCATATTATGTAACCTTCTGACCAGCAAACTCAATGGAGAAGTCAGATCCGCCTGTTGCTAACTTCACAACTGCAGTGAATCACTTGGCAACTATGGCAAGAAAGGGTGGGAAATGGGGCAAAACTCACTTTAACAAATGTCTCACTTAACAACAGAAATCTTGTGCTCAGTTGTGGCTGAAAGGTGAGGACTGTCTTAAAAGCATCAAGGCTAACAACAATTCAATGAAGATCATTTAGATGTCGTGTTTTCACAGAGCAATTTTCTTGTGTGGCTCTACGATTGCAATAAACCAGGGGTGTCCAAACTTGGGAACTTTAAGACGTGTGGACTTCAACTCCCAGAATTCCCCAGCCAGCTGGGGAATTCTGGGAGTTGAAGTCCACACGTCTTAAAGTTCCCAAGTTTGGACACCCCTGCAATAAACCAAGTTGATACTTGATCGAACTGCTTGGATCTAAATTACATTGTCATCCTAGCCACAAACCTTAAATGTAGCAGGATTGAACTCACATAATCAAGAAGAATTTGGACTGCCATTTGTCAGAAATGATGTAGGGTCTCCTGCTTGAGCGGTGGGTTGGGCTAGATCAGGCGTCATCAATCTTTTGGACTCAGGGACCACTACATTCCAAATTTTAAATCCCGCAGACCACTAATATGATCTGCCTAATGACTGGCTGCGTGGGCGTGGCTAGGTGGTCATGTGATTGGGTGGGCATGGCCAACTCAATGTCATGTCAAGGGGCATCCTGCCAACCTCTACTCACCCCTCCCCTCCCAGCCACTCCTCCACACCCAGGCTCATTAGGGCCCCAACAGGAAGGCGTTGTTGGAGCTAAGCAGCCCCCAGGAGAAAAGAGTTGGCAAAACAGCTCAGTTCAAATTGGATCTGACTGAGAAGGAGGCTCAGCAGAAGTACCTCACTGAGGACTAGGAGCATAGGCTTTCCAAGCAGAGGGAAGACCTGGGGGAGTGCAAGGCCAGGTACTGGTGCCTGGAGGCTCAGTGGGTTGAGATGGTCAGCCAGTTCCAGGCCATGATGCAGTCCCATTAGAATGAGGCCCTCCGGCTCTTTGCCACCAGCGACGCTTCCCTCCAGCCTTTGCCCAAAGCCCCCCACCAGGAGGCTGAAGCAGACCCCAAGTTAGAATTTCTGCCCCCCACCTTTGACCGACACAAAAAGACCCCAAAGGAGGAGAGTCTCTGCAGCAACACAAACATTCATTGCACATATCCAGCCCAGGGACCATAGTTTGAGGACCCCTGATTTAGTGCAATATAAAAAATGCAAATAATTTTTCTGTGGACCAACAACCACGAATTGGTGACCGCTGGACTCGATGACCCATAAGGTCCCTTCCAACTTTGTTAATCAACCAGAACAAATCTGGCATGAAGTCATTTCCTGCTAATTATTATGGAAGACTTTATAAACCTTCCATTGATATTTTTTAAAGCTTCACATCTGGTCATTTATTTGTTTTTTTTAAAAAAGCCTTACAAAATATCTTGAAGTGAGTTCTGAACTCTTGCCGCCCATCCTATTCCACCTCTTGTGATTCAAGCTTTCCTACTAATCTTGTTTGCCACTGAAAGGTCATACATACACTTGAAAATTACCGCCTGTCATTTTTCTTTGAGAAGGGGGATTGTTAAGATAAAAAAAAAAAGGATTCCAAATCTCCTTAAGGTTCCATTATAGATAAAGCCACTGACCTTTCACCATTGCCACAGTTTAATTCAGGCCAAAGAATTAAATTGTTAGGGTGAGGTGATGAAGAAAAAGAAGAAACAAGATTTTACCATTAGCATTGGTAAAACAGCCAAGAGTTTCAGGAATCTGAAAAAGGACTTTTATGCCTATAATTAAGCTGTTAACTTAGCTGGAGAAAACATGTATTACTGTGTTTCCCTGAAAATAAGACAGGGTCTTATTTTCTTTTTACCTATAAAATATGGCTTGGGACTTATTATGAGGGGAGGGTTTATTGTTTTGGGGCTGCCGGGTGGCTGGTCTCTTCTGACCAGTCTCCCAAAGAGCCGGGCACAGCCTCAGGGGCGAATGGCTGTGTTGCGCTGTCGCAGCAGCATAACACAGCAGCCATGAAGCGACCATGCTCACGAGCAGCCACCCGGCAAACCCTCTTTGCAGCCAGGCATAGCGCCATTCAGTGACCTAGGGGTATCGCCAAGCTACGTGAGCAACTGTTCGCCACCACACAGTTCCTGCGGTTTGGTGCCTTCGAAATGGCTTTGAATGGCGCTCAGCATGGCTGCAGGGGGGGTTGCGTGAGTGGCTGTTCCGCTCTCACTCACACGCCTGCCAGCCTCACGATGCCCTGGCCCAGCTCTCTCCACAGAGCCAGGGTACCTCCGCTGCCGGTACTGCCACTGCCACATGGCTTATCTGACTCATGACTCATCTCCGTTTCAAAGCCAAAGAGCCAACGCTGTCCGAAGACATTTCGGTGCTCATGTGGCCAGCATGACTAAATGCCAAAGGTGCACAGAACGCTGTTATCTTTCCACCAAAGGTGGTTCCTATTTGTCTACTTGCATTTTTATGTGCTTTCGAACTGCTAGGTTGGCAGAAGCTGGGCAAGTAACGGGAGCTCACTCTGTTACGTGGCGCTAGGGATTCGAACTGCTGCACTGCCGATCTTTCTAATTGACAAGCTCGTGTGTGTGTGTGTGTGTGTGTGTGTGTTCCAGCATAATTCTGGAATACCTTGAGCAATTTCAACCAAACCTGGTACACATATGACTTTCTCTCTGGAAAAAAAAATACTGTGGGGGTAAGACACCCCTAACACCTCTTGGGGGGGTGTTCTGTTAAGATACAGCCTGTTGTGCCTTAAAATGGGTTCTACTGTACAGCACAGTGGAGTTGCCATGGTAACGGCTTCACAGTATTCCACAAGGGGGCTCCCTCTGGTAAGGGGGAAAATCCAACATTAGAAATTACGTTGGGTCCGGACATTTTCCCCCTTATAAATAAATACCTGGACAACGCCAGGTTATCAACTAGTTTGAAATATATTTCATGCTACTATTTTTTCCATCAATTTAAAATAGTAGGCAGAAGGGCTGAAAATAATCATAATAAAAAATTTTAGAGTCCTAATGGACAATCATCTAAATATGAGCCAGCAGTGTGCCACAGCTGCCAAAAAAAGTCAACACGGTCCTAGGCTGCATTAATAGATAGAATCAAGATCACGTGAAGGGTTAATACCACTTTATAAGGCCTTGGTAAGGCCACACTTGGAATACTGCATTCAGTTCTGGTTGCCACGATGTAAAAAAGATTTTGAGATTTTAGAAAGAGTGCAGAGAAGAGCAATGAAGATGATTAGGGGACTGGAGGCTAAAACATGTGATGAACAGTTGCAGGAATTGGGTAGGTCTAGTTTAAAGAAAAGGACTAGAGGTGACCTGATATCAGTCTTCCAATATCTATGGGGCTGACACAAAGAAGAAGGGATCAAGCTATTCTCCAAAGCACCTGATGGGAGGACAAGAAACAATGGATTGAAACTAATGAAGGAGAGAAGCAATTTCGAACTAAGAAGACATTTTCTGACAGTTAGAACAATTCAGAACTTCAACCCAGGAAGATTTTAAGAAGAGATTGGAAAATGATTTGTCTGAAATGGTATAGGGTTTCCTGCTTGAGTTGGACTAGAAGACCTCCAAGGTCCCTTCCAACTCTGTACTTCTGTTATTCAAAATGCTTATCCTCATTTTCTCTTTGCAGATCATGTTTTGTCAGCCATGCCTGCATAGGATAAGATCCCTTGGGATTTCTTGCATTTGAGAAGATCCCCTATGATGGCTAGCTTCTGCGCCAACTCAGAAAGCTCAACCTGCCCAAAGAGCTGCTGGTTCAGTTCTACAGAGGAATTATTGAATCTGTCATCTGCACCTCTATAACTGGTTTGGCTCTGCAACCAAACAAGAAAAACACAGTTTAATTAGAAATGCAGAAAAAACAATTACTACCAACCTGCCTTCCATTGAGGACCTGCACACTGCATGAGTCAAAAAGAGGGCTGGGAAAATATCTACAGACCCCTCGCATCCTGGACATAAATTGTTTCAACTTCTGCCCTCAAAACAACACTAAAGGGCACTGCACACCAGAGCAACTGGACACAAGGACAGTTTCCCCCATGAATGCCATCACTCTGCTTAACAACTAATTCCCACAACACTGTCAAATAATTTACTAAGACTGTATTGCTATTATTCTTCTCTTCCTTCCTAGTATCTATCTCTTCCCATTTAAGAGTATAACCATATTACTTGTATCTTTCAATTTACTTTGTTTTATTTGTTTACTAGTACGATTTGATAACTTATTAGTAACCTTGGCTATCACTAAGTGTTGTATCTTTTTATTCTTGATGAATGTATTTTAGTCTCGTTATGTACACTGAGAGCATATGTACCAAAGACAAATTTCTTGTGTGTCCAATCACAACTGGTTAATAAAGAATTCTATTTCTATTTCTAATTCTAGCCTAGCCTAGCCTACACCAATTTCTATTTCTATTTCTATTCCATTCCATTCCATTCTATTCCAGCTTCAAAAACAGTGGGGTTGAAATCTAAACCAAAACACATGTGGTAGGGAGAAGGAATATCTCCACGAAGAAGTAGGCATTATCTGGATAAATGTTTACTCTAATTCAAGGAATTTGTGATTTAATTGAATTGGTTACTATTTAGGTTTCACCCAATCAGTCTCAATAGCCTCACTAATAACAAGGTGCATTATTCTGTTCACCAAAAGCCAAAGTGACAACGCAATAGTTGTGCCCACATTTTGATTGGCAGAGTATTATTAAGGCTGCGAGACGAACAAACAGGGTTGCATTTTGGAGGATTTTGAGGCGTTTTCTAACGAAACCAAATAAACCTTTGCTTAAAATTCAGCTCCATCTCAACCTAATGTCACTGTGCTAGGATAATCCCCTGGAAATGATTACGATAATAACTGCCAAGGGGGATATAGACGAAGGCTGCAAAGCAACATTCTGCAGCATTTTCGGTAATCTGATCACTCTTCGGGCAGATAATTCTCCAAAACCAAACCAAAAAAAAAACAAAAAACCTAACACTGTGTCAAAGTCTCCCTCACAATTTCTTGAGTTTCCTTCTGCTTGTCTTATCTTATTCTCAAGGTACCAGAATCTTCCCTTAAAACATTTTTTGGGATGGAGTTTTTAAGTGGGTTGCATTGAGGCTCCCTAGAGTTGTTGCTGTTGTTGTTACACATCTTCCTGTCCCTCAAAAATCTCCCTGGTTGTCCACAGACTTATCCAATCCATCCATCCATCCATCCATCACTATGCCTCCAAATGCCAGTTAAAGGAGGAAAACACGAGCAGACCTCCATCTCTTGCCTGCGGGAAACCCTGGGGCCCACTGTGAAAAAGCAAACGATTGGATAAGAGGAACCTTGGTCTGAGCCAGCAGGGAGATTATGTTCTTAATATGAAAAAGACCCAGATGTGTAATTACATCTGGATGTTGTTTTCTGGAATTAAATGTTTGATGGAGAAAGGCTTATAGAATAAAAGAGAAATATTTATCCCTGTATGCTTCCCCCTTTTTTTAGTACTTTAGTAAACTCTACTAAAAAGCAGAAATCTCACCCTGCCAACAAAAGTGCGTATAGTCAAGTCTATGGTTTTCCCAGTTGCAATGGATGGCTGTGAAAGTTGGACCATAAGGAAGACTGAGCGCCAAAGAATTGAGGCCTTTGAACTCTGGTGCTGGAGAAGATTCCTGCAAGTCCCTTGGACTGCAAGGTGATCAAACCGGTCAGTCCTAGAGGAGATCAACCCTGACTGCTCTTTAGAAGGCCAGATCCTAAAGATGAAACTCAAATCCTTTGGCCACCAAATGAGAAAGACGGACTCCCTGGAGAAGGGGCTCATGCTGGGAAAGATTGAGGGCAAAAGAAGAAGGGGACGGCAGAGAAGGAGGTGGCTAGATGGAGTCACTGAAGCAGTAGGCCTGAGCTTAAATGGACTCCAGAGGATGGTAGAAGACAGGAAGGCCTGGAGGAAGGTTGTCCATGGGGTCGTGATGGGTTGGACATGACTTTGCAACTAACATGCTTCCCTTGTACAATTTTTCTTCAAAAATATTCAGTTCATTGGCTTATCTTTTGCGTAGGCAATTTGTGCAAGCAAGGAAGGTGTGAGACTAAGCTGAAACTGGTGGGCCTGATGAAGATGTCACCTAAGGAGGGTGGATTAAAGCCAGGGATACTTAAGATCCCTTAAGCGAGTTAAGAAGGATCCTTGTCAGGCATATGAGCCATGGTGGTGCAGTTCTCTGGTTGTTAAGTGAATCATCCTGTTTTTTTTAAATGAATCACATGATTGTTAAACGGATCCAGCTTCCCCTGTTGACCTTGCTTGTTGGAAGCCAGCTGAGAAAGTTCCAAATGGCTATCACATGATCCCGGCATATCGTAATTGCCTTGAATCCATGCCATTGGCCAAGCACTCAAGTATTGAACACATGCTAAGACAGTCATAAGCGTGAGATGAGGTTGCTTTTTACTTTTTGGGGTGCTTTTTTCAGGAATTAAGGATAAACTTCCTAACAGTGAGGACAATTTGTCACCAGAAGTGGTGAGTGCTTCATCACTGGAGGTTTTTAAGAAGAGACTGGACAGCCAATTGTCTGAAATGGTATAGGATCTCCTGCTTGAGCAGGGGGCTGGACTAGAAGATCTCAAAAGCCCCTTCCAGCTGTATTCTGATTCAGTGGTTAGACTGCAGTCCCGCAGGCTACTTCTGCTGACTGCCAGCTGCCTGCAATTTGCTAGTTCAAATCTCACCAGGCTCAAAGTTGACTCATCCTTTCACCCTTCCAAGGTGGGTTAGGGAGCTCTTGCCTCACAATGAGGGGGTTGTGGGTTCGATCCTAGGTAGAGGCAGATATTTCTCTCTCTGGGCACAATGGGAATATATCTGCTGAACAAAACTCTGCACTGGTGACAGGAAGGGCATCCGGCCAGTAAACATTTAGCTCCATTCAATTGCCCAGACTGCACCCCACAAGGGATTATGGAGTCGTTAAAAGAAGAAGATTCATGCTTTTAAAATCATTTATTTATCAATATCTATATCAGTGTCGCATTTCCTGATGTTCTGAACACGAAGTCTCATCAGCTACAAAATGTGCCCTCTGGAAGATGGTATTGGAGACTTTATTCCAATATATTCTTTACCAACTTCCTTCTATTATGTTACTTATAGTTAGTTCCCTTACAATACATATATAAATAAGTCAAGAACCCTTTCAAAAACCATCACAAGACTTGACAAATAACTTAACAATATATTTCTAGTTACCAGAGAAAGGGAAAAATAGACACGTATATGTGCTTTTATGGATTATATCTCTTATTTGTAACTTAATATAAAGACCATAAAACATTGTGGATTTCTCACAAGCCTTGTCTTAGTGAAATCTGAAAACATAATCCAATTTAAAATAAACAGGACAGGCCTGCTCAACTTTTGACCCGTCAATATTTATTCTGATTTATTTCCTACCCTTCATCTAAGGGTTCATGGAAGTGTTGAGCAATATTGAACAGCACTGAAAATAAGCCTTTTTTGTATTTTCCATACAACAAGCAGGATAAAAGTAACTAATTTGAAGTCAAGCAGGAAATTTCCATGGTTCAGGTGGGCTTCAACTCCAGCATATTCTCCGCTCAAACATAGCCACCAGGTAAATAGCGAAGCACATCAGCTCTGAATACTCCAAAAAAGTTAGTTACCATATTTTTGGAGTATAAGACGCACCTCCCCCCCCTTAAAAGAGCGTAGAAATGTTGGTGCATCTTATACACTGAATACAGCCATTTTTGCCCTACTGAAGCCCTGCCCCTGCATCCAATTTTTTAGAAAAATGGGCTGTTTTTTTGCAAAAACAGAGGCGTTTTTGCCTTTCCCCAGCCTCAAGAAGCACACTGCAGGCTTCAGCAGGACTGGGGGAAGGCAAAAACACCTTTGTTTCTGCAAAAAAACCAGCCCGTTTTTGCCTTCTCCCAGCCTTGCTGAAGCCTGCAGCGTGCTTCTTGGGGTTGGGGGAAGGCAAAAACTTTTTTTTCTTACTTACCTCTTTGAAATCTTGGTGTGTCTTATACACCGGTGCATCTTATAGTCCAAAAAAATGCAGTACTTAAACGAATCTGGTAAAGAGGACAAAGGATTTATGGGATCCCTATTAAGTTTTCTAAACAGCCTTCTTAAGAAGCTCCTTCTCTTCTTTAGATCAGTACAATCGAGCGGGTTCAGAAGTATTTCCCAAAAGAAATTCTTGCACTCTTCTGTACACAATATAATTCTTTATGCTGCTAGGCTCAACATTCTCAGTTTGGATACCTTAGAACTGAGTCCCTTGTGGTCAGACCTAGTTATTGCGTACAAAATTGTCCGTAGTAATGTTTTACCTGCAAATGACATTTCCTGTTTTAATTTGAAATAATACGTTTGCGAACAACCACTTTAAACAATGTAAACCGTTCTAAACTTGACTGTAAAAAATATGATTTCTATAATAGAGTTGTCAAAGTCTGCAATGCCCTACCCGATACAGTTGTCTCAGCTACAAATTCTCACAGTTTCCGTCACAAATTGACGTCTGTGTTCTTAAGTGGTCAGTAGAGGGAGCATGCATAAGTGCACTAACATGCCTGTCATCACTGTATTTTAATTCTCTTATTCTTGTTCTCATTTTTGTTTGACAAATTCCAATAAACAGATAAACAGATAAACAAACAGATAAACAGATAAACAGACAAACAGACAAACAGACAAATAAACAAACCTTCATGAATGAAAACGAAAGCGACAAATGCACTGTATCTTGACAGGCATACAAAATGTGAAAAATAGACCTCAAATAGAAAATAGTGTTTAGTGTTCAGTTCAACTACCGATTATATATGACCATGAAAAACTGTAAAATGACTTCAGTAACATGGTGCTCTGGACAGAAGAACATAATGGAAGCATTGAAGTGGACAATGTGGACAGACACACAAGGATATTTCTCCCTTCGTGACAAGCAAATATATTTCAGGTTGAATAGATGGGTTGCAACACATCACATCATACCATTGAAAGGCAAGATAAACCAGGATGATGTGGTTTTGACAACAAATACAGTCAGTCAAATATAAGAAATGTGAGCGCATTAGAAATACCAGGAACATAAAGTGATATAAGGTGGAATGGTGTGGTGGCCTAGAGGTAGAGCTTTTGCCTCACAATCAGGAGGCTGGGAGTTCGATCCCAGGTAGAGGCAGATATCTCTCTTCTCTGGGCCCAATGAAAATATATCTGATGAATAAAAACTCCAGATTGGTGACAGGAAGGGCATCAGGCCATGAAATGGTCTGCTAGCTCCATTCAGTTGCCCAGACTCCACCCCACAAGGGATTATGCGGTGATTAAATGAAGATGATGATACAGTGGTATAAGGGATAGGTGGAGCAACCCAAACAGAACAAAATCACAAACTATTAGCTATTTTTTTAAAGTTTATTTTCTCTCCTTACTGACTTGTGTTGGCTTTCAGTATGCTGAAGTTGCCTTTGATATCGATCCGAATAAAACATAAAACAAAATTATGTTTTTGATAGAGAGACATTTTCAACCATTTCCCAATTTGCATATGCAAAATACTGCAGAAAAAATAAAACCAAAAATGTAACCCAAGTGGCATTTGGGTTACTGGGTCCAACCTCTTGTTTGGCGCAGAGGTCCAAGTGAAAGTATCACTGGGTTTGGCTGGTACATTAATTGACCAAAGCTAGGGCAAATCAGGGACACAGTAGCTCAGTGCCTAAGATGCTGAGCTTGTCAATCAGAAAAGTCAGCAGTTCCGCAGTTCGAATCCCTAGTGCTGCATAACAGAGTGAGCTCCCGTTACTTGTCCCAGTTTCTGCCAACCCAGCTGTTCGAACGTACGTAAAAATGCAAGTAGAAAAATAGGGACCATTTGTGTTGGGACGGTAACAGCATTCCGTGCACCTTTGGCATTTAGTCATGCCAGCCACATGACCCCGGAGAGACGTCTTTGGACAGCGCTTGCTCTTTGGCTTTGAAATGGAGATGAGCACTGCTCCCTAGAATCAGGAATGAATAGCACATATGTGTGAGGGGAACCTTTACCTTTAGGACAAATCAACCTGGTTTGAGGTCTACGGACTCATTGAACATTTAAGACTGCAAATACAATCCTGCCTCGTATCTCCAAGGTCTGATTTCTCCCCCTTCCAACAAAGCTTTAATTGCCAATTACCTAAACAGTTTAAGAGAGGTGTTAAACCTCCCAATTCATAGCTACCCTAATATCTGCTATTCCTTTCACCAAAGAAAAGTAGCAATGAAGTCATGTTCACCATTTCCTTTCCTTTTATAAATAACTAGCTGGATACCCGTGCTTTGCAAAGAAACTATGTGATCAGGCAATGCAGGAGAAATCTGGTTCACTCAGGTTTAATCCGTTGGTTCAGTGGTGATTGGTGATTGAAACACATAAGGGAATATCGCTCCCGCCGCCTTGAGTCTGGAAACAGTTCCATAGGTGGAAGGTGTAGACATTTTGGTGACATGCTGATGTTTAGTACTGTAAGGAGCCCCAGACCGCTCCTGAGTTAAAGAGTGGAACATCTGCCAGTTTGAACTGAGGTAACGGAATGTGAGGCAACTGGCATTTGGAACAGAGTTCTTTTCAGGTGGGGAGGGGGAGTAGAACTCCTTAGCATCAGAGCATGTTAATTACTGAATAAGTAATTCTAATGATCTAATGGTCATTTAAAAAAAATCCTTTCTTTTTGAGCACCTAGAAGCCAAGAGGAACATATGTGCTAAAATCCAAGTTTGTAGGCTTTAGGGGTCTGGAAATATCATGATGAGTGAATGATATTTGCCTTTTATATACATATAGATTTGCTTCTCTTCCATATGTGAATATGCAAAGGGGGAAATTGGATATATATTAGTACAGTGACAATTTTAAAGATGCTATGGAAGAAGTGTTTTGGACCCTACATTAGCACAACATTTCTATTGCATTCCTTAAAAGAACCTGGTGCCTTTTCAAGCAAAAACATTATTGGTTTAAAAGTCATAATTTTAATAAATGGCTATCTTAACCTCTTCTGACCCCATATCTCTGAAAATAACAAAATAACACCTTAGTTGAAGGCTTCCATCTCTGGAAAGAACAAACCTCTGCCTTTTGTTCAGAATATGTCAACCTGGTATTATCAGTGTTGGCTAGAAATAATATGAACCTGTCAACTCACATAGACACTGATCTTATAATGGTTTTTTTCCCCTAGAGGTAATCACGAAAACATTGGAAGGTGCTTTATCCCAAATCACAGTCAACACAGTTTCAGTTTATTACATTCATAGACCAGAAAACAGAACAAATAAAAACACACAATTAATACACAATTAAACATTCTAGAATACAATAATAAATAAAAGATAAAATCTGTGATAAAATCCAGCCTGTCAACTGCATATGGTCTAACTATGCTAAAATTACAATCTATAAAATATCTGGCCCAGGAGTGAAATCCTCCTGATTCGGCCCAGTTCGGCTGAACCAGTAGGGATGATTGTAGTAAAAAAAAAAAAAAGCTTTCAACAATCGCACAGCTCAGAGCTAAGCCGTGCGAATATCGGAAGTCCCCCCCCCTTTTTAAAGCATTTTTTTTCCTGCCAGTTTGGGCAAACAGGCAGGCAAAAATGTTTTAAAAGTATAGTGGGGAAAGCTTCCAATGATCGCACGGCTTAGCTGTGAGCCATGCGATCGTCAAAAGCTTTTCCCCTCTGCTTTTTAAAGCATTTTTTTCCTGCCTATTTGCTCGAACTAGCAGGAAAAGAATGCTTTAAAAAGTGAAAAAAAGTTGGCCATGCCCACCCAGTCACATGACTCCCCCACCACGCCACGCCCACAGAACCGGTGGCAAAAAAAAAAAAAAAGATTTCACCACTGGTCTGGCCCTATAGTCAGTTTAATACTTAAAAGATTAAAATTAATGAATTCTTAAAATTAATAATTTTACCAGAATGTTCTGATAAAACTTACTGTGGTCCCTGTGAATTGCAATGTCTCAATGTGTCTATCGTTTCTCTGGGGCAAAAAAAAATAAAAAATGATTTCCCACTACATTTTCCAATACAACAGATGCCCATACAATTTCATTATGAAGTATCCTACTGCATAACCTTTTGTAGTACAATCAACACACTGCATGAAACAAAAAATCTGCCCCACATACATCTGAGAAAAATAGGTCACTATTTGACATCACTGTAGCGCATAAACCAGTAATATTCTTCCAAAATATCTTAAGCAAACTCAAAGAAGTATCTACAGTACGAAATGTTAAGGCTACAAAATCTACTCCGTAAGACAGAATATTGGCAAAATACAACCAGGAACATCAATTGGCAGTTCAAAGTCATGAATAAATTTCTCAACAAATAGACTCAACAATTTCAGTTAGGGCACTGCTGAAATTTTGAACAAAGCCAAACTGAAAATGCTAAGGGATTTCTTGTAATCCTGGGGAAAACAAGGACATCTACCAACCAACGCATAGATACCCTCCATCCAATGGTGTGTTTCACATTTTCTTACCACTGGCTCCCCGCGGGTGCACGTGGCCCTTCCATGCATGTGCCCAGCTTTCTGTGCATGTGCTTTGCTCATGCGTGCACCTTCCGTGCATGCGCCCCGCCTCAAAACTGTGCCTAAATAGGATGGCATAGAGCCTGGGCAGGAGGGCTGGTGGGTGGTCCTACCCATGGTTTCTGCTATTGGTTCAGATGAACCGGTCCAAACTGGTTGAATAACACCTTCTGCCTCCATCCCTATTTCTTTCAAAAGGTAGCTAACAGCCAAGGAAAGAAGCAAATAGCCCAAAGCACATCTTCCCTAGCAACCAATATACCTGAAGGCAGGAAACGGCGCCAGATGAATAACGACATAGAAACAACACTTTAATTCGAGGAAGATGACCCCATCCTTCAAGCAAAGCTAGAAAAAGCACCTTCTGAAAACTCCAGTCTCCTGCTCATTGATAACATCATCTAGTCTGGTAACGAAACTTCTGGCTAAAAGCAAGCAAACTCAGAACAACAAGAACACCCGCCAACCACAATGACATTATAACTGAAGGACAACAAACTACCTAGATCAGTTCCCAACGAGAGGTGGTATTCAGCTGGTTCAGAGCAGTTTGCGCGATTGCAGGAGGGCCTGCCCACCCATCCCGGCTCTATGCCATCCTATTTAGGCTGTGTGCATGCGCAGAAGGTGCGCATGTGAGCAAAGCGCATGCGTGGAAGGCCAGGTGCATGCGCAGAATGGGCACATGTGCCTGCAAAGTGGGTTTGTGGGCGGGGTGAACTGGTGGTAACAAAACGTGAAATCCACCGCTGTTCCCAACCCCAGGTCTGCAGCCTAGTACTGGGCTGTGGCTCATTGGGAACCGGTCCGCACAAGTGACATGCTCACAAAACCATCCGCTCTTCACTCCTCCTCTGTCACTACTAGAGGGTTAGGGACCGCTGACCTAGGTGATCTTGCTCTAATACTATTTCACACTATTCTCTACAGGACCACAAACCACAGAACGACAATTCTGAAAAGCTTTATCGCCATACTAATAGCTTCCTGATAAATGCTAGGCGCTGGGGGACTAATTAGCCAGGTAACATTTTTAGGCATGAAAGGTTCACAAAAACCATAACTTACCTTTACGTTGAACTGGGAAGAAATGAAAACAGGAGACGGTCAGGTTAAGAGTCACCAGAAATTGTTCGTTGGTTTGAGAGCCAAATAGTGCAATGACTAGTCCCAAGGTCAAGTCCAAGGAGCAAAACCAAAAATGGCAATTACTGATCCAAACAGCACTTAGCAATAGCCTTTAGACTTATGTACCACTTCACAGTTCTTTGCAGCCCTAAGTGGTTTACAGTGTCAACAATCTGGGTCCTCATTTTACCAACCTTGGAAGGATGGAAGGCTGAGTCAACCTTGAGCAGGTCAGGATCGAACCTTTGTGGCAGTTGGCAGAATTAATGACTGCATTCTAACATTCCACCACCGTGTCAAGTCCAAGTTGCAAAGCCAAAGATGGCCATGACTGATCCAAATGCCAACTTCAAGGAACAAGAAACACAGACAAAGAGACCCTGAGCTTCCTAGAGTCATAGGGTTGGAAGGGACCTTGGAGGTCTTCTAGTCCTAACCTCCTATCCAAGACAGGACTTCTGATACCATGCTGGATAAATGGTGGTCTTGAACACTTCCAGCAATGGAGCATCCACAGCTATGAGAGGCAAGCTGTACCATTAGTTCATCATTATCCTTACTTTCTGTTCTTTATTTCCAAATTGAATTTTCCTCTGAGGAGCTTCCATTGTTGCTTTTTTTTGTCATGCCATCAGGTTCCACAGAGAGTAAATCAAGGCCCCCCTTCCTGAGACAGCCCTTCAAGTATTGGAAAGCACTATCAGGTCTCTTCACTAGGCTAAACATACCCCTTAGTCTTTCATCATATGACTTCATCTTTGGTTCCTCTTATCATCTTTGTTGCTCTTCTCTTTTCTAAAGCCCCAGCATCTTTTCTTGTATCATGGCAACCAAAAGTGGAAGCATTATTCCAAATGTAGCTTCACTAATGCAGCATAGAGCAACTCTTGGTGATGTTGACGCTATCCTTCTGTTGATGTAGCCTCAGACTGTGTTGGCTTTTTTTTTTTTTTTTTGCAGCTGTAGAACACTGCTGTTCTGTTTAAGCAGTGATCCACCAGGATGCTTTAGATCAGCGGTCACCAACTGATGGTCCGTGAGAAACTTTTTTTTTTGCAGAAAAATTATTTTCATTTGTTATATTGCACTAAATCAGGGGTCCTCAAACTAAGACTCCTGGGCCTGATACGTGCAATAAACATTTGTGTTGCTACAGAGAGTCTCCCCCTTTGGGGTCTTTTTGTGTACCCACACAGAGGGGGGAAGAAATTCCAACTGGGTCTGCTTCAGCCTCCTGGTGGGGGGCTTTGGGCTAAGGGAAGCGCTGCTGGTGGGGAAGAGTCGGAGGACCTTGTTCCAGTGGGACTCCATCATGGCCAGGAACTGGCTAACCCTCTCAGCCCACTGAGCCTCCAGGCACCAATACCTGACCTTGCACTCCCACAGGTCTTCCCTCTGCTTGGAAAGCCTATGCTCCTAGTCCTCAGTGAGGTGCTTCAGCTGAGCCTCCTTCTCGGTCAGATCCAATTTAAACTGAGCTGTTTTGCCAACTCTTTCTCATGGTGGCTGCTTAGCTCCAGCAACTGCTTCCTGTTGGGGCCCTTTGGAGCCTGGGAGGGCAGGCGAGAAGTGGCTGGCAGGGGAGGGGAGAGTAGAGGCCGGCGAGGCACTCCTTGATGTGAGTGACATTGAGTTGGCACCAGTCACATGATCATCTAGCCACGCCCACCCAGCCAGTCATTAGACAGATCATATTAGTGGTCCGCAGGATTTAAAATTATGAAGTTAGTGGTCCCTGAGGTCCAAAAGTTTGGTGACCCTTGCTTTCGATCGCTCTTTCTCTGTTACTACTGTTGAGCCAGGTACCTCTTATTCTACACCTTTGCACCTGGTCTTTCCTGGTGAAGTGCAGGACTTTACATTTCTCACCACTGCATTGCATCTTGTTGGATAAGGTCCAGTGTTCTGAATCAACCAGCTGAAGCATTGCTTCCAATCAAGGGCCTGGAGACTGCTTTCACATTGCTACAGATGTTGATGTGGCTTGACTCAGCTAGTTGCTGCCCTTTGCTCTCCAGGAGACAGGCCGATTGTCCTTGCAGAGATGCAAGAATGTTCTCAGACCAGCCACCTTGACAGAATCTGGGGCCCTCATTATCCAAATTGGGTCTGTCACCTCCTAAGATTCATGCCTTCTGGAGTCTCTGCAGGTATTTAATTCTCTCCTGGAACTTCACGCTCCTGGTCTGTCAGGGCAGCTGCTGACCTAGAGGAATTTAGATGAGACCATCACATATGTTTGCAATTTATTGCCTTTTTTCTGAGACAATACACAGCGTTCGGCCTCATTTCTTGTTCTAGATAATTCACACTTACCTTTTCTGGAATATGAATGAAGAGAGAGGGGGTGGAAAGAGAGAGAGATTTTTTATAAAGATATAAAAATTTACTTGTCTTTTTCTTTTAAATTTTAGTATTCTAGTTTGAGGGATCTTTTTGTTGTTGTTACAAATTAATTCTCTAAAGGTTCTCTCCCTGCTTTTGAACTGTTTTACTTGGTATACTTCTTTTCTTAATTTTTAAATTACGTCTCATATTGTTTCCTTATCTGTTTTTCTCTACAGTGTGGTATATTGACTAGTTTGTTCTTTCTTTCTTTCTTTCTTTCTTTCTTTCTTTCTTTCTTTCTTTCTTTCTTTCTTTCTTTCTTTCTTTTCTCTCTCTCGCTCCCTTTCTCTTCCTTTCTTACTTACACCCTTCCTTCCTTTCCCTTTCTCCTTTCTTCCTCCCTCCCTCCCTTTCCCTCTCTCCTTCCTTTCCCTCCTTTTTCTTTCTTTTTCTTTCTTTTTCTTTCTCTCTCTCTCTCCTTCCTTCCTTTCTCTCTTCATTCCTTCTTTTCTCCATCACTTCCCTCTTCCCTCCTTCCTCCCTCCCTTCTTTTCTTTCTCTTCCCTGAAATTGAAGCATCCCTACTGTGTCAAATAACCCAAAAACTTTCAGACCTACAGGCAGCTGCTGAAACTCTATATATTTCCTCAATAATTTTTTGGCCTTCCAATATAATAAGGGTTATACGCTCTTTTCCTTCCAAGCTATTCATTTTCTACCCATTCAAATGATTCCCTTAGGGAGGTAAAAGCAAGCTTTCCATTAACCAGCGTACTTTTTCATGTTGGGAAATTCTGCCAAATGTTTATTGAAATTTGGATAGAGGTGGCAAATTTAGACTTGGACAAACAAAGTGATTTTGCCTTATGAAAAAAAGGGGCACTTTAGCTTCTGAACTGCTTCCAAAATTACCATGTGATTGAGGCTTTTCAACTTCTTCATTTTTTCCAGCCAAAATGACCATATGTCAAGTGCAACAGTCCAGCTGAGCCAATATGATTGGCAGGATGCGGGGGAAAGAGAATTTTAAAAAGGTAAAAGACCTGCAGCAGTGATGTACCTGGCTCCAGAGGTTTGAATATTTCCCACACAAACAGGTGCTCTGTGGCGAAGTTAAAATGAAACCCAAGGATGGCTTTTTAGTTAGAATGGAAAAACAGAGTTGGAAGGGACCTTGAAGGCCTTCTAGTCCAACCCCCTGCTTAAGCAGAAAACCCTGCACCACTTCAGATAAATGGCTATCCGACATCTTCTTAAAAACCTCCAGTGTTGGAACATTCACAACTTCTGGAGGCAAGCTGTTCCACTGATTAATTGTTCTAACTGTCAGGAAATTTCTCCTCAGTTCTAAGTTGCTTCTCTCCTTGATTAGTTTCCACCCATTGCTTCTTGTTCTGTCCTCAGGTGCCTTGGAGAATAGCTTGACTCCCTCTTCTTTGTGGCAGCCCCTGAGATATTGGAAGACTGCCATCATGTCTCCCCCAGTCCTTCTTTTCATTAAACTAGACATACCCAGTGTTGTGGTCGGTGGTGGCCTGCGGAGCTGGCAGCAGAGGCAGACAGTGAGGAAATTGGGGAGGAACATGGGCCAGTCCTGGAGTCTGGGGAAGGTTCAAATGATGGCTCTGCATCGCAGGCAGAATGAGCGTCAGAAGCATCTGGGAGTTATGTGCTGCCTCCAGAGTCTTGCTTAGCAACAGAAATTTTGGGCCCAACTGTCATAGTAAGTCAAGGACTACTTGTATTGGAGAGAAATTACAATAATAGAATAGCTAGTGAAGTGTTAATACCACTTTATAATGCCTTGGTAAGGCCACCCTTGGAATACTGCATCCAGTTCTGGTCACCACAATGTAGAAAAGATGTGGAGACTCTGGAAAGAGTGCAGAGAACAGCAACAAAGAGGGTTAGAGTTAGCGTTAGGGTAAAACATATGAAGAACGGTTGCAGGAACTAGGTATGTCTAGCTTAAGAGAAAGAAGGACTAGGGGAGACATGATAGCAGCGTTCCAATATCTCAGGGGTTGCCACAAAGAAGAGGGAGTCAAGCTATTCTCCAAAGCACCTGAGGGTAGAACAAGGAGCAATGAGGTTTTCTGCCTGCATGGTCTTCTGTAATGAGCAGAAGGACAGAAAGGGGGAGTAGTGAGCTCCCTCCCATATTTGGGCATACCAGGGGTTGTACCACAAATGCATACATACATACATACATACACACACACATACATATGTACATAAATACATACATACATACATACATACATACATACATACATACATACCAGTGGTGGGTTCCTGCCGGATCGCACCGGATCGCGCGCTCCCTTTCAGCGCTAAACCTGGAAGAACGGTGTTGCCCCACCCCTGGCGATGCGACGATGCTTGCCTGCGCTCCACCAGCTCGGCTGGGAACGGAGACGTTTCCTCAGCGGAGCGGAGCGCCTGAAAGGGACGCAGGCTCAGCCTGCCAGGCTGCCACCACTCCACTGAAGACATTGCTGAGCAGAGAAACATCTCTTCTACTTCCGGGTTTAGCGCCGAAAGGGAGCGCGCGATCCGGTGCGATCCGGCAGGAACCCACCACTGATACATACGTATACATACATACATATACATACATATACGCATATATACACATACACACACACACACACACACAAACATACATACACACACACACACACACACACACACACACACACACACACACACACACATATATATATATATATATATATATATATATATATATATAGCTACAGATACGAGAGAAATGAGATACACAACGAGAGCGAAAGAGAAAAAACATCTCTAATGGCCACCTATATATAGATAACTCTTAAAGAGGTAAATGACAATGTGGACCCCACTAGAGTCTTAAAGAGGCTATGCCTGTATTGCTGAATCACCCTCGTTGCATCACCTTACAGTTTACAACTTACAACTTTACATCAGCTGGCAGCTATTAAATTCACATTACCTGTCATTTCAGATGCTTTGGAGAATAAAATGACCCTCCTGTTCTTTGTAGCAGTCCTTTGATACTTCAATCAATTTTTGGGAAGATGGAATTTTTAAAAAATGGATATTGTCCTGAGTTCTTTTAGGGAATGAAATATGCAGCAACTCCTGAAATGTACGCAGGTTTCATCCAGCTTCTTGCATCTATTGCACAAGATAATATAACCCTCATTTAATTTGACCTCACAGGTCCTTCTTGAAATTTTAGCAAGGTGATGACTCAGATGATGAAGTGTTATGAGATCTTTTTACGTTTCCTATCACTCCTACCTGTAAAATATGTTTCTTGATTGCTTCCTTGAGTTTTAAATGGAACTTAATAAGCTATTTATTTTATATGCTCCTAGCTGCATTGGCTTAGCTTAGTTATTTAATAGATTAGATTACTGTTAATATCCTTAAAATTTATTTTAGTGTGGCTACTTCCCTGTGTGTATTTTTAGATTGCCAGTTCACAATTTATTGTAATGATTTGAATTTTTTATTTTAAAAAGTACTATTGTTGGAGATTAGCAAGTATATCTTCACAGTGACAAACAATTCAACATTGCAGCCCAACCCATCACAACCCAACTTAAATTTTCTATAGTGATTAAACCAAATTAACCTTCCTGCTGAGAGAGCTTCTTCTCAAAACAATGATAATTAGGGGATGTTGGTCAGCTAGTAAATGCTTCATTTGTGCTTCCTTTGTCTACTACAGGAGATAAGACACTTATTACCTGTCTTCACATTATCTATTCTTCATTCGCATGTTTTCTGGACTTTCTTTCCAATAGCACAAATGGCTATTGGACATGAGGTCAGCCAGAACTAATATTTTTTTTCTCAGGTTCTAAGTTACAATCAGTGGTGAAATAAAATTTTTTCTACCGACTCTGTGGGCATGGCTTGGTGGGCGTGATTTGGTGGGTGTGACAGGGGAAGGATACTGCAAAATCTCCATTCCCTCCCCACTCCAGGGGAATGATACTATAAAATCTCCATTCCCTCCCCACTCCAGGGGAAGGATACTGCAAAATCCCCATTCCCTCCCCACTCCAGGGGAAGAATTCTGCAAAATCTCCATTCCCTCCCCATTCCAGGGGAAGGATTCTGCAAAATATCCATTCCCTCCCCACTTCAGGGGAAGGATACTGCAAAATCTCCATTCCCTCCGGACTCCAGGGGAAGGATACTGCAAAATCTCCATTCCCACCCCACTCCAGGGGAAGGATACTGCAAAATCCCCATTCCCTCCCCATTCCAGGGGAAGGGTACTGCAAAATCCCCATTCCCTTCCTACTCCAGGGAAGAATTCTGGAAAATCTCCATTCCCTCCCCACTTCAGGGGAAGGATACTGCAAAATATTCATTCTCTCTCCACTCCAGGGGAAGGATACTGCAAAATCCCCATTCCCTCCCCACTCAGGGGAAGGATACTGCAAAATCCCCATTCCCTCCTCACTCCAGGGGAAGGTTATTGCAAAATTTCCATTCCCACCCAACTCTGGGGCCAGCCACAGGTGGTATTTGCCGGTTCTCTGAACTACTCAAAATTTCTGCTACCGGTTCTCCAGAACCTGTCAGAACCTGCTGGATTTCACTCCGGTCACAATTCCCTACCAAACATGGCTTAATTCAAATTTCCTTCCATACGTCTACGTCCACGTCTATGTCTATGTCTATGTTCATGTCTATGTATTTGTATATGGTTTTAACATGACTGTACACCGCCCCGAGTCCTGCCTAGGAAAGGGTGCGGTCTAGAAATAAAAGTTGTTATTATTATTATTATTATTATTATTATTATTATTATTATTATTATTATTATTATATTGGAACTAGGGCTTCTAGATCTGCAACAGTCAGGTGTTAGATGGTAGCGAAGAGGTATTAAGCATACACCAACTGTTTGCTGCCTGCTAGTGATCATTTGTGGTCACCAACAGATCACCAATAGAAGGGAGAAACACCCAAAGTGTTTGAAGGATTATTGTTCTTTATTATAAAAGCAAGAAGATAAGCCACTTGAATGAGAAATTAATAGTTTTCATGAATGAATTATTGGTAATATAGTAGGCCTATCCGGTCCTATGGCTAGTTTGCTTCTTTTTTTAAAAAAATAGTTTTTTTTAATTAAGCTTTTTTTAAACATCAAAAAACAAAACACAAATTTCCACTCACTACAGCAAGTCCATATCATTATCGTTAATGTCATTTGTATTCACATATGCTCTGTTTCTATATTCTCTAATATATTCTATATTGTATAAGATATCATACGATCACTTAAAATATATTAATATTTACAGATTTGTACTGTAAATACTGTGTACTGTGTTCCTATTCCTATGGCCAGTTTGCTTCTACGCAATTCCAGCAAGGAATTATTATTATTATTTTGCTTCTTACTTTATAGTTTTACTTTGTTAAAAAAGAAGTTGGTAATAAGCTTAATATCAAAGTCGAAGTTATTCTGACCTCATAAAAGCCTCTCCTTTAACCAGGGAGGTTTTAAGCTTGCCTTCTAAATTTGATTTTAAAACCTTTATACTAAATTCTGACCCCTGGGAGTCTTATTTCCTAAGCGGCTTGGGAAAGAAACATGACACGCTTCCAAAATGCATGTTGTGGGAAGTGACTGCCAATTGCACATTAGATTATTATTCTTTTGTGGAGGTGGCCATTAGTTTTGCTCTTTCTCAACTTCCTAAGTAAAGTGACATTTGCGAAATCTATAGATTTTTCTATGTGCCTTGTATGCACGGCATTTATTTTTAAGAGCTGGTGAAAAGGAAAATAGCTCAGTGTTTCTGGAGCCTTTGCAAAAACAGCCAAATGACAAACATTAGTCCAGGTTCTGCTTTCTTTCTTCCCCGGGAGGTGTGATTTTTTTTATAATGGGGGTTTGGTTGCTTGGGAAATAATATAGCATCAGAGTTTGTTGCAAAAATTTTAATCCAGAAAGCACACAGAGATAACTGATTCAGCTGGATTCATTAACTTCTTTACATACATAAGAATAGATGAATAAATGTACAATACCAACAGGTGATTCTTCCAAGTAAACACAAGGCAGGAGAATTACAGGAAAAGCAGTTAATTTCATTTCAGCAGACAATGAGTCTGTGCAAAGAATTGAAACGGAAACTTAAGAAGTCTGCTGCTCTGAGAAGTAAACTAGCAGTCTGTCAGCTTGTCTGCTGATATGAAGCTAACTGCTTGTATTTTCCTGTAGCTCTCCTTCCTTGTGTTTACTTGGAAGAACCACTTTTTGGTATTGTACATTTATTCATCTATTCTTATGTATACAAAGAAGTTAAAGAATCCTGCTGCATCAGTTATCTGTGTGTGCTTTCTGGATTTGAATTTATGCAACAAACTCTGACAGATTGTTCCTCAACAAAACCTTCACCGTGTCAATAGGTTAGGAACTCAACGCTGTCCCTCTTGGCAACCACACAGATAGATTTTTTCATGGACACTCTGTCTCTAGCTTGATTTTTTGGATCTTCCCATGATGCCACAAACATTACATCAATGAAAAGGAAAGCACATGGGTGCTATCTACTGTAGGGTCATCCCCCTCCCCCTTTGCCAGTCTAGAGAGATGGTGACAAGAGATATAGAAATGGATTTGAAGGGAATCTTCAGAATCCTTTAGAGAAATGACAAGAGCAGAGATATTCTTTAAGTCTTAGGAAAGACAGTAGTCTTAGAACGAGACTCAGGCTGGCTTCTGCCTGATCTCATGGGATATAAGGAGGAGGGAAGGGTAGACTTGCAAGATTAGCTTACCTACCTAAAGTACTGCTCCACTCCCTTATTGTCCAGGGGTCTTCCTGATCCAATTTACCGCTTACAACTGGCAGACACTGAGAAACAGGACATATTCTAAAATTAATGATAGTGGTAGCTAGAAATAAAGGAAAGTACATTCCCCCTTTTAAGGGGGTAAATATTCTGACTGAGTATTGGTCATATAAATGGGATTAGGAAAAATGATCTTTCTTTCTTTTTTTCCTTCCTTCCTTCCCTCTCTCCCTCCCTCCTTCCTTCAACTTTCTTTCCTCCCTCCCTTACCTTTCGTTCCTTCATTTTTCCTTCCTTCCTTCCTACCCTCCTTCCTTTCTTCCCTCCCTGCCTCCCTCCCTCTCGCCTTCCTTACCTTTCCTTCCTTCATTTTTATTTCCTTCCTTCTTTCCTTTCTTTCTCCCTCCCTCCCCCTTCCCTCCCTCTCTCCTTTATGATCTTTCTTTCCATTTTTCCCTCCTTCCATCTTCCTTCCCTCCCTCCCTCCTTCCTTCCTTCTCTCTCTCCATCCTTCCTTCCTTACCTTTCCTTCCTTCCTTTCTACCCTTCCCTTCCTTCATTTCCCTTCCTTCATTTCTTCCCTTCCTTCCTCCCCCCTTCCTTTCATGACACTTCAACCATTTGAAAAACAAACAAATGATTATTAGAGTGCTAAATTAATAATTATGAATGGAGAAAACAGTGAAATGCGGTCAAGAATTAGACTCAGAAAATCATGGTACTGCATCCAACAATGGAAATATATCACATGTTTCGGTACCTCCAAGCACTCTCGAGACAGTCTCAAATGTTGTGGCAGCAGCAAGGGGGAGCTGACAGACATTGAAAGTTGTGTTTAAAAACTTCCTAAATATATACCACATTACAACCGAAGGTACAACTCTTATATCCAGTGGAAGAGGGTTCCATAGGAAAGGTATTCCCTTTTGCACTTGGCGAGGAGTAAGGATTCTCAGCAAGTTCTCCTTACAAGTTTGCTTGGAGTGGACAATTTGTATTTGGATTAAATGGGAGTAAACTTAGCCACATGTAGGGCTTGAAGGAAGTGAACTAAACTATACTATGAGTATACATGGATGATGATGAATATCCTTGATCTAGCCATCACCATCCATCATCAGAATAATGGAATGAAAGATTTGGAAGGAACCTTGGAGGTCTTCTAGTCCACTGGTCAGGCAGGAAACCCTGTACCATTTCAGACAAATCGTGGTTCAATCTTTTCTTAACAACTTCCAGTGTTGGAGAATTCACAACTTCTGAAAGTGAGCCATTCCCTTGATTAATTGTTCTCACTGTCATGAAATTTCTCCTTAGTTCTACATTGCTTCTCTTCTTGATTTTCCATCAACTGCTTCTTGGTCTACATAGAGTGCTTTGGAGAAGAAGTTGAGTCTCGGTTGAATAGTTTGACTCCATCCTCCTCCTCTTCCTTCTCCTCCTCCTTCTCCTCCTCCTCATCCACATCATCAATCATTCTCATCATTAATCCTCCTCCTCGTCAATCCTCCTCATCTTTCCCTTTGTTGCAATTCCATTCTCAGTTCAAGGATGCAGCAAAACACATTTAAAACACATTTTCACACCGATGCTCTTTTTGAAGGCTATTTTTTTAAAAAAAGAAATAAAAACCACAAGGTTTTCGATTAAACCCTTCACACAAACCACTTTAGATATATTTGTTACTGCTACATATAAACAAGCTGATATGGGAAAAATTCTCCCACAAGGACTATTAATGGTTTGGAGTCAATAATCATTTTTTCCCACCTTTTGTTGCCAGCTGAAGCGCTGATGTCTTTATTTATAGTACGTTTCACCCCTCGTTCACCTCTTCAACTGCTGTTCTGTTTTTAGCAAGTTGCTCAATGCACAATTATACTAATGTATGCTGTGTATCAAAAGAGTGTTTATATTATCAGGAACAGAGGGAAATATTTTTTTTTCTAAGCTCCAACGACTGTCGCTTTAAATTAGACAAATTCCATTCCGGCATGCCTATTCCATTAAAGTTACTGTATTTTTGGAGTATAAGAAACATTTTCCCCCCAAAAAAGAGGGTGAAAATTTGGGTATGACTTATACACTGAATGTTTCCCCACCCACCCGCCAGCACCCACCCTCTGCCTCCCAGGAATTTGCCTCCTTGCAGCAAACAGCAAACAGCCAGTTTCAGTTTCAGCTTCTGCACAGCCTGATTAGCACAAGCATCTGATTGTCAGTTGGATCGGCCTCCTGACCATCAGCTGTTTCAGGCTGCAGGGATTGCCATTGCCTATTGCCTCCTCCACATGCTCCACTTTCGGCCTCTGCCTCCCATTTACAGCCTCCTCTTGCCCCATTTTCTGCCCATTCTGATCCCTGCCACCAAGAATGGGCAGAAAGTGAGGTGTGTGGAGGCCGAAAATGCATGAATACATGACCCCCATCCAACCATGTATGTGCACACACCTCCCAAATGCACCCCACCCCCGCACATACATGACAGAGACCCCAAAATGAGCTGGCTGGTGGAAGGCACGTGCGCATGCGCAGTGGAGTTGAGTTGGGTGATGGCTCGTGTGCCATAGCTTTGCCATCACAGTTCTAAAGCATCGACTGCAGTTCATCAAAGCAGAGCACAGTTGTAACCAAAAGCCAGTACTAGAAAAAATATTTTCCCCCTCCTGTTATCCTTCTCTTTTATTGGGATAATGTAAGTCCTGGACTAACCAAATTAGATCTGGTTATATTGCTTTCAAGACCTTCTTTCACAGAATTTGAGAATGAAGAAGTGAAGAAGTCTATTCTATTCACTAGAACCAGTGCATCAGGCTGATTTTTTTAAAAAAATGCTTAAAAATGGATGCTTTTTCTTGGAAGATACTCAGAATCTCACAGTAGGAGAATCCCTCCTGGACTCTGGATGTCTGAGCACACGAATGCATCTGAAGGGCACATTACTGAGCTGATTAATTGTGGGCTACACGCATGACAATTAAGAGGGATTTGTAACTCGCACATTCTTTCTCAAATTGAACAGAAGTATTAGAAAGTTGTCACAAGAATTAGTCTCAGGTCCTCTGTTCTTCAATATTTTATTTAATGCTTTGGATTAAGAGGAGAAGAGAATACTTATCCAACATACTTAGCTTTGAGCAAAGAGGACTGAAAGAGGCACTCATTAAATACTTTAAAGGATATCCAAATACAAGAAGATTAAGACCTGTTTTCTTTAATTTCAGAGAGCAGGACAGAGAACAATGTTGGCATAAGACAAATTCTGGTTGAATATCAAAAATAACTTCCTAGGCATAAGAGAGGTTTGAAAATCTCAAGACCTAAAATGGACACCTTACATCAAAAACCTCATCAAAAAAGCAGAACAAAAGCTGTTCTTTCTGCACCAACTCAGAAAGCTCAAACTGCCCAAGGATCCGCTGATTCTGTTCTGCAGAGGAATCATTGAGTCTGTCATCTGCACCTCCATATCTGTCTGGTTTGGTTCTGCAACCCAACAAGACAGATACAGACTTCAGAGGATAATCAGAACTGCAGAAAAAACAATTGCCTTCCATTGTGGACCTATGCACTGTACGAGTCAAAAAGAGGGCTGTGAAAATATCTATAGACCCCTCACATCCTGGACATAAATTGTTTCAACTTCTACCCTTAAAATGACACTATAGGGCACTGCACACCAGAACAACTAGACACAAGGATAATTTCCCCCAAAATGCCATCACTCTGCTAAACAAATAATTCCCTCACCACTGTCAAACTATTCACTAAGGCTACATTACTATTAATCTTTTCATTGTTCCTATCACCCATCTCCTCCCACTTATGACTGCATGACTGTAACTTTGTTGCTTGTATCCTTACGATTTATATTGATTGTTTCCTAGGATGATTTGATTGTTTATTTGTACCCTATGACTATCAGTAAGTGTTGTACCTTATGATTCATGACAAATGTATCTTTTCTTTTATGTACACTGACAGCCTAAGCACCAAAGTCAAATTCCTTATGTGTCCAATCACACTTGGCCAATAAAGAATTCTATTCTATTCATTCAAATAAGACCAGTCGTACAAAATAGAGACAAGTCCCTGTTTTCTGGATGTGTTATTGAAGAAAATGGACGGTGGGATCCTTGGTGCTCTTTGAGGTTGGTTGTTTTCGTGTGGATGTTTCATTACCCAACTAGGCAGCATCATCAGTGCTAGAATATTCTCCTCTATTGGAGAAAATGGACAACCATACCTCTGGAATGTTTAATATTGACTCCAGCGTTGAGCAAGGGCATAGACCATCTAACTCTATGATATTATGTAACAGAAGAAGAAAGTGACTGCAAAGGAGGCCATCAGAACTTATGTTATGGTGAACATCCTATAGTTTCAATTACATTATTGGAAAGTTTAACCAATTGAGTATGGCAATGCTTGACTTGGATGGATGGATGGATGGATGGATGGATGGATGGAAAGAAGGAAGGAAGGCTAGATCAATGAGACAGAGAGAGGGGGAGAGGGAGGAAGAAAGAAGAAAGAAAGAACGAATGAATGAACGAACAAATGAACGAACTAGATAAGGCTAGTCTAGAGAAAAGAAGAACTGGGGTGACCTGATAGCATGATAGTAGTGGGATTCAAAGTTTTTACTACCAGTTCTGTGGCTGTGGCTTGGTGGGCATGGAGGGGAAGTATACTGTAGAATCTCCATTTCCTCCCGATCTGCTGGGACTCGGGAGGCAGAGAATAGATGGGGACGGGGCCACTCAGAGGACTTTCTCCAGAACTGGTCAGAACCTGCTAAATACCACCCCTGGGCTGCCATAAAGAAGAGGGGTCAATTTATTTTCCAAAGTACCTGAAAGCAGGACAAGAAACGATGGATGGGAATTAATCAACCTGGAATTAAGGAGAAACTTCCTAAAACTGAGAACAATTAACCAGTGGAACAACTTGCAACCAGAAGTTGTGGGTGCTCCAACACTTTTAAGAACAACCATTGAAAGATTGAATAACCATTTCTCTGAAATGGTATAGGGTTTCCTGCTTGAGCAGGGGGTTAGTCTAGAAGACCTCCACAGTGCCTTCCACTTCTATTCTGATTAATTGATAGCTATCCTAAAGTATAGAGATACAAAATATACTTAACTCTGAGTTAATATTCAGGAAAACATCGCTATATTTTTTTCACTGAAATTCATTTAACATGGCTAGTTTTCTAGAAAGTTTTTTATTGTCAAAATTTGGGAAGAGAACTTGAAAAATTTCTTGTATTTCTTTTTTTTTTAATTCAATCGAATTTTTATTTTTTATATTCTTTATACATATCAATGCGTGAATGGTATGGTAACTGGGTAACATACAATTCAGTACACATAAACATAGTCTTATTATTCCTAAATATTCCATTTCATTTCCATTGTTTCATATTATTTATACATATCTTTTATTATCACCCTTCCTCTCTGAACCATCTTTCTGTCCTTTTGTATATCTTAACATATTAATATATAATTATTATTTTCCTCCACTGTTTTCTATCCCTATTTTAACTTTTACCCCCTTTCATATCTCTATAATATTCGAAGACGTGTTTTCCACCTATTTTGTTGTTCATATTTCAATAGTTAAATCAACGTTCCATCCTTCATTCTTCCATTTTTCAATATCTCCTTATACAGTTTTAGTATCAATCACAATCCTTTATACATTTAAGGTATTTCTATTCATGTTCTTTCCAGTTCTTCAATCCATATAATTCCACTATTAATACACATGTTTAGATTAATATATATTTCCCTAATCACCTCTTAAGTTCCGCTGTTACTCATATTTTTATACATATTTAGTAGTACAGTCATTCAAAGTCTATTTTTGAAAAAAAATGCTCATATTTCTAATGGGAGAAGTTACTTTCAAATCAATCTTGACAAGTTATCAAGAAAATATCATAAAAAAGAACTCATAGATGGTACTATTCTTCCTTAAGCGTGCATTCAATTAATTTGTCTTTATGGAGTGTATAGGAGGCATTGTAATCAAATTGTTACATATTATTAACTCCAGTAGGAGTGCTCATTTAATTACCGACTTCAGTAAAAAGCTTTTGAGGAAATAATAAAAACACAACAGCTTTTCTTAGATATAATGTGGAGGTGTTTCCCCCCCCCCCGTCCCCATTATTCCGATGCCTTAAAAATGGATATTTGAAATTGGATAGCATTGATTAATAATTAAAAAAATATATGCTTTTATATACTCCCAATCTATATAAGTCAGATGCATAGCTTTTGTTCATTGTTTTGCATTTGTTCATTATCCTGCTGTTTTAAAAATGCAATGGTGGCATATTTTTAAATTAATTTTTTAAAACCTTCTCTGAAGTTTAAATTAGGAGGGAATTATTCATATTCAACGTAGAACTTTGCTGAGGCAAAAATCGGGTGACCATTTACAGATGTTTCAACAGTCCCTGGGAGGAATATATCCCAACTCTTAAAATTTTCCTCAAAGTTTCCTCACATAGGATCCAATCTGGATCAGTCACTGAGGCCAAAGATTTGTCTTCCGAGCTTTCAGACCAGTGGTGGGTTTCAAAAATTTCAGCAACAGTTTCTCTACCTGGTTGCTGGGTGGGCGTGGCCATGATGGGTGTGGCCTAGTTGGGCCGCTGCACCACAGCGGAAAGTCTCTGGGAGGGTGAAAACTGCCTCCCCTGGGCTCCGGGACCCATTTCCGGCCTTCCAGAACTTCTGTGAGGCCCGTTTCCCCCGTCTCCCAGAACCTCCTCACGGGCCCTGCACTTACCTCACATCCAAAACAGGCGGTGTGGAGACTCCAGGGAGGGAAGGGGTGTGGTGGGAAGGGTGGGGGTGGGAGGGGCCAGCCAGATGTGGGATTTGGAGGTTCTCCAAATTGGCCATAACGTTCTTCCAAACCCTGGTGAACCTGGAGCAGCCTACCCATGTTTCAGTTCCATACTGGTGCCCATCTTCAGGGACCTTTGTCTTTAGCAGAGTGTGTGCTTTGGGTTGTTCTGTGTGTGGTATTTATATGGTGCCTGTTGTGTGTGGCTTTTTAGATATTGCTTGGGGTGGGGCTGGCTATTAAGTCATTGGCTGTTGTTTCCTTGTGCCAAGTCTTCGCCTCCTAAGTACTTGATAAGCTAGTGGTAAATCAGCATCCTATTGACTGATGAGGAGGGCCGTTTCCCAGGCTTCAATCACTTCCCTGGCTGTTTTTGTGCTTGCTCATCCACCAATCTTGGTAGCTGCAAAATTAAATGTATGTCCTTGTTCATTGCAATGGGAGGCTACCAATATGTTTGGGTCTCTTCATTTCATAGCTCACTTGTGTTCTTCCAATCTGGTGATTGGCTTCCTCCCCATCTGTCCTACATAGTCCCAGTGGCGATCCATGCAGGGGATGGATATCCTCACATATTTTACAGAAAATAAATCCAGATCTGTTTGAGTGTCTGCTTCAGGGGATATTGGGAGAACATCTTTCTTTCTTCATCATAGTTATCCTAAAAAGTTGGAAGTGCACCTTGATATCTACTGCCCCTTTAGCTCACAGCTCTGTACAATTACCTAACCCCACTTAGGATTACAAGGTCAGGTTGGGAATCCTGTTCTAACCAGAAATCGAATCCTTTAGAAAGAAGGGATAAGGCTCAAGGGATAGCAGTGATGTCAGCCATTTGCTAAATAAATGAGCACCACTCTGTTGGGAGGAAGTATTAAAGAAATTAATAATCACTTGTGACAAATCCTTGCAAGTTGGAAGACTTTTGTTGAGAAAAACAAGGGATAAATCTAAATTTCTACATTAATTTAATTGGGTGGGGTCATTGTAACAAGTTGGACATGAATCAATAGTGTGAGACAATTGCTACAAAGATTAATGCAAAATGACTGTGTTCTTCTTCTCCATTACCTCTAGGGCGACCATATCTAGAGTACTATGTCTAATTACAAGCATTATGTTTCAAGAAGGATATTGGCATTTAGAGGATCTAAATGCAAACTCCATGTAGGTGTCAGGAAGGGCATCTGGCCAGTAAATGCTCAGTCCCATTCAGTTGCTCTGACTCCACCTCTAAGCAAGGGACTACAGGGTTATGAAAAGGGGGAAAGCATTTAGAGCAGGAGTGTCAAACTCATGGCCCATGGGTCAGATGTGTCATGTGCTGGCCCCGCCCCCCCACCCAGTTTAGTGAAGGGGAAAAAGCCCCGATTGTCTCTTGATGCCCCCATGATGCCGCGAGTTTGACACCCCTGATTTAGAGAATCAATTGAACATACTTCTAGCTTCCATTTCAACTTCATTCTTCAGAATGGAAGAACTTGACAAGACATGAGATTCGTGCTCAGTTAGATAAAGAAGATATTTACCATAGCCACGGAAATTTGAAAATAATGGGCATAATAAGCTATGTAGGTTTTATTTCAATTTACGGGGGAGGGAATCCTGACAGTAAGCTCTGCATAAAAATAGAATAGTCTACCCATATAGTTTGTGGATTCTGTATATTTTAAGAAGAGGGTATAGGCAACCACTTGGCCTGGATGACTTAACTGGTTTTCCTGCCATTGCAAAGAGTTAGACAAAATAAGAAAGCCGGTTTGGTGTAGTAGTTAAGGTGCTCCTAGAAGCCAGAAGACTGGGTAACTTTGGGCCAGTCAGTTTCTCTCAGCCTAATACAGTTGTTGCTGTGGGGAAATAGGAGGAGAAAACAGTGTTAGATATGTATTAGATAGTATTACATAGAGAAGCTTCTTCTCCGACAACATTGTGTTGCTAACTAGGGCATACAAAACCTTTGCCAGACCAATTCTCAAATACAGCTCAGCTGCCTGGAATCCACACTGTATATCGGACATTAATACCATTGAGCAAGTCTAGGGGTATTTCACGAGAAGAGTCCTCCACTCCTCTGCTCACAACAGAATCCCTTACGCCACCAGGCTCGAAATTTTGGACCTGGACAACCTGGAACTACGCCGATTAAGGTCCGACCTAAGAGTAGTACACAAAATTGTCTGCTACAACGTCCATGGAGCTGGGGCGGGTGGGCAGGTCCACCTGCGATTTTTGCTACTGGTTCGGGGGAACCGATCCAAACCAGCTGAATATGACCTCTGAAACCGATCTCATTGTTTCTGGCATTTGCAGAAAAATAGATAAACGAGAAATTTAAATCCTCGGCTGCCTTTAAAACCTGGTTATGGATTCGTCCTTGAAGGAGGAAGGGAGGGGGGAGGCTTCAGTTCATGGACTGCTGCATTTTCAGAGATCTCAAAAGAAATCTAAACTTCTGAGAAAGAGACTTTATCTGGGCTTTGATTATTTTGCTTCTCTTCTTGTCATTCACATATCAAGCCACAAATTGAGAATTGAATGTATGCAATGGGGGAGGGGGGGACAGACTATCACTTTCTTTTCTCTTTTCAAGTGGAAAGGCAGTGCAGGTTGTTTTCAACTTCAGCCATAACTGAGCCCAATATTTCTGTTGCTAAGTCAAATGTTTGCTATTTTTGCCCCATTTTATTATCTTTCTTGCCATAGTTGTTAAGTGAATCACTACAGTGGATAAGCTAGTAAAACGTTTGTTCATTGAATTTGGCTTCCCCATTGACTTTGCCTGCCTGTCTTCGTCCATCCATCATTTATCTGTCTCTGTCTGTCTATCTGTCTGTCTGTCTGTCTGTATCCATCCATCATCCACCCACCCACCCACCCACCCATCTATCTATCTATCTATCTATCTATCTATCTATCTATCTATCTATCTATCTATCTATCTATCTATCTATCTATCTATCTATCTATCTCTATCATCTATCTATCTCTCTCTATCCATCCATCCATCCATCATCTGTTATGTCTTATCTCTTATCTGTCTGTCTTTCTGTCCATCTATGTATCGATCATTTATCATCTACCTATCCAACTAGCTATCCCGCCATCCTATCTGTCCATCTGTCCATCCATCCATTTATCTTCTTTCTGTCCACCCATCATCCATCCATCCATCCATCCATCCATCCATCCATCCATCCATATGTGGTATTCAGCAGGTTCTGACCAGTTCTAGAGAACTGGTAGTGGAAATTTTGAGTAGTTCAGAGAACCAGTAAATACCACTGTGGCTGGCCCCACCCCCATCTATTCTCTGCCTCCCAAGTCCCAGTTGATCAGAAGGAAATGGAGATTCTACAGTATACTTCCCCTCCGTGCCCACCAAGCCACAGCCACAGAACTGGTAGTAAAAAAAAAGAATCCTATCACTGTATCTATTCATCCATCCATCCATCCATCCATTTATTGTTTGTTTGTTTGTCTGTCTATCTGTCTGTCTGTCTGTCAATCAATCAATCAATCAATCAATCATTTGATATGGTGAGCCTATAATGGAAAATAATTTCATTCAGAAACAGAGCCATCCATTTATCCTCTCCTTTCTATGCCATGCCAAGTATAATGCATAGTCCGTAGGTTGAAGATTTTTTGTATTGAATTGACTTTTAAAAGAAATCTCAGAAGCATCCCTGTATGATAAGTGGATGTAGATCCACCCCAGAGGTTGAAATTTAATCCAGAACATATTAAGATATTGTTGCATGCACCAAATGTAATTTGCTCTTGAAATGGTGGTCCATCCCATTATCAACCAGCTGGATTATGGTGTTAGCACAGCCTGAGTAATCTTCACTCAGATCACATGGTTGATGAGATCTCACTAGGTAGTCAGAAGAAAGCCACAGTTTCTAAGCCCTGCAATCGGGGCAATCAGAAGTGTCGGAATTGCATAAAAGAATGCATTAATCTACAGACCTTTTGTTGCACATTTTTGTGGAAGTCTGAAAAACAACAGACTGCTTTAATAAGTAGCTGAGGGGCTGGGGTAAGATTTGAACATATGTTCAAAATCATTTTCAAAACATAAAGGTAAAGGTTCCCCATGAACATGTGTGCTAGTCATTCTGGACTCTAGGGGGCGGTGCTCATCTCCGTTTCAAAGCCGAAGAGCCAGCGCTGTCCAAAGACGTCTCCGTGGTCATGTGGCCGGCATGACTCAATGCCAAAGACGCATGGAGCATTGTTCCCTTCCCACCAAAGGTGGTTCCTATTTTTCTACTTGCATTTTTTACGTGCTTTTGAACTGCTAGGTTGGAAGAAGCTAGGACAAGTCACGGGAGCTCATTCCTTTATGCGGTGCTAGGGATTCGAACTGCCGAACTGCTGATCTTTCTGATCAACAAGCTCAGCGTCTTAGCCCCTGAGTTTCAAAACATGCAGAGTATGCCCCAGTAATTCTTCCATTCTGATTTGTGGATTAAGAATTTTGCTTTCGAAAATCCTATAACTAATTTCTCCTGCCACCACGTCTCAAAAAGAAAACTCCCCTCATCTGTAATGATGAAAATGTTCACTTTTTAAAAATGCCATTTTCACTTTTGCCTTCTCCAAATGCGTTGACGGTCTGGCACAATTTGAGCAATTCGTGATTCTTTCTGCTTTCTTGATTTGTTACCAGGGTGAAGCAAAGCACCTGGGGATCCTAGTGAATGACATGGCTTTATAGATTTATTTTTACATGGAATACAATAGAGCTGGAAAGGATCTTGGAGGTCTTCTAGTCCATCCTCCCTGTACCATTTCAGACAAATGGTTGTCCAGTCTCTTCTTAAAAGCCTCCAATAATGGAGCACTCATGACTTCTGAAGGCAAGTAAGTTGAGCAATGGAGACAGAAGGCTTCCAGCCAAGCAGGGTCCAGGTGGGCTACAGAGTGCAGAGCCAGGATGCTGCACAGGGCCGGCTTCCCTCCACCCAAAGGCTCTGTGTTCCGTTTTTCTGCAGAATTCACAGTAAATTAGTAAATGTCGGGACAAGGAGTTTGATTCATACTCTTGGGAAGCCAAATACTGCAGGTGAGACAAGCCACAGAGAAGGAAAGAGGTATACATAACAAATTGCATGGACAGAAGAATGAATGAATGGATGAATGAACGAATGAATGAATGAATGAATGAATGAATGAACGAATGAGCAAATGAACAAATGAGTGAATGAACAAATGAATGAATGAAACTAAACAGGGGGAAACCTGAATCAAGGCCAGACCACAAAACAAACACATTCTTTATAGAATCATGGAAGTTAGTTCACGTTTGTCCCACCTTATACTAAAGAAAATCAAGATGGAGTTATTTTGAGTTCTTTTGTCACATTTCTCGGGTCTGTGTAATCTGTCTGCAATCTGCCCTTTATGGCTTCCTCACCTGTTTTCCCCATCCTCAAGCTTTGCTCCTGCAATCCTTCAAACCCAATAATAAACGATAAGCCACAACAAAGAGCGATGAAGCATCTGTCTGCTTCAAACTTCAAACCTCTTTGCGCCGCACAATGAACTTGTGAAAATGCGGAATAACAAACCGCCTTTCAAACCCCAGGCCTTCGTGGAATTCCCAATTAAACCACAAAGCGGAGCTTAATACAAGTTACACATACTTTTCAGAGTTTCCTCTTTTATCACAACATATTTCGCTCTGTTCCAGAAGGGATTTGAAACTGCAAGCTGTCAGGAGAGAAAAAAAAATGACACTGCAAACTAAAGAGAAAATGATGCAAAGCTGATTTAGCAACATGATATTCCTATGTCATTATCTTCAGTATTATAAAAGGGGAGAAAAAACACATTTTTTTGAGGGTTTTGGATTTTTTTTAATGCAATTACGTGCTAGATGTAACTTTTTGCCTTTCCGTAGGCTTAAATAAGAATAATAAGGAAATACATGTGTGCATTTGAACTGTATCCAGCGGTGGGATTCCAAATCTTTTCCTGCCAGTTCTATGAAAGAGTGGTTTGCCCCCATGTGCCACTAATACATGCTTTATGTGCATGCGCAGCACTCAAAGACCATGCTTGGTGTTAGCGCTAGTGAGATGAGCTGTTGTTTAGCTCAGCTGAAAGGCGGCAATCCACTTTGCGACGTGAATCAGCTGAGCTAAAACACAAGGGAATATAGGACAGCGAATGGCAGGGGTGGGAGGGCGGGGCCAGCCAGAGATGGTATTTGCCAGTTCTCTGAATTATTCAAAATTTCTGCTCTGAATTATTCAAAATTTCTCCTGAACTGGTCAGAACCGGCCGAATACCACCTCTGACTGCATCTAATCACCTACATAAACGGAAAGCTGTCACAAATATAAGACACAGAAAGGTGAGGAAAGATTCAAAAAGATTACATCAGGGGTGTCCAAAGTTGGGAACTTTAAGACTTGTGGACTTCAACTCCCAGAATTCCCCAGCCAGCTCTGCTGGCTGGGGAATTTTGGGAGTTGAAGTCCACAAGTCTTAAAGTTCCCAACTTTGGACACCCCTGGATTACATCATAGAAGTGCCAAGCATTTTTTCCACACTTTTTCCTCCCCAAAAATGGTTCACCTTCAATTAAAAAGAGAAATGCAGTCATATTCTGTTTTCCAAATGAGAATATTTAGGCAAATTTATAATCTGTGTGGTAAGCTTATTTTCAAGTTTTTTTTTTTTTTTAGAAGGACAAATTAGTTCAGGAATGATTGCAACCTTCTTACCTATCAAGTGAAAACAGGAATGCGTGAGAAATCTATCTCAGCAGACTGCTAATGCAGTGAAATGCACTACAAATATCCGTTTTTCAAAATGATGTGGACTCATTTGTAACTCTAAATATGCATTCCGGGGTAGGGGGGGAGAATTGCACAGATTTGCAATTCGCTAATAAAAAAAAATGTGTAGAAATTCCACAAACTGGGGGGAAAAAAACTACATCTGAAAGTCTAAATGGGAAGATAAACGAAGGAGATGCATGCAAAATATATGTGATGACCTGGGGCATGGCACAAAGAAACAGTATGAGTCCCTTTATTAACACCAGCTGTGCGCCCAACGTCCTTTTCAACTCTCTGGCCTGGAGAAAAGCTCTTCCACAAACCTGTAACAGCCTTTGGAAGAAAATACTCCAGTCCAAACATTGTAAGCCGAAAACTTCCAACTATAAATCCAACAAAGCAAGATAAGGTAATTATTCCAGCAGGACAAGCAGGATAAGGAGTTCCAGAAGTGAAGTAGCATGGCACTAAATCATACTAGTTGGGAGGATGCTAGGAACTCAGATAAGCATTTAACACCAGATGATCTCAGTGTTTGTTCCCAACAACCTTTCCTCCCATTTGCCTCTCCTTTAAACTCCATCCCCAGGTGTGCCTTGTGAAGGGAATTGGGGCCCTTTCGTAAGCCATACAACCCATGTTGCTCTCTTCTCCATTCTTCCCTGTGTGACCTAGGATGAGGAGGGGGTGGGTCTTCATCTGAACCCCTTCTCCATTGTTCTACCTCTCCTCTGCTCTGCCCAGACTGACTTTGCCCTTCCCCGGTTTCCTCCACAGCCAACGGAGCCACTCTCCTGCTCTCTGTCAGTTCTTCACCTTCCCCCTTGGATTCAGACTCCAACAGGGGAATGACAATATTTTTTTTAAAAAAAAAATAAGCCACCCATGTAAAAGAAAGAAAGAAGAATGTGTCTAGTAAAATGAAAAGTTTGGGAGAGAAACTCAAATGGCAGAACTGCCTGTCCTTACGTCTGTGAGCATTAGAAATCGGAAGGTCAAATTCATCTGCATCTTAAATGGAAGGAGGTAGCAATTGCTTGGAAAGAAAGATGACAGGGTTAGAATGAGAATCAGGAATGTCAGTCTAACTTTCTCAAATGACATGTATATGGAGAAAAAAAAACTGTGGATGAAGAGTCCTTGACCAATAGGACCGCCACTTTTCTGACCCTGCTGCCCAAGCATAAGAAACCTTCTTTATTTAAATCAGGGGTGTCCAAACTTGGCAACTTTAAGACTTGTGGACTTCAACTCCCAGAATTCCCCAGCCAGAATTCTGGGAGTTGAAGTCCACAAGTCTTAAAGTTGCCAAGTTTGGATACCCCTGATTTAAATCAATGATTCCTGTATTAGCAGTGCCAGCAACCCTGGCAAAAAGTTCCTCTCTCAACACAGGCTAATAATTTTATCCAGCAGGGAGAAGAATAGTTGTTTGCCACACCTATTCATCTCCACCCCCTGTCTTTCATCCCCAGAGCTAGGGTGGGGTTTCACTTCAGAATAGAATAGAATAGAACATCCTTGGTGCTCTCTGAGCTTGCTTGTTTTCTTGCAGACATTTCATTACCCAACTAGGTAACATCATCAGTGCTAGTAAGGACTGCAGTTTGCTCTCAGTTTATATTCCGGTGACTTGCCTGTCTGTATGGGTGGGGTCGATCTTAGAGATTCTTTAGCTGGGCTCTTTACCAATGGCTCTTTAGCAGTTTCTTGATTGGGGTATTTTGCTTACTTGATCTGGGTGCTGATTTCTGGTGGAAAGGTGCTGGAGTCCCTTTGTTCTCTTTTAGGCTGGTTGATGGTCTCCTGGCATATTTGAACTTTGGCCTGGTCTAGGATGGTCAAATTTTCCCAATTGAAACTATGGAACTAAATCCATATGCTGTGAAAATAAAGAGGTTTTTATCATGTCTTCTGACTGCTAGTTGGTGTCCATGGATGTGTTCTTCCAGTCTTCTGCCCCTTTGCCCTACTTAGGGGTTGTTGTAGTTCTCACATTACATGTTGTAGATGGCTCTTGTTTTCCCCCTCTTCTGGGGTTGCAGGGTCTTTTGGTTTGCTTAGAATCCTAAGCAAATATTATATTCTAACCACTGTGCCATTAGTATCCTAGTAGTGGCTAAGACGCTGAGCTTGTTGATCAGAAAGTTGGCAGTTCAGCGGTTCGAATCTCAAGTGCCGCATAATGGAGTGAGCTTCCGTGACTTGTCCCAGCTTCTGCCAACCTAGCAGTTTGAAAGCACAATATCAATGTGGGTATGGCAGGGGAAGGATACTGTCAAATCCCCACTCCCTCCCCACTCCCTCCCCACTCCAGGGGAAGAATACTGTAAAATCTCCATTTCCTCCCCACTCCAGGGGAAGGATACTGTAAAATCTCCATTCCCTCCCCACTCCAGGGGAAGAATACTGCAAAATCTCCATTCCCTCCCCACTCCAGGGGAAGAATACTGCAAAATCTCCATTCCCTCCCCACTCCAGGGGAAGAATACTGCAAAATCTCTATTTCCTCCCCATCAGCTGGGACTTGGGAGGCAGAGAATAGATGGGGGTGGGGCCAGTGAGAGGTGGTATTTACCGGTTCTCCAAACTACTCAAAATTTCCACTACTGGTTCTCCAGAACTGGTCAGAACCGGTTGAATACAACCTCTGGTAGCTGCCTTGAAGCTTTACAAGTGAATCTAGTTGCCTGCACCTGACATATTCTTTCCTTTGTTTAACTCATCTGGGTCTTGTCTCCATGATTTAGAGGAAATGCATTTTTAAAGTTTATTTTTATGGTGTGTTTATGAGACCTTATTGTTCCTTCCACTGTACAATGTATCTGTTGGTGTTATTTAGATGGGCCTACTCTGGTCAAATGAGGATAAGCCTAATTAGTTCACCATATGCTCACTTTCACTTATAAATTGAAAAATCGGCTTCCTGCCATTGATACATCCACTGTTGTCATCTCCTGCTGCTGTGGATATCACTGAAGCAATCAGCTTCCTTAGCCAAGTTTACTCTCCTATGCTATTGCATATGAGGCATGATCTCACTCTCGCTCTCTCTTTCTCTCTCTTTCTCTTTCTCTGTCTCTCTCTTTCTCTCTTTCTTTTTCTCTTTTTTTTCTCGCTCTCTGTCTGTCTCTCTTTCTCTTTCTCTCTCTCTTTCTCTGTCTCTCTGTCCCTGTCTCTTTCTCTCTTTCTGTCTCTCTCTTTCTCTATCTCTGTCTCTCTGTCTCTCTTTCTCTTTCTTTCTTTCTCTCTCTCTCTCTCTCTCTCTTTCTCTCTCTCACATACAAACACACACATGGAAGCCACATGCCCAAATGACGCTCTGCTCCAGTTTGCTTAATAAAATATTCAGAAGGCAAAAAAGAATTACGGGAAAAGAGACACACACACAGAGAGAATTTTGCCCTGAGTTATGCCAAGATACCTTTTCAATTGCCTGAACAGAAAGATATGATGAGAATCATTAAAAGGTGCATTCACGTTTTGCTAGTTTTAATATATTGATCACACTGGTCCTTCTGCTTTTTTGTCTAAAGGAGAAGGATCCAGCATTCCTGTAGGATCATCAATTAGGATGAAAATAATCAGTCACCTCTTGGCTGCCACAGCACATCAACATCTTAAACTGAACACACAAAAGTAGCTTTATTAGGCTGGCAATCTGAGATCTTGATGGGTCATTTCTTGATGCAATAACACTCAAATGTTGGCTGGGAGGTAGGGTTTTTTGTCTGCTCTTCCCTTCCAGTGTCCTGGGATGACAGTTCCCCATGGGGATTATTTCTATACCCTGAGCCTTCAAATCTTATTACTTGAAGCTTCAAAGCTGCTGCAAGCCTTCCTAAAAAATAATTAAATTGCTGCACTCTTCACAGCCCACCTTCTTAGTTGAAGGGAAGATGCAAAGCCGTCAAGTCACCTTTCTCCTTAAAAGATCCGCTGTTAAGTTCAGAAGCCAGGAGTGGTAGCGAGACAAGAATTCCTTCGCATAATTAAAAAGAAGATAGAATAGAATAGAATTCTTTATTGGCCAAGTGTGATTGGACACACAAGGAATTTGTCTTTGGTGCAAGTGCTGTCAGCATACATAAAAGGACAAGATACAGTCATCTACACAGTCAAAGATTACAGAACTGATGCAACCTAAGAGCATAGAGATGGATTTGCAACAAATGCTTCAGCAACTCATACAGGGCCAGGAAGAAATTAAGAAACAATTAAAGGAAATGAAGGAAGAAATTAAAGAGAATCAAGTCCAAATTTATAAGAACTCACAGAGACTGGACCTTGTGGAGGGTGGGGTGGCGGAGGCGAGGGGGGGGTAGAAGCTCTGCAGAAGGGTAACAAAGAACTTGATATCCAACAAATGAAAACAGAATTTGAGAGAATGTCCTTTTATCTTAGATTTCATAAGGTACAACACTTAATGATAGTCATAGGGTACAAATAAGCACTCAGGAAACGATCAATATCAATATAAATCCTAAGGATACAAGCAACAAAGTTGCAGTCCTGCAGTCATAAGTGGGAGGAGATGGGTGATAGGAATGATAAGAAGACTAATAGTAATAGTAATTCAGCCTTAGTGAATAGTTTGACAGTGTTGTGGGGATTAGTTGTTTAGCAGAGTGATGGTATTTGGGGGCAGAGTGATGGTATTTGTCCTTGTGTCTATTTGTTCTGATGTGCAATGCCTTATAGCGTCATTTTGAGGGTAGGAGTTGAAACAATTTATATCCAGGATGCGAGGGGTCTGTAGATATTTTCACAGCCCTCTTTTTGACTCATGCAGCGTCCAGGGCCTCAATGGAAAGCAGGTGGGTAGCCATTGTTTTTCCTGCAGTTCTGATTATCCTCTGAAGTCTGTCTCTGCCTTGTTGGGTTCCTTGGTAGAAGCGTCCTTGAAAAATAACAGCCAAACTATACTTACTCTGATTTCTGAGTTATAGTACAGTTGAAGGAGAAGGAAATTCAGATGAAAATTGGGAAGAAAATATATTCTAAAATTCGGGGGCAGCAACCATGGGTGGTGGTTGTTGTTGTTTTTTGAGGAGGAGATTTTTCCTAGGAAAAGGAAAGGTTTTCCAATTTTTTTTTTTTATCCTTAGTGTTGAAACTTGTGTCATTTCAGAAAATGCCCAGCAGGAATTTCTTTCTTGATGTCTTTCCTTGATGCTGAACTGAAGTGTAAGAAGTCTTGAAGTCACAGATTGATTGAAAGGAGATTCGTGCAACAAGAAGCAGTAAGAAGAAGATTGTCAGTATCATAATCAAATATATGCAAGAATACTGACCTCTGTTGAAGTCCATTGCTCCAAAATTCTTCTTGTTGTTAGTTGTGAAGTTGTATATGACCCATCGCGACCCCATGGACAACATTCCTCCAGGCCTTCCCGTCCCCTACTATCCTCTGGAGTCCATTTAAGCTCAGGCCGACTGCTTCAGGTGACTCCATCCAGCCACCTCGTTCTCTGTTTCCCCCTTCTTCTTTTGCCCTCCATCGTTCCCAGCATGAGGCTCTCCTCCAGTGTGTCCTTCCTTCTCATTAGGTATTTCCACTGGATCCACTTTGCCAAAAAATGGATTGCCAAGACAGTAGTAAAAGAGATATTTGATTTCTCAACATCCCTCTGACTTCTAAAGTGGGTTTTGATTTCTTAAAACCAGCCACTTTCTCCTGCAAGCAACTGGAGCAAACTAAATAGTCAGAGAGACAGAGTTGTGAGGCACTTTGGAAGTCATCTAGTCCAAACCTCCTGCTCTCTCAGGACACCTGTAATATTTCAGACAAGTGACAGTCCAGTCTCTTCTTAAAGGCATCCAGGGATGATCCACCCACATCTTCTGAAGGCAAAGCAGTTCCAATGGTTAATTGTCCTCACTGTTAGTAATGTTCTCCTTAGTTCTAGGTTGCTTCTCTCCTTGATTAGTATCCATCCATTGTTTCTTGTTTTGCCTTTTGGTGCTATGGGAAATAAATTGACCCCCTCTTTTTTGTGGCAACCTCTCAAATACTGGGATACGGTTATCATGTCCTCCCCCCCCCCAGTTCTTTCTCTTCTCTTGACTAAGTATACTAGATCTAAGTGATTTCTAGGATGGTCTAAATTGCCCACCAGATTCATACCTGGTGACTTTCTCTATTTCCCAGATATTTAAATACCTGAATTCTTTCAATTTTCTTAAGCTCTCATGTCAAGAAAGAAAGAATTTGGATGTTTACACAGGGACTAGAAATAGGAAACTCCTTTCGTTTTACCTCAGAGATCTGAGTCCTCTCTTTGTCTGTAGAAATCTATCTGGCCTCTGGGAAGCGATAGGTTTAAGAAATTGGGAGTGAGAATATTATGAGCCTATAAGGTAAAAGTTCCCCTCACACATACGTGCTAGTCATTCTCGACTCTAGGGGGCAGTGCTCATCTCTGTTTCAAAGCTGAAGAGCCAGCGCTGTCCTGAAGATGTCTCCGTGGTCATGTGGCCAGCATGACTCAACACCGAAGAAACACTGAATGCTGTTCCCTTCCCAGCAAAGGTGGTTCCTATTTTTTTACTTGCATTTTTACATGCTTTCGAACTGCTAGGTTGGCAGAAGCTGGGACAGGTAAAGAGACCTCACTCCGTTATGGAGCACTAGGGATTCAAACCGCCAAACTGCAGACCTTCCTGATCGACAAGCTCAGCGTCTTAGCCGCTGAGCCACCGCGTCCCTTATGAGCCTATAGATAACCATTTATAGACAATGAGTCCTATGGAAGTCAGTGGGGCTTACATCTAAATAAATCATGTTTTGTTTTCTTCAAATTTGATTTTAATGAGGTTTAAGAGGCTGTCATAGGTCGAATTATGCATTTTTAATATCTTCAGAATCCATGCAGCACCTGCATACTTTAATTAAAGAAATCCCTCTGCTGCAAAAAAAAACAAAAAAACCCTGTTTTGTGGATATATATAAAGCCAGAAAAGTAAATACTGCCACATGCTTTTAAGAGAAAGTGGATGTTTTACAGGGCTCGATTTGATCATGCAGAAGTCCGATACTGCATGACTGATTTTTTTCACTGACACAGAAAAGTAGACATTTGATTCCCTATTTTGTTTTGTTGGTTAATAAACAATTCCTTGTTGTGCCTTTTGAACAATAACAATAGCTTGGAGAGACGTTTAAAGCCAACAAGTCTTTTTTTTTTCTTACTTCTCTTTCATGTGATTCAAAGGATAAATTTTCATTCACAAAATGATGTTAATATTCATTAATATTAATATTTAAGAAAGTGCCACATTAAGTAAGCTGAGATTTTTTTAAGAAATAAAAAGGTAGGCAAGACATGGCAGAGACAGTTGGAAAAAGGCAGTAGTAATGGAGCTATTTGGAATGACTTTGGTGAAACCTTCAAATATTGAAGGTATATTTTCCTAGTGGGGAAAAAATGCTAGAAATGAGGTGTGCAAAAATTTGGAGCAACAAAATTAGACAATTAAGAGAAGTATTTTAAGAGAATGTATTTTATTCTCCTTATGTACACTGAGAGCATACAAATTCCTTGTGTGTCCAATCACACTTGGCCAATAAAGAATTTTATTCTATTCTATCTCCTTTTTAATTATGCAAAGGAATTCTTGTCTCACCACCACTCCTGGCTTCTGAACTTAACAGCGGGTCTTTTAAGGAGAAAGGTGGCTTGACTGCTTTGCGTCTTCCCTTCAGCTAAGAAGGTGAGCTGTGAAGAGTGCAGCAATTTAATTATTTTTTAGAATGTAAGAGTAACAGATCTGGAAGGGGCTTTGGAGGTCTTCTAATGCAACTCCCTGCTTGAGAAGAAGCCCCTATACCACTGCAGGCAGATTGCTCTCCAGTCCCTTCTAGAAAGCCTCCTGTGATGGATCTCCCACAACTAGCAAGCTATTCTGTTGGCTGATCGTTCTCACTGTTAAGAAATTTCTCCTTGGTTCTAGGTTGATTTTCTCCTTCAGCAGCTTCCATCCATTGTTCCTTGCCTTCTGCTGCGTTGGAAAATAGTTCCATCCCCTTTTCTCAAATACTTCATTTCTCCTTCTTTTAATTATGACCAGCATACTTGATTTTTGGGTTAGCCTTGTTTCAGTTTGCCTTTTATTTCAATTTCATTGTTATTTTGCTCTTTACAGTATGTGACATCCTGGGGTTTCCCTCAGGTCTTGCAGTGTGTGGATATATGTGTGTGTGTGTGTGTGTGTGTGTGTGTGTGTGTGTCCTTTTCCTTACGGCTAGGCTCATACAGCATTTAATAGCAATTCAATTTTTTCAATGATTCCTGTCTTCGTTCAATGTTGCTGGTTGGCTGGAACTCTCCCTTGTTATACTGTTAGTCTATTAATATGCTCATCTTCATAGAGTTCGAGAAGTATGATTGATTGAGACATATGCCAGGCCTGTGCAAAACATTGGCAATAGTAGATAGGCTTGAAACACTTCTGGGACCAGTCATCCATCAACAAGAGTTAAATATCATCAGTACGTCAACGTTACTCAATTATGCATCTCGGGCTGGTCTCATCCCAGCATCAATGTGCTTTCCCTACTGCTGGGAAGTTGTGGGAGACTGGATGGAGAACAACAGCTGGCAAGATTGACTTTCACTTTTAGGGCACCCCGGCTTGGTCTTTCCATTGTTAACCCTGGTTAGATAGCCAAGATAGACTTTGTACACCATGGCAGGGTCCTCCTCCTGGATTCACAGCTCCTGTCTTCAAAAATTGCATGGCATCTGGACAAATCTATCTATTGTGTCAGTTGGATTGCTTCTAAAATCTGGAAGCACTGCTCATGGTCACTTCCCCAATTGGGAAGTTCCATTTGTTTCCTGATTGTGGCAATTGCATGCAATTTTGGCTGTATCACAAAAGCTGTGTGTTAACACTCCCGCTATGTATCTACACCAGCTTCCTGTAGGCTTCTTTTACAGCCCTACCAGACACAGGTCCAAGTTACATATGAGATCATCTGTCTCTGGTGGTCCTTACATTGCCTTTCATTTCCCACAACACTGCCTTATTTCCTAGGATAGGGGTCGGCAACCGATGGCTCTGGAGCCACATGTGGCTCTTTCATCCCTCTGCTGTGGCTCCCTGTCACCAATCGGTAAAAGGACAAAGGATGGCATGCTAGGAGGAGACTCTACAGTGGAGGAACCAGACTTCCAGTTGGCAGAGGAAAGAGGACCCCACTATAGGAGGAGGCTCTATGGTGGGAAAACTGGACTTCCGTTTGCAGAGAAAAAAGGATGCTGTACTAGGAGGAGACTCTATGGTGGGGGAAACGGACTTTGGGTTGGCTTCAGACTTGAACAGGGGGCTTCTGGTTAGGACCTTTGTGGCTTTTTGAGTGTTTAAGGTGGCCGACCCCTGGCTTAGGATATCAAACCATGTAGTAGGGCTGAATTATTATTATCCTTCTCATCTTTCCCAGTACCTTTAGTATCTTATGACTGTCATTTTGGCATTATTTGGTTGCTTTTATGTAGCATCCTATGACTATCACTGAGTGTTGTATCTTATGATTATTGTATTTTGTGATTATGTCCATGATTAAGAAGAAAAGTGTTGCAAAGAAGAGCAACTAAGATGAGCCGCGGTGGCACAGTGGTTAGAGTGCAGTACTGCAGGCTACTTCCGCTGACTGCCATCTACCTGCAATTTGGCAGTTCAAATCTCACCAGATATGGCTATGTATCTACGCCAGCTTCTAGTAGGCTTCCTTTAAAGACCTACCAGACACGGGTCCAAGTTACATATGAGATCCTCTGTCTCTTGTAGTTCTTTACATCCCACCAGAGATTTTAATTTAATTTAATTTAATGCTTCTAGACCGCCCCCTCTCCCGAAAGGGACTCGGGGCGGTGTACAGTTCATACAAAATATATCAGATACAATAAAATTAAGTATGTACAATTGACAGTTGACATGGAGGAGGTAAGAATGACATTAAAAGAACTGTACAAAGCAGATTAAAATAAGTTCAAACCCCTAAAAACAAATACAGTGAATTAAAAAACCCCTAAAATAACCAGATATAGTGCGTTTGCCAGGAGGGACAGTTGAATTATGCCAGGCCTGCTAATCGGAACAGGTGGGTCTTCAGTTTTTGCCGGAAGGAGCGGAGGTCAGAAGTGGTTCTAATGTCGGGGGGGAGGTCATTCCAGAGGGTTGGGCCCATCACAGAGAAGGCCCTACTCCTCGGTGTCGCCCGCCGGCATTGTCCAGTGGATGGCACCAGGAGAAGTCCCTCCCTGTGTGAGCGTATTGGCCGCAGGGATGTATGTGGGAGGATGCGATCCCGCAAGTAACTAGGTCCCGTGCCATGGAGCGCTTTAAAGATGGTAATCAGCACCTTGAAACGCACCCGGAAAACCACAGGTAGCCAATGCAGCTCGCGCAGGAGAGGTGTTACGTGGGAGTACCTCGTACTCCCCATCACAGCCCGCGCGGCTGCATTCTGAACTAACTGCAGTCTCCGGGCGCGTCCCAAGGGCAGCCCCATGTAGAGAGCGTTGCAGTAATCCAGGCGGGACGTCACCAGCGCATGAGTGACCGTGCGTAGGGCATCCCGGTCCAGTAGGGGGCGCAATTGGCGCACCAGGCGAACCTGGTGGAACGCCCCCCTTGCCACGGCCGCCACATGGTCATCCATTGACAGCCGGGCATCAAGGAGGACGCCCAAATTGCGCGCCCGTTCCACAGGGGGCAACTGCTCGCCCCCTATGGCCAGCGATGGAATCAGCTGGCTGAATCGAGGTGCCGGTAGCCACAGCCACTCAGTCTTGGAGGGGTTGAGTTTAAGTCTGTTGTCCTCCATCCAGACCCCGACGGCCTCCAAACACCGGGACATTACTTCGACAGCCTCGTTGGGGTGGTTTGGAGTTGAAATATACAGCTGAGTATCATCAGCGTAGAGGTGATACTCAACCCCAAAACCACGGATGATCTCACCCAGCGGCTTTACATATGTGTTGAACAGGAGAGGCGAGAGGACCGACCCCTGTGGCACCCCACAAGTGAGTGGCCTCGGGGTCGACCTCTGTCCCCCTGTCAACACACATTGCCTCCGGTCGGAGAGGTAGGAGCCGAACCACCGCAAAACGGTACCTCCGACTCCCATCCCCTCCAACCGGCGCAATAGGATACCATGGTCGATGGTATCAAAAGCCGCCGAGAGGTCTAATAGGACCAGGATAGAGGAGCAACCTCTATCTCTGGCCCTCCAGAGATCATCAACCAACGCGACCAAGGCTGTCTCTGTGCTGTGCCCAGGTCGGAAGCCGGACTGGCGTGAGTCTAGATACTCGGATTCGTCAAGGTGTCGTGGAAACTGCTGGGCCACCACATTCTCAACAACCTTCGCTAGAAACGGAAGGTTGGAGACTGGACGATAGTTAGCTAGCTCCATTGGGTCGAGTGAGGGCCTCTTAAGTAAGGGCCTCACCACCGCCTCTTTCAAGGCGGTTGGTAAGGATCCCTCACCCAATGAGGCATTCACCAGGCCCAGAAGCCAGCCTCGTGTCACCTCCCAAGATGCCAGTACCAACCAGGAGGGACACGGGTCCATTAAACATGTGGTGGGTCGCAGCCGTCCACGCAACCTATCTAAATCCTCGGGGGCAACAGAATCAAACTCCTCCCAGGATGGTCTCACAAGACTCGCTGTTGGCGGCTCGTCTGGTCCACTGAGTGGGGCCCATCCGCTCCGGATCTGAGCGACTTTGTCCTGCAGATATTCCCCAAATTCCTCTGCTCTGCCCTGTAAAGGTGCCCCCTGCGTCCCCTGTGACAAGAGGGAGCGGGTCACCCTAAACAGGGCAGCAGGGCGGTTATCCGCGGACGCAATAAGGGTGGCACAATATCTACGTTTGGCCGCCCTTAATGCCACCAGGTAGGTCCGCAAGTAGGATCTTACCTGTGTTCGATCAGATTCGGAGCGTGAGGACCTCCACCTGCTCTCTAGACGTCTCCTGTGACGCTTCATCACCCTCAGCTCCTCGGTATACCAAGGAGCCCGGGTGGGTCGCTGCCGCAGGAGAGGTCGCAAAGGCGCAATCCGGTCCAAGGCCCCAGCCGCCGCCCTATTCCAGGCGGCCGCTAGGTCCTCCGACCGAGCGCGGGTCAGGGCTACAGGTAATGGCCCAAGCTCCGTCTGGAACCTATCCGGCTCCATCAGGCGCTTGGGGCGGTACCAGCGTGGACCGTCTGGTCCCGCCTCCTCGCGGTGGGGGGTAGCGCCAGGGAAGTTAAGCCGGAGACATGAGTGATCTGACCATGACAGGGGTGTAACAGTGAAATCCCCTCTACCCAGATCACTCGTCCACTGCTCAGATACAAAGACAAGGTCCAATGTGTGGCCTCCTTCGTGTGTGGGGCCCTGAATTAACTGGGTCAGGCCCATGGCTGTCATGGAAGCCATGAACTCCCGAGCTACCTCAGATGCTGCTCCCGTCGACGGCAGGTTGAAATCTCCCATGACCATGAGCCTGGGGATCTCAACCGCCGTCTCCGAGATCAGCTCGAGGAGCTCGGGCAGGGCTGCTGATGTATAGCGAGGAGCCAAGTATACAATCAGCAAACCCAACTGCCTCCGTGGGCCCCATTTCACACCAAGGGACTCACACCCGGATATCTGAGGAACAGTGAACTCCCTCGGCTCTAGACCTTCCCGTATAACTACCGCCACCCCACCACCCTTACCCAGGGCCCGAGGCTGATGGAATGCACGGAAACCTGGTGGGCACATTTCCACGAGGGGTAAACCACCCTCGTGGCCCAACCAGGTTTCCGTTATCCCTGCAAGGTCTAGCTCCCCCTCAGAGATCAACTCATTAATGAGGGGGGCCTTGTTGGTTACGGACCTTGCATTGCAAAGCATCAGCCGTAGGCCCGGGCTCTGTAGTTCCTGGCCACCTAGGTTGCGGGGGTTGGTGCAGACGACCGGGCATAGCCAACAACCACGGTCTCCCAACCGACCTTGTGATCTTCTCTTGTCCTCGCATCCCCCCCTCCCCGCGACCGTTGTAATCAAACAACCCTCTATTGGAATCTCTTGTTCCCTCTCCCCCCCCGCTCCGCTCACTTCCTTCCCGGACTCACCTGTCCGTCCAGCACTGGCACTGGCACCTCTCCCGGCCTGGTTATCACACCCCCCCTCCCTGGAACCCCTTAATAACAATAAAAAACTTTTGGATAAAAAGCCCCTCAGCCTCCGTTTCTTCCACCTCTCGGGGTTCACAAACCCGTCATCAAGGCAGGCCCTTGAGAGAGCCAAGGGCCATACCTGCGAGAGCGGGGCCTCCCGCAGGCGGAGCAGGTCTAGCCTTGAGTAAATTGATGAAGTATTAAAACCCAATTGGGTAAGGGTGCAGATGGTAAAAATTAATAGTTAATAGCCGGAGGCTGAGATGTTACTGGGGAGCTGGCAGAGAAGACATGTTTGGGGTGAGTTCTGTGGATTGAGATGGTATCCTTCTTTGTCTGGGTACCTAATCTGTGAAGCATTGAACCCCCCACATCTGGCAAAATTTCGGAATCTGTTTTGCTCTGTAGATTGTCCGTGCACATTGTCTGCTGCATAGGCTCCTTTTTCATATACACCTGTAACAACAACAGCTCCATTTATCTCATTTTGACCCCATGAAAAATGTAAAAGAGGATTTGTCAAATTTCTTCCCAGGGGGCAGGAAGGGGAATCTGTCTATGTCTCCTACAATACCATTTTCTGATTTGGAGGCTTTTGAGTGATATTAACAAAGGTTCATGTAGGAAAACAATGGTCTACCTAACTCCATTAATGGAGAAATTATCAGATTTGCAAAGACCAGATCTGTATCTATCTGCACTAGCCCTATTAAATTTCAGCAGCAATTTTCCAAATGGAAAGACAATTACGTTCCTAGGTACCATAGAATCTTTGCTCAGTATCCATGGAATTTGAGGCTTTCATCAACATTCAAAAATCAAGTTTCACTTCTCTCATAGATACATGCACCATGATGCACATTCAGAAGTCACAGTGTGGGAGGGAGGGGGGAAGGAGGGAAGGAAGGAAAACAGGGAGGGAGGGAGACAAGTGAAATAAGAGGAAAATAGAGGCAGGGAGAGAGGAAGGAAGGAAAACAGGGATGGAGGAAGGAAGGAAGCAAGGAGAGGGAGGGCGGGAGAGAGGAAGGAAAGAAAACAGGGAAGGAGGGAGGGAGGAAGGAAGGAAAACAGGAGGCAGGGAGAGAGGAAGGAAGGAAAAGAGGGATAGAGGAAGGAAGGAAAGGGACGGAGGAGGAAGAAAGGAAAACAGGAGGGAGGGAGGGAGGAAAGAAAGAAAACCGGGAGGGAGTAAAATAGGGAGGGAGGAAAGAAGGAAGGAAGGAAATGGAGGGAGGGAGGGAGAGAGGAAGGAAGGAAACAGGAGGGAGGGAGGAAGGAAGGAAAATGGAGGAGGGAGGGAGGAGGGAAAGAAGGAAAAGAGGAAGGGAGGGAGAAAGGAAGGAAGGAAAAGAAGAAGGGAGGGATGGAGGGAAGGAAGATTGGGAGAGAGGGAGGAATATGTAAAATCAGAAGCACAAATTTAGCCAAATATAAATATTCAAGGAGGCATATGCAGATTTTTAAGAGGAAAGAATCTCTGTAAAGATGAATAAATCTGCCTGCTTTGCTTTCCCTGACCTTTTGAAAATTCATTCAGTCCCTCCTTCATGTTTTTGAAGACGTGGGCAAGTTTGCTAAGCTTGTCATTATAAGACAACTACCACAACAACAACAACAAAAAGCTAAACAATGTTGTCATCAGTTCCTAATTGGCTTCAGAAAATCATTCTAAGAAATTGTAACTCAGGTCTTGTGGGTTGGTGTTTTTTTTTCAGAAGCATCTGATGTGATACTTTGAGAAATAAGTTCCTACAATAGACTTCCTTGGATCCAACAGAGTTCTTACGTTTTTTATAATACTTTGCCCCCAAACATCCTGTACAACTACAGCTAGATGAATGGATAAATAAATTTAAATCAGGGGTGTCAAACTCAAGGCCTGCGGGCCTGATCCGGGTGCTTAGATTTGGCCTTTGGGGCCACCTGGGAAATAGCAAAGGATGGACTCTTGGTGCCTCTGCCAGCAAAAATGGAGCTCGTTTTCAGGCTAGCAAAACAAACTAAAAACGAAACAAAAGGAGAAATGTTTCCCCTTTTGTATTTGAACATGCAAGAAAGGACAGGAAAGGAGAAAGGGAAAGAGGGAAGACAAAGAAAAAGAAGGAAACATGGAAAGAGAGCAAGGGAAGAAAAAGAAGGAAAGAGGGGAAGGAAGAAGAAAGGAGAATGAAGAGGGAAGGAAAAAAGAAAAAGAAGGAAGGAAGGAAGAAATGAAAGAAAGAAAACACAGGGAGAGAGGGAAGGAGACAAGTGAAATAAGAGGGAGGGAGGGAGGAAGAAAAATAGGGAGGAAGGGAGGAAGAAAAAGAGGGGGGAAGGGAGAGACAAAGGAAGAAAAAGATGAAGGGAGAGAGGAAGGAAGATATGAAAGAGAGCAAGGAATGAAATATAAGGAAAGAGGGGAAGAAAGAAGAAAGGAGAATGAAGAGGAAAGAAAAAAAGAAAATGAATGAATGAATGAAGGAAGGAAGGAAGGAAGGAAGGAAGGAAGGAAGGAAGGAAGGAAGGAAGGAAGGAAAATTATAATGAGAGGGAGGGAGGGTCTGAGGGAAGTCCTGCCTTAGCATTTGGCCACCCCAGGTGCCTCCGACATGAGTGATGTTGGGCTGGCCACGCCCACCTTGGCCATGCCCACCCTGGCCCTCCCACCCGAGGTTAAATACCACTCTCAATGAAATCAATTTAAATGGACATCTTTGCCTTTAAAAAAAAAATCATATCCATTCCTTCTTGCTCCTTTAATTGGGAGAGAGCCAAGTTGCACAATGTTATTTTTGTGCAATAAATGTCATTTTGCATTAGGACAACTAAAGATTAAACACAAAGGATCAATGAACGCTAATATCATTGGAGCAGAGGACTGTTACGGTGCTCTAATTTGTTTAGAGTCATTGCTTTATTGAAAAATTCAACATATCTCAAAATTTTAATGATTCATGCCTAGTCCCTGAGTGGCTACGCATAAACAATGCCCTGTCTTTCCTCATTCGCTTTAATAACAACAATAAACCCAACTTGCAGCTTTGCATTAAAATACAACGATGTTATAGAAAATGCTTGGTGTTTGCATTTTTTTTGACACTGTTTGATTTTGATTTCCAAACCTTAGCCATGAAAGAACTGTTTTTTTAAACAAAAATCTGTGTTTCAGCAATAATTACCACACAAAATCTCTGTTCTTAATTCTCCTACTCTCTGTAGTAAAAGAATCCATAGTAAAAGAATCCATACTTCATTGATTATTTTTGGATAGGATAGGATAGGGTAGGGTAGGGTAGGACAGAAAAGAAAAGAAAAGAACAAAATAGAATAATGGAATGAAGAATTAAGATAGAATAGGATAGCATAGAATAAGGTAGGGTAGGGAACGAAAGGGTAGAGTAGAGTAGAGTAGAGTAGAATAGAATAGAATAGAATAGAATAGAATAGAATAGAATAGAATAGAATAGAATATGGGATAGGATAGGATAAGGTAGGATAGACTAGAATAATGAATGGGATGGGATGGAATGAAATGGAATAGAATAGAATAATGAAGGACAGCACAGCAGAGGACAGCACAGGATAGGACAGGATAGATAGGATAGATTAATGGAATGAAGAATTGGGATGGGATGGGATAGAATCCCACATGGGGTTTTAAGATAATGTTCAGGCCAACTCACATCCCTGCTGCATAACAGATTGCTTCTGCAGCACAGAAGCCTCATCTAGCCAAACTGCTCCTCTTTTATAGGGCCTTATTAATTATGATTATTATTTGTTTTGACAAGCAAGATTAGTAGAAGGAAAGTGGCCACGATTGATCTTATGATAGGAAGCAGTGAATAAGCAGTCTCGAAATAGAAGAAAGCATGCAATCAGTTAACAACCATTTCCATTTAGATGGCAATGCTGAACTACCCTCAAGGGGTTCCCAGACATGCTTTTTTCTTGAGAGGCAACAGGACTTTTTGGTTTTTCTTTGAAGTCGTTTCGCTTCTCATCCAAGAAGCTTCTTCAGCTCTGTTGTCTCTTCAAAAAGCACTTTTGGAACAAACATGACACTGGGTGACTGAGAATCTCCATGGATACCTTCAAGTTAGTTTCTATGTTCTCCTCAGAGAGTGAATAAAAATAAAAATAAACAGGAGTGAAATCCTCCCGGTTTGGCCCGGTTTGGCCAAACTGATAGGGACAATTGTTGTTGGTTCTGCGAACAGATAGTAAAAAAAAAAAAAAAGCTTCTGTGAATCGCACAGGTCAGCTGTGAGTTACGCAATTGTTGGAAACTCCCCCCCCCCAGTTTTTAAAGCATTTTTCCTACCTATTGGCCGAACTGGCAGGAAAAAATGCTTTAAAAAGTGAAAAAAAGTTGGCCACACCCACCAAGCCACTCCCACAGAACCTATGGCAAAAAAAATATTTAGATTTCACCTATAAACATAAACATAAGCATAAGCATAAGCATAAACAAAAGCAAACACAAACACAAACATAAACAATATAACAACAACCTGGACCGGAAAATTTGCAAACATTTGACTATGTACCACGCTTTACATCCACAAAGTGACATCACAGGTTGTACCTGCCAAGAAAAATAGGGGGCAGGCAGTGGTGGGTTTCAATTTTTTTTAGAACCTCTTCTGTAGGTGTGGCCTGCTTTGTGGGAGTGGCTTGCTGGCCATGTGACCAGATGGGAGTGGTTTGCCAGCCATGTGACTGTGTGGGTGTGGCCAACTTGTAAAATGTGGTGAAACTCATTTAACAACGCTCTTGTTTAGCAACCAAAATGTTGGCTCAGAAACTCTGGCATTTGAAGCACGCAAGTCTTAAAGCAGTCAAGTTACAAGACCCTTGCACCCCTAACCCTTTAGAAAAAAAACCCCAGGGGTGTTCAAATGTGACAGCTTTAAGACTTGTGGACTTCAACTCAACCCGGCTAGACTACTGCAACGCTCTCTACATGGGGCTCCCCTTGAGATGCACCCGAAGGCTGCAGCTGGTTCAGAATGCGGCCGCGCGGGCAATCTCGGGAGTCTTTAGCTACTCCCATGTAACACCTCTCCTGCGCGGGCTACACTGTCTGCCTGTGGCTTTTCGGGTGCGATTCAAGGTGTTGACCATCATCTTCAAGTCGCTCCATGGCACAGGACCTAGTTATTTGCGGGATCATATCCTGCCCCATACATCCCTTCAGCCGATTCGCTCACACAGAGAGGGACCCCTCCGGGTGCCGTCCACTAGACTGTGCCAGCGGGCGACGCCTAGGGGAAGGGCCTTCTCTGTGATGGGCCCGACCCTCTGGAATGACCTTCCCCCTGACATTAGAATGACTACGGACCTCCGCTCCTTCCGTCAGAAACTCAAAACCCACCTGTTTCAGCTAGCCGGCCTGGCCTAATTCCAGCTTTCCCACCTCAGTTTTATTTTTAAATTTTTCTGATTGGTTTTATGGTTGAAGTTTTTAATTTTTATAAATTCGTACAGGGGTTATTTAATCTAATTTTAGCTATGTATACTATTGTTTGTATGGTTTTTTAAATTTATACCTGTACACCGCCCCGAGTCCCTTCGGGGAGAGGGGGCGGTCTAGAAATCTAATTATTAAATTAAATTAAATTAAATTAAATTAAATTAAATTAAATTAAATTAAACTCCCAGAATTCCTCCTCTTGCTCTTCAACTTGATGATGTGAGGACGGATGAGGGGAAGGAGCTGGAACCGGTTCTAAATGGCACAGTAGATTTGTGGAACCTCTTCTATAGAAGAGGTTAGAACTGGCAGGAACCCACCCCTGGGAGCAGGGGGCTATTGCAAATCCATCAAACTGTAGAAGAAGAAGAAAAAAAGTTTAAAAGTACAGAAAAATTGCTGCAGGCTATGAAAATGGAGATGATTATAAAAACAACAGAAACAAAGGCAGAATGTAAAGAAAAACAGCTGGATGACAGATTAAATATATGGAAAACCAAAGCTTTGCATGGATAGCACTTGAAAAACGTTGAAGGAAAATGTGATGACAACTTGACATGGACATGGCTTAAGATGGGAACTATCAAGAAATAAATGGAAGATTTAATATTTGCTGCTCAAGAACAAGCCCTACAAACTAATGCCATGAAAACAAAGATATAAAAATCCACTGACAACCCAAACTGCCGATTTTGCAATAACAAAGTCGAAATTGTTTCACATTTAATATGTGAATGCAGCAAAATTGCACAAACTGATTACAAAGCTAGACATACCCGAGTTGCTAAATTAATCCACTGGTCATTATGTCAAAAATTACGCCCTACCTGTATCTGAAAATTCATGGGAACATAAAGTGGAAAAAGTTGTTGAAAAGGTGAAGATTTTGTGGGACTTTTGAATACAGACAGATCGTCATTTGGAAGACAACATGCCACATGTCACAGTTCTCGAGGGCCGAAGAGTACAATTTATTGATATCGCTGTTCCAGGAGATGCCAAAGTAGAAGAAAAAGAAGTGGAAAAAATCACAAAATATCATGAACTGGCCATTAAAACTATGTGGTTACTGATGAAACATATAACAGTGATACCCATTGTCATTGGGACACTTGGCACCATATCCAAGAATTTTACAAAACACATCAAGAAATTGCAGCTTCCTGCAATAACACCAGCAGAACTGCAAAAAACTGCACTACTCGGAACATCGTATATTTTAAGAAGGTACTTGGTTGATACATAGGACGCTGGCAGCAATCTGTATCAACTATTAGCACCAGTCAATGGTATCTGTGACACATCTTTAAATGTCCAGTTGACTGAGTTTCATGCTTAATGAATATAAGGGATAATAATAAGAACAACAAATAAACAAACAACAAGCAATAAAGACCTGCAAATAGAAATAGAATGACTTCATTGCCAGAATAGAAATCTGACAATGAGGAAGCCAGATTAATTTAACAACCTTGTTATTAACTTAATAACTGCAATGATTCATTGTAATAAGAAAGGCCGTACAACAGGGCAAAACTCACTTCACAAATATCTCACTTAAAAACAAAAATCTGGGGCTCAGTTGTGGTCATTAAATTGAGGACTACATGTATTAACATCCTCCTTCCACCTCTGTTATCTGTAACACATTGGCTAACGCTCCAGCAAGTTGTAATTGAACCAACTAGAAGCTAAAAATTCTGTTGCATATTGGAAAGCATGATAGAATGTGTCAATAAAAAGAACACAGTTTTAAAAAAATATTTAGAGAGGATTCAAAGAAAGGTTACAGCAAAAAAAAAAAAAGAAGAAGAAGAAGAAGAAGAAGAAGTTAATAGGCTGAGGTTTATAGCTGCTACTTGCGTAACTTTCGGTCTGCATGTAAATTAACTTTTATCTTCTCTTGGCCAAAATGACAAATTCCAATAAACTATAATAAAAAGGAAAGGTCATATGTAGATATTAGAGTTCTTGAAAATGAAGCAGAAAATTTAATGATTTGTATAAAGGAGATACAGTGGATTATTTGATTTGGCTAAATTATAGTAATATAGCACTATGAAACTTGGGCAGGGTGTATCTGTTAAGAATATGGGAAAGAATAATTTGATTTTAAAATATTCATTTCCGCTACAGAAAACAGTAAACTGAAGGGTAAATAATGTTTTTTCATTATTGGGGAAGGAAAAACACACATCCCCCCACTTCCCCTAAAAAGTGCCTAGCAAAAAATCCTGAACAATATAATTGCTATATATCTTCCAAAGTCACATCTCAAAGCATTTTACAAATAAACCAAAAATTATCTTTGGAAATAGAATTGTTTAAACCATCAAGATGCTGATGAGAAGGAAATTGCTAATTAAGCAACGTTTAAGAATAATTATAAGATGAAATGGTTTGCAGAGATGTATGGACAGATAGATTAAATGATATTGGTATAAATTAGTTTTACCAGTATTACTTTTTCCCTCTCCACTCATTTTTAAAAAGTTTTCTATTTTTAATTCCCCTCTGTGCACTAATAATGTTGCTTAGCCCCAAAGGGAATAACATAATGGAAATATGTATTACTGTTATGAATGCTTACTTCCAAGCATTTTTGGAGTATAAGATGCACCTTCCCCCCCCTCCCAAAAAAAGAGGGTGAAAATTTGGTTGCATCTTATATAATGAATGTAGCCTTACCCACCCCTACCAGAAGCTGAAAACGTGAGACATGAAGGCAGTGATGGTCTGTGGCAATCCCTGCAGCCTGCAGCCTGGAACAGCTGATTGGAGGTATTCTGGCCAGTGACGTGCGGTGAGGTTTATGACTGGTGAGGCACTGACACAGTGCTGGGTTTCAAATATTTTTAGACTTGTGGACTTCAACTCCCAGAATTCCACAGCCAGGCATGCTCAGTTCCAATTTAAAGCGACAGCATTTGTTTTTCTCCTTTGCTCCTTCTTTCTTTTTCTTTTTCTTCTCCTTCCCCTCCTTCCTCCCTCTCTCCCTTCCTCCCCCTCTCTCAAACACACAAACACACAAACACACACACACACACACACACACACACACAGAAGTTGGATTGGACTATCTCTCCTACCCCTTCCCTCTCTCACTCACTCTCAAACAAACCCCCCCACACACAAAAGTTGGATTGGATATCTTTTCCAGTGGCTTGAAAGCAGCTCCTCTGCCATCCCCCCCCCCCATTCCCCTGCTGCCTTTCCCAAACACCTCCACCATTGCAAATGCAGCCTGCTGTCTGGGTGGGAAATGCCTGGAACACAATAAAGCCCACCCACCACCTCCTGCTGGCAGGCTGGGGTGAGAGGAGAGGCAGAGAAGCCGGAGGGGAGCCGAGCCGAGCCGAGCCTTCCAAAAGAAAGAGGCTGGGGGGAAGTGTGTGTACTACAGCATGGCTCTTTGCCTGGCTTTCTGCCTCCTCCTGTGGTCTCCTCAGTGCTCGCTTGTGCTCTCCCTCCCCAAGTGTAGTTTGATTGCAGGCGGAGCCACGTTGCCTTTTCAAACTTGTAATCAGTGAAGCTGGGCTAGATTTTTATATAGTTTATCCAGCTGTGTGTGAGAGAGAGAGAAATGAATGGGGGCCTGGGGAGGAAGTCACTACACTTGGGGAGGGAGAGCACCAGTGAGGTTAAGCAGAGTCATCCACGGTGAGGCAGCAACTAGCTCAGCTTTTTCCTTTTACTTTTTTTTTCCATGATGAGAGTGGTGAGGCTGTGCCTCACTTGCCTCACCTGACTGCACGTCACTGATTCTGGCAGTCCGATCCACTCGCCAATCAGCTGTGCTGAATCAGGCTGCAATAAGTGCTGAAGCTGACCTGGCTGGTCAGAGTTTGGAGCGACAATCAAGTTCAGAAAGCACACACAAATAAGCAGGATTCAAAATAATAATAATATACAATGCAATACCAAAAGCAGTAGCAGTAAATAAAAGGTAGCAGTAAATACAAGCAAAACACAAGCAATTTCACTTTCTGTTCTTGGCTAAACCAGGCTCCTTCCTGTCTCCTTAGTGCTCACACAGCAAATACTGTTTCAGAGTCCAAATAGCCCCCATTGGCTTAGTTGCTATCCCTATTCATTGGCTGACCTTGTTACCATGTGTCAGCTGAATACCATGGATGCTGGTAGGCAGAATTTTTCTTCTTCTTATTTTCCTACCAAAAAACTAAGCTGCGTCTTGTACTTTGTAGTGCCTTATATGCTGAAAAAATATGGTAGTAGTTCTACCCTTAGCTTTTAAATATCACAAAAAGGTGAAGTATTAATCTGGGAGATCAATTGCAAACTTAAATCCCACATCTTTTGAGAAAAAGAGCTAGCCAATTTATTTTGCCTTCAGAAGTTGTGGGTGCTCCAACACTGAAGGATTTTAGGAAGTGATTGGACAACCAATTGTCTGAAATATATAGGGCTTCCTACTTGAGAAGGGGGTTTAATTAGAAGACCTCCAAGACCTCCCTTCCTTTTCTATTATTCTGTTATCTCCATTAATGTTTGTCTTGATCTACCAAGGTTATTTTGCTCCCTTCAAAATGTCTAGATTCTTTTCGGTGAAATTTACAACTGGAACTTATTTGTTCCAGAAAGAGAAAAAAAATCTTTTCTTTTTGTATTTGTGACAACTAGCCCCTTTTGACAATATACATTTGATCTTGATCTTGCTATTTCTATTTTCCACTCAATTTTTAAAGTATCTTTCATTAAACTGTCTCTTAGAAATAAAATAGATTTTTTTTCTGGAATCAATGGCAGGAACACAGTTATAGTTCAATAGAAGATACTGGTAGTTGCTGTCATATTTTAACCTTTATGTTTATTAGCTTGGGGTAACAGAACATTCAAAGCATTTGGCTGGCCTACATTAGAATTTGGAACAGATTTAATTGTTCTAATTTATTTCTATTTCATCTTGCTATTGGTAAGTATTTTCAGAATTACTTATACCACATCCATCACATCATTCAAAGTATTAGCAAAGCAAAATGGCCACTATTATTACCAAGCAATATGAATTAAGCTAGGGGATTCTTCCAGTTTGCTTGCTTTCACTTGTTGTGTGTGTGTGCATGTGTGTGTGTGTGTGTGTGTAATTATGTTCTTAAACTGACACTCAGAAAACAAAAAAAAATCAAAAAGTATTTATCTCAACAGATACCTTCCTGGTTTATATGCATATTTTCAGTCAAGCTATTGAATTGAAACACAGAGCTGGATGCAGGTCTGTGACACACTAATTTTCTATTCACTCCACACGGTGTAACACTTTTAAAGTTAGAAATGCCTTATTCTCACATAGCCAAACTGAGGATTTCGAGAAAGCTAGCCGAGAGTAGTACTTCACAATAAGTAGATAAGGTAGATCGCCTATCTTCTAGTATAGAGCACTTTCAGCACCTTGGAGAGCTCCATAAGCGATAATACCAGCTGGCTCCTTTTTTAAACTGAGCTCTCCAAGGTCCTGAAGCTATTGTTCCAACACCTGTCTATATTCAATTGTGGCTTTTAAAAGGTTGAAATGCCAAGTGATGGCTTGTGTTTTCCCACCCTTTTCAACCTTCTGAATGTCTCTAAGAATGGTGCTAAGATTTGCATATTGCCAATGTCTCCTTCACAGTATTGGAGTTGGGCCATTTGAATGAATGAGTGAATGAGTAAGTATGAGTATCTATTTATCTATCATCTATCTATCTATCTATCTATCTATCTATCTATCTATCTATCTATCATCTATCTATCTATCTATCTATCATCTATCTATCTATCTATCTATCTATCTATCTATCTATCTATCTATCTATCTAAATGGCTTTGTGTGTGTGTGCATGTGCGTGTGTGTGTGTGTGTGTGTGTGTTCCAGCATAACTCTGAAGTGCCTTGAGCAATTTCAACGAAACTTGGTACACAGATGACTTAGTCTCTGGAGAAAAGTACTGTAGGGGCAACACACCCCAACACCCCTCAGAGTGAGTGTTCTGTTAAGATAAAGCCTGTTGTGCCTTAAAATGGCTTATACTGTACTGCCGTAAAATGGCTTCTACTGTACAGCACAGTGCAGTTGCTATGGTAACGGCTTCACAGTACTCTGCAAGGAAGCTCCCTCTGGCAAGGGGGAAAATCCAACATTAGAAATTATGTTTGGTCCTGACATTTCCCCCCTATCAATAAATACCTGGAAAATGTCAGGTGATCAGCTAGTAAGTAATAAATACCAGTTTGGATCTAGACATCCCCTCTTGGTCAATATCCGTCATATCAATCATCACAATTCTAAGTCTGTCCTGCAATACTATAGACATGCACACATCTCTGTTTACCTCTGGCAAATCCTGCGGCTGACGTCTGAATCTTCTGAAACTAACCTCTTTTGTGTTGTCCTGTGGATAAAATAACCCAGTTCTATGTTCGTATTTTGTCATATTCATCGCTTAAAGATATAAGGAAAAGGAAAACACAGATGTGTATGTTTCTGTGGGTATATATGCACAGAGACACATATTGGGGTGGGGGGAGATAGATAGATAGATAGATAGATAGATAGATAGATAGATAGATAGATGATAGATAGATAGATAGATAGATAGATAGATAGATAGATAGATAGATAGACAGACAGACACCCTTATGTTGGCAAAAAAAAATGATCACTTTAATTCCATAAAATTCCATTAAAGAGGCCATCAATGTCAACACTGAACAGCCCTCTCTCAACATCATTTATCTCCAGTCTACAAACCAGTCCTTTCAACAGTTCCAAAAAGGCTCCACACCCATTTTCACCACTCAGGTGACCCTGAGGACACAGATCAACCTCCAGATGACCTTAACGGCCTGCTAAAAGGATGCAAATGACCAGCTGTCTGCAAGGACTATAAATCCTTCCGTTTCCCACCATACAGTCAGAGCTGAAGAAGCTTCTTTGATGAGAAGCAAAACTTCAAAGATAAACCAGGAAATCCAGTTGCCCCTTGAAAAAAGCACCTTTGGGACAACCATGACCTGGATGACTGAGAATCTCCATAGACATCTTTCATCCCATAGTGTGTTTATGTGCCTGTGCGTGCACACACACATACTCAGTCATAGAGTATGTTAAAGCATTCCCTTCTATTACCTTCTCCTCACTAAATGCATATTTCTTTTCAGTTCCACCAGAAACAAATGGATATTTGATTAGGTGACCTTGGCCATTTGTCCCAGAGGATATTATTATGCTGCTGGACGGTTACTGTTCATCTCTTGCTTAGGCAGCTTGCATGCTCACAGTCTAGCACGGCAAGAATTCATTGAGAAGCGTTTTGCAACATGAAAATTCATTTTTCAGCATATGTGCCTTTGTGTCCAAAGAAAAGCCCATCAGTATATATTTCTGAGTAGCCGATAACCCAGAGTTGCCCTGGGTATTTATTTATAGGGGGAAAATGTCCGGACCAAACATAATTTCTAATGTTGAATTTTCCCCCTTACCAGAGGAAGCCCCCTTATGGAGTACTGTGAAGTTGTTACCATAGCAACTCCACTGTTCTACTGTACAGTAGAAGCCATTTTACAGCAGTAAGATAAAAGCCATTTTAAGGCACAACAGGCTGTACCTTAACAGAACACAGACCCCCGAGGGGTGTTAGGGGTGTCTTACCCCTACATTTTTCTCCAGAGAGTAAGTCATCTGTGTACCAAGTGTGGTTGAAATTGCTCGAGGTGTTCCAGAGTTATGCTGGAACACACACACACACACACAGTGATAGATAGATAGATAGATGATAGATAGATAGATAGATAGATAGATAGATAGATAGATATACACACAGAGAGAGAGAAGATAGATAGATAGATAGATAGATAGATAGATAGATAGATAGATAGAGGGAGGGAGGGAGGGAGAGAGAGAGAGAGAGAGAGAGAGAGAGAGAGAGAGATGGAGATAGAGAGATAGATAGATACAGACAGACAGACAGACAGATAGTTAGCTAGACAGAGAGATAGAGATAGATAGAGGGAGAGAGATAGAGATAGAGAGAGATGGAGAGAGATGGAGATGGAGATAGATAGAGAGAGATACAGATAGATAGATAGATAGATAGATAGATAGATAGATAGATAGATAGACAGACAGACACACACAGAGAGAGAAGATAGATAGATGATAGATAGATAGATAGATAGATAGATAGATAGATAGATAGATAGATAGATAGATGGAGAGAGAGAGAGAGAGAGAGAGAGAGATGGAGATAGAGAGATAGATAGATAGATACAGACAGACAGACAGATAGTTAGCTAGACAGAGAGATAGAGATAGATAGAGGGAGAGAGATAGAGATAGAGAGAGATGGAGAGAGATGGAGATGGAGATAGAGAGAGAGAGAGATACAGATAGATAGATAGATAGATAGATAGATAGATAGATAGATAGATAGATAGATAGATAGAGAAAGAGAGAGAGAGAGAGAGATGGAGATAGAGAGAGAGAGAGAGCTACAGATAGGTAACTTCCTCAACAGAATCTATATTTCCTTCAAAGACTGTGCTCCACCAAGGTGCAAAATATGCAGCTATCAGATCTCAGATATGAATTTCTACTGCTTTATTTTTCTTGGCTATTGTCCTGACAAGACAAAGGTTTTTTTTTTCTGAGACTGCCAGCTGAGCCACTTTTCAAAACTTTGGAAATAAGAGTTCAATAGTAGTAACTGTGAGAGGGATCTTGGAGTCCTAGTGGACAATCACTTAAATATGAGCCAGCCGAGGGCAGCAGGTGCCAAAAAAACCAACACAGTTCTAGGCTGCATAAACAGAGGGAGAGAATCAAGATCATGTGAAGTGTTAATACCACTTTATAAGGCCTTGGTAAGGCCACACTTGGAATATGACATTCAGTTTTGGTCGCCACGATGTAAAAAAGATGTGGAGACTCTATAAAGAGTGCAGGGAAGAGCAACAAAGATGATCAGGTGACTGGAGGATAAAACATATGAAGAACAGTTGCAGAAACTGGGTATGTCAGGTTTAATGAAAATAAGGACTAGAGGAGACATGATAGCAGTCTTCCAATATCTCAGTTGATGCCACAAAGAAGAGGGAGTCAAACTATTCTCCAAAGGACCTGAGGGCAGGACAGAAAGTTACGGACAAACACAAGCAGTTAGTTTCATTTCAGCAGACAAGCCCACAGACTGCTAGTTTACTTCTCAGAGCAGCAGACTGCTTTCTTCTTAAGTTTCTGTTTCAATTCTCTGCACAGACTCAGATCCGTTTAAGCGACCATTGGCTGATTTAGTTGCTATGCCTATTCATTGGCTGACCTTGTTCCCATGTTTCTCCAAGTCATGAATATTTTAACAAGGACAAACTTGTTTGAGGTTCTGTGGATGAGGACCTCATTGGGTCGCTGAGGTTTATCAAATCCAAATTTAAGAGGGTAGCTGCCTTGGAAATCTCACAGGCAAAAAATGGTCAACTTGCATATACGTCGGAGCTAACTTTAACAGAAATGACCTAGAAGAGTAATAATAATGTGATTATTATAGTAATCTCAGAAAATGTCATTTAGCAAGCCAGAGAGACAGAAAGAGGAGAGAGGAAAAAAAAAGGGGGGGGGGAATAATTTGTTCCCAAAAGAACTATTCAATCATATATATCCATCAAAGAATATAGCTACCATTGCCCCAGATTAGAAAACAAACAATAAGCACTTTTACAGCAATTCTGGGTTCATTATGTCAATTAACCTATTCATAGGTTATTCTGGGTGGATTCATTTTTATAATCAGCACAGTTTTATTTTCCTTGGGTTGTTGCATAAAAAAAAGAATTCAATCACTCAATCAAATGAGGCCCAATATATTCCTAGAGAGGTGATTCCCCTTGTTTCATAGTTAATAATGTTTTAAAATGTAAGTGTGGGTGTGTAACTTATGCATGCACACAATATTTAAAAGTTATTATGACAGGACAATCAAGTGGCTTTCCTCATTCCTTGAGTATACTTGTTCCATGTTACTTTCCCCATTCTAGACTATTCTTGCTCCATGTTTCTTTCCTCATTCTTGAGTATTCGAACAGAATAGAATAACAGAGTTGGAAGGGACCTTGGAGGTCTTCTAGCCCGATCCCTGCTTAGGCAGGAAACTCTACACCACTACAGAGAAATGGTTATCCAACATCATCTTAAAAACTTCCAGTGTTGGAACATTCACAACTTCTGGAAGCAAGTTGTTCCACTGATTAATTGTTCAAAACTGTTATGAAATTCCTCCTTAATTCCAGGTTGCTTCCTTCCTTGATGAGTTTCCACCTATTGCTTCTTGTCCTGCCCTCCTGTGCTTTGGAGAATAGTTTGACTCCCTCTTCTTTGTGGCAGCCCCTGATATATTGGAACACTGCTATCATGTCTCCCCTAGTCCTTCTTTTCATTAAAATAGACCAGGAGTTGGCAACCTTAAACACTCAAAGAGCCACAAAAGTCCTAAATGGAAGCCCCCCTCAATTCTGGAGCCAACCGGAAGTCCGGTTCCCTCACCATAGAGTCTCCTCCTAGCACGGCATCCTTTTTCCCCTACCTGTCCTAACTGAAAGCCCTATCAATTGTGGAGCTGATCGGTGACAGGGAGCTGCAGCAGAGGAATGAAAGAGCCACATGCAGCTCCAGAGCCATGGGTTGCTGACCCCTGAACTAGACATACCCAGTATTCTTTCTCCATGTTTCTTTTCTCATTCTTGAGTTGTCTTGTTCTGTGTTTCTTTGCAAAATGCTATGGTTTCTTCTAGACCAGGGGTGTCCAAACTTGGCAACTTTAAGACTTGTGGACGTCAACTCCCAGAATTCCCCAACCAGCTGGCTGGGGAATTCTGGGAGTTGAAGTCCACAAGTCTTAAAGTTGCCAAGTTTGGACACCCCTGTTCTAGACATTACAAATCGACAGTCTTTTAACTACCAATCTAAAAAGCCAATTAACTAGCCAAGAACATCTATCTAGATCCCATCAGCAGTCACAAAGATAATGATCAAAGTAGAGAAATTTATGTAAGCTTACAATCCATAGTTTCCTCTGAACAGTGTTTAAAATGAAAATTGCCAGGTTTTTGCAATCTGATCTTGGGTTGTGATGGTGAACCTATGGCACACATGCCACAGGTGTCATGCAGTGCTCTGTCTGTGGGCCCTAGCTCAGTTCCACCACATATGCATTCATGCCTCCTGCTGGCCATGTTGAGACTCTAGAAAGAGTGCAGAGAAGAGCAACAAAGATGATTAGGGGACTGGAGGCTAAAACATATGAAGAACGGTTGCAGGAACTGGGCATGTTTAGTTTAATGAAAAGAAGGACTAGGGGAGACATGATAGCAGTCTTCCAATATCTCAGGGGTTGCCACAAAGAAGAGGGAGTCAAGCTATTCTCCAAAGCACCCAAAGGCAGGACAAGAAGCAATGGGTGGAAACTAATCAAGGAGAGAAGCAACTTAGAACTAAGGAGAAATTTCCTGACAGTGAGAACAATTAATCAGTGGAACAACTTGCCTTCAGAAGACGTGAATGTTCCAACACTGGAAGTTTTTAAGAAGAGGTTGGATAACCATTTGTTTGAAGTGTTGTAGCATTTCCTGTCTAGGCGGCGGGGGTGGTGGTGGTTGGAGTAGAAGACCTCCAAGGTCCCTTCCAACTCTGTTATTTTATTCTATTCATTCCGTTTTCATTTCCCTTTTTCAACTGTAAGCTTATGGACAGGGATAGTTGTGTTTGAACAGGGCTAAAATGCTTACACTGTACTAACAAAAATCAGCAACTGTTATAAAAGGGATTGATTTACCCCAGGGCATAATTTGAGCCAAATGCAGTTTCAGCAAAACGATAGGAAGAAAGAATTCAAAGCCAAGGTTTTTCCTAAGAACGCGCACACAAAGACACACACACACACACACACACACACACACAAAATAAGTGAACCCGTAGGTCAACCATATACATTGTTAAAAAGCTACACACATTCCTCGATCCTATATACAACATCTAATAAAAACTTGAAATTTGATTTCTCAACCTGAGAGGTTTAAATATTTATGCGCCACAGGGCAAACCGACATTTAACAAATTGATGCTGATTTCTCAAAACTGGAGAAAGTCCATAAGAAATGGAAAGATTAATCTTCTTCCTTTTTAAAATATATATCCTATGGAAGGGAAAATAGAAGCGAGTGTGATCTATTCCTTCCGACAGAGCTACAAACACTGGGCTAACCTTCATTGAAACTTCTTGACCCCTGCCAAGCTATGTGCTACAAATTTTAGTGGGTCAGTATAAACACATTTGTTATTGGCGCCACCTTTGTGCAATATTTAAAAATCCAGTTCTTATACCTGTAATGTTTGTGAGCGACAAGAGCTTGGAATCATTCATGCCAGATTTTTTTTTAAAGCAATAACACTATGTAGATGAAACGCAACAGAAGAAATGGATTAACTTAGTATTTGAATTATCTCAGGTTCCAAGCAATCTGGAGCAAACGAGGCATAACATGATAAGATAAGAGCCGTGGTAGCATGGTGGTTAGAACACATTATTGTAGGCTAATTCTGCTGCCTGCCAGCTGCCTGCAGTTCGGCAGTTCAAATCTCACCAGGCTCAGGGCTGACTCAGCCTTCCGTCCTTCCGAGGTGGGTAAAATGGGAACCCAGATTGTTGGGGGCAATAGGCTGACTCTGTAAACTGCTTAGAGAGGGCTGTAAAGCACTGTAAAAGCAGTATCTATGCCTAAGTGCTATTGCTATTGACATAAAAAGTTTAATAGACAATTGCTAAAATGCAGCAGTATCAAGGAAATGTCATCCCGACTTTTATTGGTAGGGAAGCTAATATCTAAAACAGATATTGGATCCAGCAATTGGATGATTTGATATAGTCTCCAAGGGCTGGGTGAACTTTTTTTTCCCCTGAATTGATTCAGAAGATCTTTGTGAACCCTTGGTTAAATCAGGCTACTTCTGGATTAATTTGGATGCTTCTGTGCCTCTACCAATTCAACTTTTCCCAGATCAATTGAGATGAGAAATTCAGATTAAAATAGTCTGACAGTTCAATTCAGTGGTTCAGATCAAGCTGGATACATTTTCTCAACTGATCTCATCCGAGCATGAATTTTGCTTGATTCTGCATTACTTTTTCCCAGATAATCACACAGAAGATTGTAATGTGACTAAAGAGAATTAACCAATAAAGTCACCCCACAAATAGCAGTTTGCCACTACAAATCCACTATCAGAACCGACGATAAATAATAAGATTTGTTTCCTAGTTATTGTACAAATTGTTATTAGTATAGTGCAATCCTATATATGCCTGTTAAGGGACATGGTGGCTCAGTGGCTAAGATGCTGAGCTTGTCGATCAGAAAGGTCAGCAGTTCAACGGTTCAAATCCCTAGCACCACATAACGGAGTGAGCTCCCATTACTTGTCCCAGCTTCTGCCAACCTAGCAGTTCGAAAGCATGTAAAAAATGCAATAAGAAAAAATAGGAACCACCTTTGGTGGGAAGGTAATAGCATTCCATGTGCCTTCGGCGTTTAGCCATGCCGGTCACATGACCATGGAGATGTCTTCGGGCAGCACTGGCTTTTCGGCTTCGAAATGGAGATGAGCACTGCCCCCTAGAATTAGGAACGACTAGCACATATGTGCAAGGGGAACCTTTACCTTTATATATGCCTAGTCAGCTGCAAATCTACTTGAAGTCAAAAGCAAATGTAATTTAATAATCTTAAAAAGTCATAGCATGATTCCACTGACCCAAATTATTTTAAAAATAATATCAATTGTTTTTAAATGCTCCTTTCCACTTACCAGAATCTAAAGCATAATGAAGTGAAATGAGAAACTAGCTATATGATTTATTTACAAAAAATAGAGTAATGGGCTGTTGAACGATGGGGTGGGATGGGATGGAATGAGATAGGATAGAATAAAGGAAAGGGGAAAGGAAAGGAAAGAGAAGGAGAGAAGGGAAAGGAAAATACATGCCATTGTCGTTGTGTCTGTAGGTGGAGATATGAGACCATATTTCAAATATAAACACATATACAGAAAGAGAGAGATTGACAAACACACAGAATCATGATTTCTTAGCTTGTTATGTTCACCATCTAGTTATGGAATTTAGATATCAATTAGATCCTTTATGTTGTTACAGTGTATTGACAATTAACAAACATCTAGGTGCATTCACATTTATCTAAACATATTATGAAATTAATACATAAAAAAACAAAAAAATGCATTATAAGAAGAATACATAAAATGTGAATGATGTGACTAGGGAACGGTTAATAGTTTATTAATCTGAAATAAAGGAAAAATTCAGGAAAGAGGAAGGGAGGGAGGGAGGGAGGGAGGGAGGGAGGAAGGGAGGGAGGAAGATGAAAGAAGACATGGGAATGAGGGAGGGAAGGAGGAAGGAAGGAAGGAAGGATCCTTTGTAATGTGATTCTATACTTGAGCAGTATAAAATAATTGTTATGTCACAATGAATTGAAATATCTGCATTGTGGGATGTGTTAAGTTATACTAGACTTGCCAATCTTTTGTTTATTTTATTTTACTGGCATAATACCCATCACCAAAAGGGGGAACAAAAAGAAGCTAAAAAGCAGAAGAAAGTAGAGAAGAGGTTTGCAAGCTTTGTAAAATTAAATAACCATTTTGCATCAAAACATTTACCAACCTTTTTTTGGCTGGAATGTGAGTTAAGCAACAGTTATGTTCCTTGTGATAACTCAGAATAGGTGTTTTTCAGAAAAGAAGGACCATTTTCAGTGTGGGGGGAGGAGAGGAGAGTAAGGGGAAGGGAAGGGAAGTGAAAGGAAAGGAAGGGAAGGGAAAGAAAGGAAGATAAGGGAAGGGAAGTAAAAGGAAAGGAAGGGAAGGGAAAGAAAAGAGTGGAAGGGATGGGAAAGGGAGGAGAGGGAGAAGGGAAGAAAGGAAAGGCAAAAAGCAAAATGAAAGGGAAACAAGAAAAGGAAATGAAAAAGGAAAAGGAAGTGAAAAGAGAAGGAAATGAAAAAGAAAAGAAAAAAGAAAGGGCAAGGGAGGGAGAAAGAAAGAAAGAAAGAAAGAAAGAAAGAAAGAAAGAAAGAAAGAAAGAAAGAAAGAAAGAAAGAAAAAAGAAAAGGAAGGGAGCACCGCTATCCAGCTAGAATCTGCTCTTTCCTCTGATGACTCAATACTGCAGATGTGAGCATTACCTTCTCAATCTACACAAGAGGAATTGTCATTTGAATGCTGCACCAGGCAGCCAGCCTTTTTCAGAATCCATTGTGGAAGAAAATTAGGCAGCTGCATTTTTGGATCAAGGTGCCTGAGGTTACACCCTTGACATGAATGATGATTACTTTTAAACAGGCTTGTTACGGTTGTTATTGCTAATGTATTAATATCATACAGAGGCAGCTTGAAGAGTTTAGCCAACGTGTTTTAAAAGCAGTCAAACAGATTTCTGAAATAACCCCAAATTCTAAAATATAGCATCATGAAAAGATTCCAAAGGTAAAGGTTCCCCTCGCATATATGACTAAACCCTGAAGGTGCATGGAACTCTGTTACCTTCCCACCAAAGGTGGTTCCTATTTTTCTACTTGCAGTTTTGCATGCTTTCGAGCTGCTAAGTTCGCAGAAGCTGGGACAAGTAACAGGAGCTCACTCCTTTACGCAGCACTAGGGATTCGAACCGTTGAACTGCCAACCTTTTTGATTGACAAGCTCAGCGTCTTAGCCCCTGAGCCACCGCATCCCTCAAATAGATTCTAATACACAATTAATAATGTATAATACTGCAGGGCACTATGGGATACAATACAATATTGTGCTATACTATGCAGACTATTGTAAGGAAGGGGATGTACCCAACTGAAGTTTTAAAACCTCTGTTCAGCCCATTGTCTAATCTTGCTAGCTTAACAGGGGAAGAAAACCATTTATATATTATCTCTGTAAGTCATAACCTATTTTCAATTTCATTGTGTGACTGGGATGGTTTTCAGATTTAAAAGTCATTCCCATTCTTTCACAAATTCCGCTCGGGTTGCTAAAACAATTATTCAGTGCAGAGGTAGTATTCAGCCGCTTTCAACCGGTTCGCCCGAATTGGTAGTGGAAATCATGAGTGGCATTCAGCAGAATTAGCCTGCAGTGTTGCATTCTAATCACTGTGCCATAATGGCTCTTACTGTGTGCGTGTGCGTGTTTGTTTATTTGTTTGTTTGTATATATGTGTCATGCTATACTTTTAAATCTATTTGCTTGAGCTAATATTTATTGGTGTGCTTTATTCTTTCTAAATCCAAGTATCTGGACACCTGATTAATGCCCTGACAGTTGGCAAAACACCTTCCCAGGGCATTAAAAACCCCATAACATCAAACAAAGAGCATCTTACAATTTTTGAAAGCTTGTATGGAAAAGTATTGCAAGGTTTTGGAGCTGCAGAATCATCGTGGACCAGAAGAGAGAAAACCGATTGTGATCCTACAGTGTGGTTCAGCAATCAATCAATCAATCAGAAAACTGATTGATCCCACTATATGGTTAAACAATCAATCAATCGGTTCAGCAATCACCAATATTTGCAGCCTAAAAATAAAGGTAAAGGTTCTCCTTGCACATAGGTGCTAGTCGTTTCTGACTTTAGGGGGCGGTGCTCATCTCCGTTTCAAAGCTGAAGAGCCAGCCCTGTCTGAAGACGTCTCTGTGGTCATGTGGCCAGCATGACGCAATGCCAAAAGAGCACAGAATGCTGTTACCTTCCCACCAAAGGTGGTTCCTATTTTTCTACTTGCATTTTTTATATGCTTTCAAATTGCTAGGTTAGCAGAAGCTGGGACAAGTAATGGGAGCTCACTCTGATACGCAGTGCTAGGGATTTGAACCATCGAACTGCCGACCTTTCGGAATCGACAAGCTCAGAGTCTTAGTCACCGACCCACCGTGTCCCTGGCATGATGCAATTCCTCACAACAACCCACAACTAAATTGTCATGGTAATAAGAAGGATTGGAGAAATTTAAAGAAGGTTAAATTGTTTGCATAACAAATGGAATGAATGCATAAGTAAAATAGAATCTTCAGAGCAAAATAAGAATAGAGCAACAAGCATGAAAAGCTCTTTCCAAAATGAAGCATTTTTAATTTTAAAGAGGCAGTTGGAAGATTAGTGTTGAAAATTCCTAACTCATTGAAAATTTCTAGCTTGTTTATCCCAACTTTATTCATTTGCACAGCATTTTTCTGAAGAAGAAAAAAAAACCCAATAGTGTTTTTATGGACTGTTACCAATGCATTTTGTTTACTTTAATGGAAACATCCTAAAAAAATTCTAAGGGACATTGCATGGAATTAGGGTATAGTATAATCCACACATTAATAATTAACTGGTTGTAAAGAGTATCTCAGTAAGGTGAATATAAAGTTTACTAGGGAATAATAATAATATTTGTATGGCTCTGTTAAGAAACTGAAGAGGGTTAGTTTAGCTATCTGTCCAGAATCTGTTTAACTAGAATCACGATTAGCAGAAATCATGATTGGCAATGATTGAGAAGGCCCATTTCAAAGAATAACCTGTACCTTCCAAATTGATATATAGATGGGAATACAATTTGCATTATACAGAATAACAGAGTAGGAAGGGACCTTAGAGGTCTTCTAGTACAACCCTCTGCTCAGGCAGGAATACCTATACCATTTCAGACAAATCCAAGATCTTCTTAGAAACTTCCAGTTTTGGAGCATTCACAACTTCTGGAGGCAAGTTGTTCCACGGATTAATTGTTCTGTCAGGAAATGTCTCCTCAGTTCTAAGTTGCTTCTCTCCTTGATTAGTTTCCACCCATTGCTTCTTGTTCTACCCTCAGGTGCCTTGGATAATAGTTTGACTCCCTCTTCTTTGTGGCAACCCCTGAGATATTGGAAGACTGCCAACATGGCACCCCTAATCCTTCTTTTCATTAAACTAGACATACCCAGTTCCTGCAACCGATCTTCATATGTTTTAGCCTCCAGTCCCCTAACCAGAGGTGGTATTCAGCAGGTTCTGACCAGTTCTGAAGAACCGGTAGCGGAAATTTTGAGTAGTTCAGAGAACTGGTAATACCACTTCTGACTGGTCCCACCCCCTATCTATTCTCTGCCTCCTGAGTCCCACCTAATCGGGAGGGAATGGGGATTTTGCAGTATCCTTCCCCTGGAGTGGGGCGGGAATTGAGATTTTACAGTATCCTTCCCCTGCCATGCCCACCAAGCCATGCCCACAGACCCAGTAGTAAAATTTTTTGAATCCCACTACTGCCCCTAACCATCTTTGTTTCTCTTGTTTGCACTCCTTCCAGATTTTCAACATCTTTTTTTTACATCTTGCCTACCAAAGATGGATACAGTATTCTAAGTGTAGTCTTACCAAAACATTATAAAGTTGTATTAACACTTCACATTAGAATATATATATTTCTCCTGGTACCCCAAGGGTTATTTAAAGATTTTTAGCTAGAATTGGAAAGTTGAAGCACCTGGGAAATGAAATGAATGCAGGATGAAACTAGAAGGGAAAATGTTATTATTAAAAGTGGTACATGATTACATACTATCTCTCCCACAGAAAAGCGCCGAGTTCTTTATGTAGCATTGAACATTTTCTCTTTCTTAACTTAATTTCTGTTGGGATATCGCTGAAATAGGATATTGTAATAAGAACGTCTGAATGGGATGCCAGCAGGAACAGGAGGAGGAAGCTGAGGGATATAAGATTTTGGAAAGGTAATTTCCATACAATTTTGTAAATGAAAATACTTTTTTAGTTTTATGTTGTTTCATACTGTCTAGAAATTTGATGAACATTCTACAGACAGACGATCATCATAATTATTTGCCTAGCTACCATATTCCAAATCAAATTTAGTTTCAGGGAAGCACTTTCAAGCTCTTTTCAAGCATTATTAGATTTGAAGCCCTTCACTGACAAATTTTGCAGGACAAATGTCTTTATGCATATAACTTATAATGCACAGTCCTGGTTTAAACTGGAAGCAGAGATGCATTTAAGTCATACACACAACTTTTTTAAAAAAATCATCCTGTATACAAAGTCATTGAACCTGTAACTCAGTAGCACCCAATTCTAGAAGAGTGATATCAGTATAGGCAAGTGAGTTCTCCAGATTTAATAATGCTTAAGAACAGAATAACAGAGTTAGAAAGGACCTTGGAGGTCTTCTAGTCCAACCCCTGCAGGAAACTCTACACCATGTTCTTTTTTTGGGGGGGGGGGCAACTCTGCACATACACATACTGGGAACAGGGTCCAGCTGTTCCTCTACCTCCCTGCTGTCTAGCTCCAAAGACAGCTAAGAACTGCCAGATGGCCTTGGCCCCATCTCTGCCTCTGACGCAGAGTCCTCGTCTGAGCCTTTCCCAGTCTCCAGGACTGGCCCATGTTCCTCCCCAACCTCCTCACTGTCTGCTCCACTGCTACTTCCACTGGCCACTGCTGGGCCACATCAAGACAGATAATAATAAGCATACTTGCCATAGTAAATTTTGGTTATGTGGATATTTTTTAAAATCCTTCTCAATTGGGATGAATCTTTAATGATGGAAATAAAGACTTTAAGGAATTTAAAAACTATTGCACTTGAAATTCACTGACGTATTGCGTAACAAATCCTATAGAACAAGCCTTCAGTTCAAACAGATCAAAGTTTTATTTTATTAAACTGTCTGAGGAAACCAAATTTATTAAAAGCAAACAAACAAAATCCTAGCTTTACTTGGGTGCTTATGAAATGATCCATTTTGACAGCTTCAGAACAGGACTTTCTCCTTGCCAATAAAATAAGGATAGCAGGAGCAAAAAGGTGAAGAGAAGGAATATAAAAATCATTAATGGCATGAAATAGCTTCCATATTAATAATAGACTAAGGAGTATAGCGCACAAAACTGTAGATTTCAGGATTGCAAAAAATAAGTCTTTGGGGAAAACACACCTTCTTGGTGCTTGAAATGGTTTTATCAGGAAAAGGCAGATCTGTGAACCAGACAGGATGGCTGAAATAGGATATCAGGGTTCCAACATAAGCCTCAAGCCAAGCTTCAAAAGAAATCCATTTATTTATTAGGAGCAACATCTCAGGCATGTACCCAAGTGAAGCCAGCTCTGACCCCACATAATTTACGGCCCAATTATGACCCTGTTTCTCCCCGCCTCCCCAGGGTGTGTCACATTATGCAACGGAGTACTTTCGCAGGCTGTAGAGATCACTTCCCCCTCCAGCTGCTGTGGGTAACCTGGGAGACAGCCTCGAGAGGGAAAAGTCTGGAATGTGCATCTGTCTTTTGCTGTCATGCCGTTTCATCAGTTTCCCATCCTATGCCCTTTCCTATGGCAACTCGAGAGCAGGCCAGGGTTGCTTTTCAAGTTGACAAAGACATTGGTAAACATCTATTCTCCAAAGCACCAAAAGGTGCTTTTGGAGACTTGAACATTGGGTGCTATCCAACAAAATGTACCATATTTTTCAAAGTATAAGACACACCTTTTTCCCTCAAAAAAGAGGCTGAAAATCGGGGTGCATCTTATACACTGAATACAACTTTTTGTGCCTTCTGAAACCACGCCCCCTTCACCAAAATGGCCATACATAGCCTCTAGGAAGCTTTTAGAGAGTTACTGCAGGCTGGGGATGGCGAAAATGAGCCCATTTTTTGCTCAATTTTACCCACCCCCCAAGCCCTCAGGAGCACTCTATAAGCTTCATAAAGGCTATCCATGCCCCCTTTTTTTTAACGAAAACCGGGCCCGTTTGTTGCTCATTTTTGCCCCCCCCCATCTCCCCTAGGAGCTCTCTGCAAGCTCCCTAAAGGCTATTCATACCTTTTTTGGGTGAAAAAACGGGCCCATTTTTGTGAAAAACAGGCCATTTTTGGGGAGGTTTGCAGAGTGCAAAAACTTTTTTTAAAAAATTTTCCTCTTCAAAACATTGCTGCATCTTATACTCCAGTGTGTCTTATATTCCAAAAAATACAGTAATTCAATGATGAAAAAAGTAAGGCTTTATATTTAGGCACGAAAAACCAAATGCACAGGTACAGTATAGGTGGTATCTTGCTCAATAGTAGTAACTGTGAGAGGGAACTTGGAATCCTAGTGGACAACCATTTAAATAGGAGCCAGCCATGTGCAGCAGCTGCCAAAAAAGCCAACACAGTTCTACACAATCAGCTAATGGAACAGAAGTGCCTTCAGAAGTTGTGAGAGCTTCATCACTGGAATTTTTCAAGAAGAGATTGGACTGCCATCTGTCACAAATGGTATAGGCTCTCCTGCTTGGGCACAGGTTGTACTAGATGGCCTACAAGGTCCCTTCCAACTCAGTTAATTTGTTATTGGGAAGATTCTCTTTCAGCCCAACAGAGAGTGGGATCAGAGGTGGGATCCAGCAGGTTCTTACCAGTTTTGGAGGACCGGTAGCAGAAATTTTGAGTAATTGGGAGAATCAGTAAATGCCACCTCTGACTGGCCCTGCCCCCATCTATTCTCTGAGTGGGGAGGGAATGGGGATTTTACAGTATCCTTCCCCTGCCACACCACCAAGCCATGCCTACCACACCATGCCCACAGAACCGATAGTAAGAATTTTTGAATTTTGAATCACACCAGGATTCTTTCACTTTCCATCTAAGCAAACATCCTCAAAGAAGCTTTTTATTTTTTTTAAAAAAAAATCCCTTCTAACATTCAAATTGGTCGGCTGAATTAACTAGTAAGCACTAATGGGAAAACAACATTAAGCCACAAAGGTGAAGAGCATTAAACTGAAGAGTTAGCTTTCTAGGAGGGCACTGAAAACTAATTATAAGAATTCCCCAAGGCTTTGATGTTCTCTATTGCCATTTTCAGAAGGAACTTTCAAGAGGTACTTTCCCTTCTTTCCATTATATTTCCTTTTCCTATTTTTCCTTTTCCTCCCCCATTATTTTTTTTATTTCAAAAGTTTAATTAAAAAAATACTTCAGTGTGATTACATAGTTTGGTTGTTACTTATTACTGGGCAGGAATTATATTTGCACTTCTGTGCCAAAGTAACCCATCCACCAGCAACGCCTATCATTAATCAAACGGAGGTCTTAGTTAGGATTATTAGTGCTCACGAGCAAAGTCAATGGAGGAAATCAGTTTTGCTTAACAACCATGGCAAAAAAGCTAATAAAAAGGTCATAAAATTAAATGTGACTCACTTAACAACTGTCTTGCTTAACAATGGGAATCCAGGTCTGAATTGTGATGTTAACTTGAGGAGGAATCTCTCTATATAAAAGGCAAATACCACTCACTCATCACAAAATATCCAGAACCGTAAAGCCTACAAACTTGAAATTTGGCACATATGTTCCTCTTGGCTTCTTGGTGCTCACTAAGAAAGGATTTTTTGAAATTACCATCAGATCATTAGTATTTCTTATACAGTAATTAGCATGATCTGATGCTAAGGAGTTCTACTCCCCCTCCCCACCTGAAAAGAACTCTGTTCCAACTGCCAGTTGCCTCACATTCCGTTACCTCAGTTCAAATTGGCAGATGTTCCACTCCTTCACTCAGGAGCTTTCTGGGGCTCCTTACAGTACTAAACGTCAGTACCTCACCACAATGTCAATGCCTTCCACCTATGGAACTGCTTCGGGACTCAAGGCGGCGGAAGTGATATTTCCTTATGCATTTCAATCACCGACCACCACTGAGCCAACAGATTGTGAACTGAATTTCTCTTGCATAGCTCAATCACATAGTTTTGTTACGAAGCACAGGTATCCAGCTAGTATCTAATATGCATAATAAGGAAGCTACCAATGACAAGTAAATTATTATCAAGTGTAGGCTGAAATCCGATTATTATTTCAGGACAGTTACTCCTAAATAAAGTTACCCAAGTGTTCAACCTGACCCCGTACCTGACTAGTCTAGTCTTCATTCCATTATTCTATTCTATTCTATTCTATTCTATTCTATTCCATTCCATTCCATTCCACTCCACTCCACTCCATTCCATTCCATTCTATTCTATTCTATTCTTCTGTTCTTTTCTGTTCTAGTCTAGTCTACTCTAGTCTAGTCTTCATTCCAATATTCTATTCTATTCTATTCTATTCTATTCTATTCTATTCTTTATTCCATTCCAGTCCATTCCAGTCCAGTCTAGTCTAGATTCCACTATTCTATTCTATTCTATTCTGTTCTATCCCTATCCCTATTCGTATTCTATTCTATTGTTCTGTTCTGTTCTAGTTTAGTCTAGTCTAGATTCCACAATTCTGTTTTGTTCTACTCTATTCTTTTATGTTATTCCTATTCCTATTCCATTTTCTATTTTATTCCATCCCCAATTCTTCTGGCTCTCTGCTCTCACACCCACTTTAAAAAAAAATCCAACTCTACCTGCCAAAATTTATGTCAACTCAATTGGCCACTGAGTATAATCACCGTTTTAGCTTTAAGCTAATAAAATTCTAATGACTTTATCTGCCATTATCCTTTTGTAACTTGGCAAAAGTTCAGGAATGCTAAAATTTCTACCAGGCTTCCCTTTCCTATTATACCACAGTTTTCCTAAGTTAGACATGCTACAGAATTCATTTATATTCATTTAACAATATAGGCTAAGGCTGAAAACTGAATTGCTTTACAATAGTACCAAACTCTGAGCCGTAAAACCAGCCATTTCATCAGATGATTAACATGGGCTGGTCTTTAAAACTATCAAATTACGACTTACCGTATTTGAAATGCTTCACATGTATTCACTTGGGTAACCTGACAACTGTCACGTAACTGCACCCTAAGGAAAATTTTGCATAGGGCAGGGAGGATAGAATAGAATAGGGTAGAGTAGGGTAGAGTAGAGTAGAGTAGAGTAGAGTGGAGTGGAGTGGAATGGAATGGAATAGAATAGAATAGAATAGAATAGAATAGAATAGAATAGAATAGAATAGAATAGAATAGAATAGAATAGAATAGAATAGGAATAGAATAGAATAGAATAGAATAGAATAGAATAGAATAGAATAGAATAGAAGGAAGAGACCTTGGAGATCTTCTAGTCCAACTCCCTGCCTAGGCAGGAAACCCTACACAATTTGGTACAATGGTGGACAAATGGTTATCCAAAACGTCCAGTGTTGGAACATTCACGTCTTCTGGAGGCAAGTTGTTTCACTGATTGATTGTTCTCACTGACAGGAAATTTCTCCTCAGTTTTAAGTTTCTTCTCTCCTTGATTACTTTCCACCCATTGCTTCTTGTCCTACCCTCAAGTGCTTTGGAGAATAGCTTGACTTTGGGGCAACCTCTGAGATATTGGAAGACTGCTATCATGTCTCCCCTAGTCCTTCTTTTCATTAAACTAGACATACCCGGTTCCTGCAACTGTTCATTGTATGTTTTAGCCTCCAGTCCCCTAATCATCTTTGTTGCTCTTCTCTGCACTCTTTCTAGAGTCACCATATCCTATTTACATCGTGGCAACCAAAACTGAATGCAGTCTTCCAAGTGTGGCCTTACCAAGGCATTGTAAAGTGGTATTAACACTTCACGGAGGATCCACATTCCTCCCTCAACTATGAAAACCAACTAGGTGATTTGGGGCTGGTTGTCCTCTCTGAAAATATATCTTCTGATATAATGGTTTGTGTGAAGGACCTTGGAAGACAAAGAGCAAAAAGATGCAGTCAAGAGAATGGACAAATAAAAGGCAACTGTTGTGGCCTGTTATAGCAGCCGAAACTGAGGAGGAAGAGGTGTGGGAATCAGGGTCAGCACCTGAGAGCTCTGAAGGGGAAGAGAGAATAGAATGGGCAAAGAGAGAGAGAGAATAGCTTGGGAAGGCCACTCTGTTTTCATTGGCAGAGAGTCACAGGAGACTGTCACAGCCAAAAACGGAGTTCGGGAGTACATGTGTGGCTCTCCCAAGCTCCGTTTTTATAGCCAGAGTCACCGCAGGCCAGTCCTTTGCTGTTAATGGGGCGGCCCTGCGGGCCAGATTTAAGCACTCCATGGGCCAGATCCAGCCCACAGGTCTTGAGTTTGACACCCTTGTTATAGAAGGAGAATTGAATGCAACTTTCCTTTCAAGAGAACTTGCAGAAAAGAATCCAACTTTCAGATGTGACCTTATCCAAGCCAACCTTTTGTCTCCCAAGCATGGTGGCTGACATGACCATAAGGAACTTCATCAATCATATCCGGGAAAGGACATGTTAGAATGCAATTTCTCTTCCGACTTTGTTTTTCTTTCGTTTTTAAAGAATAAGTCATTTTTTCCCCCAAAAGGTACCAGCTGAGATTCCCTTAAACCTCTTGCTGCAGACATCTGGTCTTTGGGTTGGGTTGACTTCTGCAAGCTTTATCACAATCTGGCAGAGCTTCTTATGTTCCTTAGCCTTTGGAACTCTGGTCTGTAGGTCTTTTCCCAACAGGTTTATCTCCAGCTAAAAGACCTGCTATTTTTCTCAACTCTGTGCTCCGTTTCTGTCAGCCGCCAGCTTCAGGTTCTCATATTCCATTTATTAAACTGTCAACTTCAAGCCTTCATTCCATAGCAACCGTAACTAAGGCAGCTACCACCAATTTTAGCCCAAGATCGAGTAACAAAGACAAGCTTCTTGGTCAACACTATATAACCCCACAGAGGGATTATTTGCAGAAATATAAATATTGTAACGTGAAACAAACAAACAACAAGATCAAGATACACTTCTTCACTGATATTAATAGATTTATTGAACCGGAAAGTTTCCATATATCCCATTTAATCAGATCTAAGAATTATTCCTACTTGACATCACTAAATCAGGTATAAGCCAGGGTATTTGACCTTGGGAATTTCCTATTTCTAACTGTGTAGTATTTAAACTATAAAATAATCTCAATTTGCATGAAAAGAAAATAGCAAATTACCAGGTACCATTTTCACTACGTCACTATTTATTGTTGATTTATTTAAGCTTACTGGCTTACTATGCTGGTAAACCTGGAACATAATGGGTTGTTTTTGTTCCACACGCTAATATTCAAACCTTGTGGAAGCTACTCACTCCTAGGGAAAGTTGCTCTTTCGTAAGTAATACGATATATGAGAAATATAGTTACATAACTATGTGCTTATTAGTCAAGATTTCACCTGGAAAAACAACATGTCCTGGTGACTGGCAAGGCCCAACAGAGACTTCATTTCCTTAAGAGTCCTGCGAAAAAAATCATGTGGAACAACGGCTGATGACCTCTTTCTATCGGTCCACCATATTGCATTACAGTATGGTACACTGCTTTAACTGCTGCGGACAGGAAGGCACTACAGAGAGTGATCAATTCAGCACAAGAAACCATCGGTTGCCCTCTGACACCACTGGATGACATCGCCAGATCTCGCTGCTTTAGCAGAGTAAGGAATATACTCAGAGATGATTCACATCCTGGTCGGTGTCTCTTTGCAGTTCTACCATCAGGCAGAAGACATCAAAGCATAGCCAGCCGAACAAATAGGTTTAAAAATAGTTTCTATCCTTGGGCTGTCAAACTCTTAAACACAACCACAATCACTCCACACACACACGGAAGCGTATGACTAGTTTTTCATTTTCTTTTCTTTTTCCTAATTACTTGCATAGGGATTATTCTTTATATTGTTCATGTTGTGTGCATTTGTTGTCATGGATTGCACCAGTGAATTTGGCTAAAGCCAATTCCATTATATACATGATGTACAATGACAATAAAGGCTATACTGTAAATCAGTTTTTGATTTGGTCTTCGTTAATCTAGACAGGGAATGTCTGAAGAATAGATCCTCTGCCTAGAAATTGTAGGTCAAGTGAGAAGAGAAAAGAAGAGAAGATGGAAGGGAAGGGAACAGAAAGGAACAGAACAAACCCAAACAGAACAAGAAGTGACCTTGGTGGTCTTCTAGTCCAACCCTATGCTCAAGTAGGAGACCCAACAAAATAGCATTAGCCACCCAAAGTCCATCTCTGATGGCATTTTTTTCCATAATGGAAGACACTAGAAACACTTTGCTTTTTATGATATTCATTGTAGGAAAAAGGAAGTCATCCAGTCTGTTTCTTCCATTGAAGAAAATATGGAGAAGCACACAAATAAGTTTGGAAGTTTGCAAATAAGTTTGGAATGGAAGAAAGGAAAGGAACTCCCCTTGATGTTTGTAGACTAGATAGGACATCAGATTCCCTGTTTCATATTAATTAATCTTTAGATAGATATAGAGAGAGATAGAGATAGAGATATGGCTGTGTGTGTGTATGTTCCATCATAACTCTGGAACGCCTTGAGCAATTTCAACGAAACATAGTACACAGATGACTTACTTTCTGGAAACAAAAACTGTGGGGCTAAGAGACCCCTAACACCCCTTGGGGCATGTGTTCTGTTAAGATACAGCCTGTTGTGCCTTAAAATGGGTTCTACTGTACTGCTCTAAAATGGCATCTACTGTACAGCACAGGGGAGTTGCTATGGTAACAGCTTCACTACTCCACTAGGGGGCTCCTTCTGGTAAGAGGGAAAATCCAACATTAGAAATTACATTTGGCCGGGACATTTCCTCCCTATAAAAAAAACAAAAAAACATAGAACATAGAATAGTAGAGTTGGAAAAGACCTTGGAGGTCTTCTAGTCTAACCTCCGGCTTGAGTAGGACACCCTTTTCCATTTCAGATAAATGTTTGTCCAGTTTCTTCTTAAAAGCCTCCTGTGATGGAGCACCTACAACTTCTGAAGACCATTGGCTGAAGACAATGAAGACAACGGCAAAACATTTCCACATGATAGGACAGTGAGCGTTAACCATTTTGTTGTTGCATGCCAAAATCATGCACAATCCCCACATGCTCTCCCCGCCACCCCACACATATGCATGTGACCCCCCCCCATGCCCCATTTTGGGCCTAGTAGTCCTTCCTGCAGCCTTCTCGGACCAAAAATGGGCCATGGTGTGTGTGTGTGTGTGTGTGTGTGTGTGTGCGTGTTTGTGTATCGCACCCCCCCTGTATCTTGTTTTGGGCCTAGTAGGCCTCCCTGAACCCTCCTGGAAGCAAAAACGGGCAGTGGGGGGACTGCGTTGCACTCCCCCCCCCCATGTCCCGGTTTGGGCCTCGTAGGCCTCCCTGCAGATTTTAGAATCAAAATCTTGGCTTTAGTCGAAATAGCAATGGTACTTAGACTTATATACTGCTTCATAGTGATTTACAGCCCTCTCTAAGCAGTTGACAGAGTCATCCTGTTGCCCCCAACAATCTGGGTCCTCATTTTACCCACTTCGGAAGGATTGAAGGCTGAGTCAACCTTGAGCCTGGTGAGATTCAAACTGCCGAACTGCTGGCAGCTGGTGTAACAGCAGAAGTAGCCTGCAGAACTGCACTCTAACCAGTGCGCCACCACGGGTCTTCGATAAATGCAGATTCTGATATATAACTCAAAAAGTTAAGACCTATATAGAGCCTCAAATACCAGGAATCTCCCTCCCTTCTTCCTTCCTTCCCTCCCTCCCTTCATCCCTTCTTTCCTTTTATCCTTCTCTGCCTTCCTCACTCTGTCCCCCTCCTTTCTAACTTCCTTCCTTCCTTCCAACCTTCCTTCCTTCCAACCTCCTTCCTTTCCTTTCCTCTCCCTCCCTCCTCCTCTCTCCCTCCTTTCTAACTTTCTCCCTCCCTCCCTCCCTCTCCCCCCTTCCCTCCCTTACTTTTCCTTCCTTCATACCTCCCTTCTTCCATTCTTCCTTCCTTTCCTTTCTTTTCCTTCCTTCTCTTCCTCCTTTCCTCCATCCCTTCCAACCTCTCTCCCTTCCTTTTCTCTCCTTCCCTCCTCCTCTCTCCCTCCTTTCTCCTTCCTCTCTCTCTCTCTACCCTTCCTTCCCTCCCTTTCTTTTCCTTCCTTCCCTTCTTTTCCTTCCTCTCTTTGTTCCTTCCTTCTCCCTATTTACAAAATCTTACGTCTTAAGATCCCAATGATAAGACTCATCATCATCATCATCATCATCATCATGGCCATCGCCAACTCATCACCATAAGACAAATCCCCAGCAGCAAAGCCCACCGATGCCGAGACACCCGCTCGAACATGGTTCTCCTTTTGACAGCCGCATTATGTTCCGAGAAACTCATGTGTTCTCTTGCCACAGAGGTGAGCTGTGAGCTATTATTCTGTACCATGCTACTGATAAGTGAGCGTGGGAGAAAATAAAGAGTGATGCTCCTTTTGTGCATGTACATGCAGGACAGTTATGCGAGATGCCAGAAAAACCCTCCGCTTGGCTGCCCAACCTTTTCAACAGCAATATTTCCTCTCTCTCTCTCCATTCTCCTTCTGCCATTCAAAGCAGGGTAGAATTTAGATTTAGATACACCCAGCCGCCCTCTTTTTCATGCAGTTCACGTGGCCAAACAGGATTGTAACATATTTCTATACTACTAAAAGCCTAGTTGCCATGACCTTTAACTGCATGAAACTCTGTGTCGCTGGACCACAATTTTTCAGCCAAGGTATCTCAAATCGGCTGACTTACCGAAGAACCGCATAACAGAATTAGAAGAGACCTTGGAGGACTTCTAGTTCAATCCCCTACTCAAGCAGGAGATCCTACCCCATCCCAGATAAATGACTGTCCAATCTCTTCTTAAAAACCTCCAGTGATAGAGTACCAACAATCATTTCACTGGTTATTTGTTCTCACTGTCAGGAAATGTCTCCTAAGTTCTAGGTTGCTTCTCTCCTTGATTAGTTTCCACCCATTGCTTCTTGTTCTACCCTCAGGTGCCTTGGAGAATAGCTTGACCCCCTCTTCTTTATGGCAGCCACAGGATGTTCTGACTGAGGCTTTCCAAGAGCATGAAGCAAATTCCTTGTCCCGACAAAAAAACCTTTTATTGTGATTTTATTGTGATTTATTGTGAATTCTGCTCATTCACATCCAGCCAACACTTTCAAAGGAGGATTTACAGTCACAGACCTTATCTGACTTGGAGAGCTGACAGACCAATATCTGCAAAACTTGGCAAGGAGTCTCGGAGAGTCACAAACCATTTAAGCGAACTAATTGTCTCCTGCAAACTCCACTCCCTTTCGCTCCTCTTTTATTTCCTCTTGGAGGGGTCATACATTCTCCACCTGTGGCCTTACTCCCAAGTCGATCCCTGTTCTTTAGCTGCTCCCTTCGTCTGGCAACTCTGCATATGCACACATTGGGAATAAGCTCCACCTGTTCTTCTGCCCCACTGATCTCTGAGTCTGAAGGCAGCTGATAACTATCAGATGGCCTTGGCTCCCTCTCTGCCTCCAACACAGAGCCCTTGTCTGAGCCTTCCTTAGACTCCAGGACTGGCCCATATTCCTCCCCAACCTTCTCACTGTCTGAATCTGCTGTCAGTTCCACTGGCCGCTGGAGGGCCACAACGCTGAGATATTGGAAGACTGCTATTATGTCACCCTTAGTCCTTCTTTTCATCAGACTAGACATAGCCAATGAAAGCTGAATAGATCCTATCCCTGTGAGCTTTAGAAATTAGGCACAATAGAAGGAGCTGAAAACACATCAAGAATTTTAGTGCCTGCAACATTGCCACCAGACCAATAATCATAACAATTCTTAATTAAGCACAGCTGTAGAGGTAGCCCTAAGACTTACTGCGGTTCATTTTGGGACCATTCAAAGTTGTGATGACACTGAGAAAAGTGACTTATGTCCATTTCTCACACTTACGACCCTTGCAGCATCCCCATGGCCACAGGAACATGATGGGTTGCAATGTCCCGGGATCATGGAATCCCTTCTCATGACCTTCTGACAAGTTGATGGGGAAGCCAGATTCACTTAACAACTGGGTTACTAACATAACATCTTAGAACAATTAGTTAGTTAGTCAGAACAAATAATCAGTGGAACAGCTTGCCTCCAGAAGTTGTGAATGCTCCAACACTGGAACTTTTCAAGAAGATGTTGGATAACCATTTGTGGTGTAGGGTTTCCTGCCTAAGCAGGCGGTTGGACTAGAAGACCTCCAAGGTCCCTTCCAACTTCTATTCTATTCTATTCTATTCTATTCTATTCTATTCTATTCTATTCCATTCCATTCCATTCCATTCCATTCCATTCCATTCCATTCCATTCTTTCCTGATTCGATTCTTTCCTGATTCTTTCCTATTCTTTCCTATTCTGTTCTATTCTTATTCCTACATTCCTATATTCCTATTCCATTCCATTCTTTCCTTATTCTATTCTATTCTATTCTATTCTATTCTTTCCTATTCTATTCTATTCTATTCTATTCTATTCTTATTCCTATATTCCTATATTCCTATATTCCTATATTCCTATATTCCTATATTCCTATATTCCTATATTCCCATATTCCCATATTCCTATATTCCTATATTCCTATTCCATTCCATTCTTTCCTTATTCTATTCTATTCTATTCTATTCTATTCTATTCTATTCTATTCTATTCTATTCTATTCTATTCCACTCCATTCCATTCCATTCCATTCCATTCTATCCCTATATCCCTATATTCCTAATTCTATTCCTATTCCATTCCATTCTACTCTACTCTCTGCAGTGATCCAATTGTAAAATGGAGCAAAACTCCCATTTTATGTCTCACTGAACAACAAAATGTTGGGCTCAATTTTGGTTGTAAGTCGAGGACTACCTTCATGTCATTATTTTTGTTATTGTTTCACCTCCCAGCCCTTCCTTCCTCTCTTTATCGCTCCTTTTTCTTCCTTTTTGCTGGTAAGCAGAACAGTTGCACACCCGTGTAATGTTCTTCTACACTGTAATTACTTTTTAAAGAAATGCATTATTTATGCAGCCGAGGCATTTAGGCAGCTCCAATAACAGTTTCTAGAAAAGCATCATTTTCGTCAGTGAGGTTTCTTTTATAAACCTGCTACAATTTTACATTTCAGATCCTGTGCTTAGTCAGCATCTAAATATAGCCAAGTGAACAATAGGCATCTGCTTTTTTTTTTACACTCAGCTAAAGTTAGACTCTGGTTAAGCAGATTGAAATAAATGTAAGATTATATTGCAGGAGGGACAAATTGTTCTCCATTTGATTTTTCCCCCCATTTTTTTTTGCTGAACAAGTCCTTCTCCTCTTAAGATAAAAAGTTCCGAGGTTAGAATGGAAGAATCCAATTTCAGCTCAGGTTAACCGAGCAATTTAAGAAGGTCAAAGATGCAACTCGTTTTAGCTGAGGTTAGGAACCCAGCACAAGCAAACTCAAAAAGGACAGCTAAGGAAACAAGAAATGGTCTATTGGTGTTTGGGCACGTCCCTCTTGCCAAAACGTGCCTCGGAATTAGACAAAGCTGAATAGGTTGGAGTCTGACTCTGAGATGGAAGATGAACGGCTGACAGAGAGTGCCTCCGTTGGCTGTGGAGGAAACTGGGGAAGGGCAAAGTCAGGCTGGGCAGAGCAGAGCAGGGGAGAGGTAGAACAAGAGAGAGGAGGTTCAGATGGAGACCAAGGCCCACCCCCTCCCCATCCTAGGGAGTGCAGGTAAGAACAGAGAAGAGAGCAACATGGGTTGTGTGGCTTACGATGGAGGAAAAGTCCCCTATTCCCTTCGCAAGGCACACCTGGGGATGGAGTTTAAAGGAGAGGCAAATGGGAGGGGCAGTTGTGGGAACAAACACTGAGTTTAACTGCTTATCTGAGTTCCTGGCATCCTCCCAAGTGGTTTGATTTACTGCAGTGCTATTTCACTTCTGGAACTCCTTATCTTGCTCATCCTGCTGGAATAATTACCTTATCTTGCCTTGTTGGATTTATAGTTGGAAGCTTTCTGCTTACAATGTTTGGACTGAAGTATTTTCAGCCAAAGGCTTGTACAGGTTGCTGAAAGAATTCTTCTCCAGGTTGGAGAGTTGAAAGGGACATTGTGGGCACAGTTGGTGTTAATAAAGGGACTCATACCAGTTCTCTGTTTGTGTTGCCTTTGTGCCATGCCCCGGGCCATCACAGAAGCTGAGAAATGAGCTTCAAAAGGACAGGACGTCTCAAATACATAACTGAAATGACTTAGACACCTGCCAGGGTTCCAAGTAACACCTCCAATGAAAGAAGACTCTGAAGCTTGAGTTTCCTCCAAGCTCCATTTTATTAGAACTATCATATTGGCACATCTGGGGAAAGCTGAATCTGAAAGCTTCCAGGTTTTCCCCACCCAAAAGAAAGTTCAAATCCCTGCCCAGCACCCATATGTCCATTGCTTGGACCAATCAGGCACCATCCAAAAGTGGAGATGCCTCCGAGTCACGCCATCACAGCTTCAGGGCAAGGTGTCCTTGACTCTCTGAGAAAGGAATGTTGTTTGGGCTCTATATCATCCATACTCTATATCAGCCCCCATCTTGTTTTCCCACAGTAGAAAATGTGGCAGGCCTTAAGGCCTAAATGTAAAAGATGGCTTCCAGGCCTGACACACCCAAGTCAGACTGCAGAGACGTAGACTAGAAAGAGGGGCACAGATGAGGTAGATTGATGGAAGTGAGTTTCAAATAGGAAATGCCTCTCAAGAAACAGGCAGAGTGAAAGAAAATAACTGTACTGCCATTTTAGATTAGAGAACAAGTGAGCAGACATACTAGAGGATAAACTGTTGTTTATTTAGATGTTTGAGGCTCTGGGAAAAGCACAGAGAAGAGCAACAAGAATGATTAGGGGATTGGAGGCTTAAACACATGAAGAATGGTTACAAGTACTTGGTATGTCTAATTTAATGAGAAGAAGAGCTAGGGATAACATGATGTTGCTGTTGTTAGTTGCAAAGTCATGTCCGATCCATCACAATCCCTTGGACAACGTTCCTCCAGGCCTTCCTGTCCTCTACCATCCTCTGGAGTCCATTTAAGCTTATGCCAACTGCTTTGGTGACTCCATCCAGCCACCTCATTCTCTGTCGTCACCTTCTTCTTTTGCCCTCCATCATTCCCAGCATAAGGCTCTTCTCCAGTGACTCCTTCCTTCTCATTTGGTGGCCAAAGTCTTTGAGTTTCCTCTTCAGGATCTGGCCTTCTAAAGAGCAGTCAGAATTGATCTCCTCTAGGACTGACCGGTTGGATCGCCTTGCAGTCCAAGGGACTCGCAGGAGTCTTCTCCAGCACCAGAGTTCAAAGGCCTCCATTCATTGGTGCTCAGCCATTCTTATGGTCCAAATTTCACAGTCACTCATTGCAACTGATGAAACATGATCCACTGGAAAAGCAAATGGCAGCCCACTTCAATATCTTTGCCATGAAAACCTCATGGTACCAAAGTACCAAAAGGCTAACATGATAGCAGTGTTCCAATATCTCAGGAGCTGCCACAAAGAAGAAGGGGGCAACCTATTCGCCAAAGCATCTGAAGGCAGAACAAGAAGCAATGGACGGAAACTAATCAAGGAGAGAACCAATGTACAACTAAGTAGAAATTTCCTGACAGTGAAAACAATTATCCAGTGAAACGACTTGCTCCCAAAAGTTGTGGGTACTCCAACACTGGATTTTTTTTTTAAAAAAAGACTGGACAACTATTTGTTTCCTGCCTGAGCAGGGGGTTGAACTAGAAGACCTCCAAGGTCTCTTCCAACTCTGTTTTTCCATTAAATCAGTAGACTACCTCTCTTTTGGAATGGGCAATAGAGAATCCTATCAAAGCATAATCAAACAAAAATATAATTCTTTGTGTTATGGACTCAAGGGAATGGATAAGGCACCTGATCATCACCATCAACATCTCCTTTTAATGACCCCATAATCCCTTGCGGGGTGGAGTCTGGGCAATTGAATGGAACTGAGTGTTTACTGGCCAGATACCTTTCCTGTTGCCAATGCGGAGTTATATCAGGAGATATATTCTCATTATGTCCAGAGAGATTGAACTCACAGCCTCCTGATTGTGAGGCGAGACCTCCACCTCTAGGCCACCGCACTGCACCTACTTGAATAAGGCACCTGATGCAGGGGTGGGTTCCTGCCAGTTCTAACCTCTTCTATAGAAGAGGTTCCACAAATCTACAGTGCCGTTTAGAACCAGCTCCCTCCCCCCGCCCGTCCGGACATCATCTAGATGAAGAGCGAGAGAAGGAATGCTGGGAGTTGAAGTCCACAAGTCTTAAAGCTATCAAGTTTGAACACCTGTTCTGACCCCCGCTCGTCCCACACCAACACACTCCGAGCCAAAGATACTTTACAGAATTTATTAACAGACAGACAGGTCCTTGGCAACAAACTGGCACAGACAAGTCTGGGCAGCAATCCAACACAGATAAGCCTTGGCAGCAATCCAGCCTGCCAAGCTCACAATACTGTTCTCCAACATTAGTTAATGTGTTGACTTCTGCAAAAGGGCCGTGTGCACAAGCAGTCCTTTTATAGTCTGGAGAGGAGCCTAATTACCACCAGCTGAGTGCAATTACCTCCTGTAACAGCACAACTGTTCCTTACACCTATTAGCTCTCTGGTGCCGGGCATCCAGGAACCACTCACTGCTGACGTCCGGATCACACTCCCTTGTCTCCTCCCCACTGGTCCAAGGCTCAGGTGCGTCCTGGTGGCCAACCAGCCTCTATGCGCCCTGCTCAGAGTTGGAACCCTGTCCAGGGTCCTCCACATCCTCCAGAGCTGTCTCATAGGGACCCTCGCTGTCGGAATCTGGTGGCAGCTCCAACGGCTCCTGCTGGGCCACAACAAATACCCCTGGGTTTTTTTTCCTAAAGGGTTAGGGGTGCAAGGGTCTTGTAACTTGACAGCTTTAAGACTTGCGTGCTTCAAATGCCAGTGTTTCTGAGCCAACATTTTGGTTGCTAAGCAAGAGCGTTGTTAAGTGAGTTTCACCACATTTTACAAGTTGGCCGCACCCACCCAGTCACATGGCTGGCAAGCCACTCCCACCCAGTGACATGGCCGGCAAGCCACTCCCACAAAGCAGGCCACACCTACAGAAGAGGTTCTAAAAAAAAATTGAAACCCACCACTGACCTGATGTAACCAAATTAAAATAAAAGATTCAGCTTTTTTTTTCTTATTGGTGACCTCAAAATGCAAAGTGCAGTAAAGACCAAAGGTCAAAGAAATGGGGAAAAAATTAATTTGGGCAGATTATTTTTTTAAAAAAATGAGTTTACTTGGGAATTGAGGAGTACATAAATTCTTATTCTTATTGTTTTGTTCCTGAACCTATGTGCAGAGAGAGCTGGCTCAGCAATTTTATTTGCAACCCCAAATGTATTATAGAAATGTTGACATTTAAGAAAAATAAATATGTAGAAGAGGAAAATAGCAGATTTTGTCCAGCATAGTGTGTTGGAGGGGGGAAAAATGACTTCTAAAGTCTGTGCACGATATGAAAAAAAATATTATAAAAAAATCACATACTTGCACAAATCTGCTGAAGTACAGTACATTGTGTTCCTCTTCCCCTTTCCCCCGTTTGCAAACAAATGCAAATCTGGCAAACTGGATATTGAAAATACGAGAAACTCCCTGCAAAGATATTTATCATTGCTAACAAGTTCCCCAGTCCCGATTTGTAAAGTGTCTTACAGGTCTAAAATAAATGTATATTGCAGGAGGTTTTGTCAGTCTAATGGGTCCAAATACAATTCACAAAATTAAGCGTCGCATCGTAGGCAAAATGCTAGATGATGAATCGCCTGTGAATCGATGGGAAATAAGGCATTCCCATAAAGCTAAGGACATATTGCATGAGTATTAGATAGCTGGGATGCAACTGCAAAACATATTCTCCACAAGGATAAAGAGACATCACAAAAGATGTTGTTAGTTGCGAAGTCGTGTCTGACCCATTGCAACCCCATGGACAATGTTCCCCCAGGCCTTCCTGCCCTCTACCATCCTCTGGAGTCAATTTAAGCTCGCACTGACTGCTAGGGTGACTCCATCCAGCCACCTCATTCTCTGTCATCCTCTTCTTCTTTTGCCTTCCATCTTTCCCAGCATTAGGCTCTTCTCCAGGGAGTTCTTCCTTCTCTTTAGGTGGCCAAAGTCTTTGAGTTTCCTCTTCAGGATCTGGCCTTCTAAAGAGCAGTCAGGGTTGATCTCTTCTAGGACTGACAGGTTGGATCGCCTTGCAGTCCAAGGCACTCACAGGAGACTTCTCTCCAGCACCAGAGTTCAAAGGCTTCCATTCTTTGGTGCTCAACCTTCCTTATGGTCCACCTTTCACAGTCATACATTGCAACTGGGAAAACGGAAAATGGATAAGCAGCCATTATTCTATAAAAGTAAAGAGCAGGTACCTACTCTGAAATGGACAATAATTGGAATAAAAAGCGGCTATTTTTTTAAAAAAAGTGTTATTAAAACTAATTCTCTCTCTCTCCCCCCCCCTCTCTCTCTGTGTGTGTGTGTGTGTGTGTGTGTGTTCCAGAATAACTCTGGAATGCCTCAAGCAATTTCAACCAAACTTGGTAAACAGATGATTTATTCCCCTTGGGTGTGTGTGTTCTGTTAAGATACAGCCTGTTGTGCTTCTACTGTACTCCCATAAAATGGCTTCTACTGTTCAGCGCAGTGGAGTTGCTATGGTAACGGCTTCACAGTACTCCACAAGTGGGCACCCTCTGGTAAGGCGGAAAATCCAACATTAGCAATTACTTTTGGTCCGGATATTTTCCCCCTATAAATAAATATCTCGGCAATGCCAGGTTATCAGTTAGTTGAAAATAAAATTTAGGAACAGCCCAGGATTGTTTTAAAAATGAATCCTACATAACTTTAGTTGTACAGATAGATCAATTCTTAAGAAACTGTTTTGGGAGATCGAATGAGGTTCATCTTGATTAAAATGTTCGGGCTTGCTCAGACATTGGGTATCATCTGGAGCAACTGCGCATTAAGAGGAATTTAGTTCCAGAGCATTTTGCTTTTGTTTCCTGTTGAATGAAAGATCCAGATGAAATTTCTGTGCCTCCCCTCTGGAAGGTGGTTTTGAAGTATCTATATCAGGGGTGTCCAAACTTGGGAACTTTAAGACTTGTGGGGCGGTCTATAAGCGCTAATAAATAATAATAATAATAATAATAATAATAATAATAATAATAATAATAATAATAATAATAATAATAATAATAATAATAATAATAATAACAAGAAGAAGAAGAAGAAGAAGAAGAAGAAGAAGAAGAAGAAGAAGAAGAAGAAGAAGAAGAAGAAGAAGAAGAAGAAGAAGAAGAAGAAGAAGAAGAAGAAGAAGAAGAAGAAGAAGTTCCTTAATCATCCTATTCTTCAACAAACAGCCTCAGGAAGCTATCACCCTCCCCTACTGGATAGGTCAGGGGTGTCAAACTCAAGGCCCATGGGCCAGATTCAGCCCACGGGATGCTTAGATCTGGCCTGCGGGGCCACCCTGGAAACAGCGAAGAACTGATGTGCATCCCTCCCAAACTCCATTTTCAATGGCAGAGGGTTGCAGGAGGCCGTTGCAGCCAAACAACGGAGATCAGAAGCTCGTTTTCACTGATAAAGCACTCAGGCCACCACAGGTGCTCCCGACATGAGTGATTTCAAACTGGCCATTCCCCCCTGGCCATGCTGCCCTCAGAGGTCAGACACAAGCATGATGCAGCCCTCAATTAAATTGAGTTGGGCACCCCTGGCGTAGGTGAAGAGTGGAATGCTTTGTGGCATTCCAGAATTAGACAAAGATGGGTGCCTGTAAAATTACCAGGGAGAAGTTGTTCCATATGTTTGAAGCATCCTTAGACAGCCATAATCCCACTAGATAGCAATATGGAAGAACCTGAAACTTCTCACCAACTCTGAACTAGTGAGACAGGCTGATGCTCTCAGGGAAAGGAAAATCATGAAGGCTAAAACTATTTTTGTTGAGATGGACTATTAGATCAGAATTTTGCAAGTCTGACTATCTTCTACCCTTTCTTTTACATCAGGGAAGTAGAGAGATGCCTGCGTGAGCAGTTTCTGGGTATTATCTCATTGCTTTCAGCTAGGGGAAAAAACATTTGATCCTTGTTTAACAGTTCCTACATAGCAATGTCAAAGACATGCTCCTTATCCTCTACAGGGGTTTCAACCACCTATTCAAGCCCACATTTTTAATTAAAACAACAACAACCCCTGATAGAGCTTGTCCAACCTGTTTAGATAAGAGCTGGAATGATACCCTGAGCAAGAGACAAAATAGATCAGGGATATCAAACTCAATTTCATTGAGGGCTGCATCAGGGCTGTGGTTGAGTTCGGGGGTGGGGGAGGCATGCCCATCTGGGTGGGAGAGTGTGTCTAACATGGAGAGTGTGGTCAGCTCAACACAACTCAGTGGGTATGGCTGACTGGGTGGGCATGGCCAGCTTGACGCCACTTCCCAAACTCCTGGCATGTCTCCTCTTTTCACTGGATAGATCAGGCCGAAACAATACCGGCCAGCCCCATATATTTTCCATGACAGCCCCACAGGCCGGATCTGACCAGAGGTAGGTTCCTACCAGTTCAGCTGAGTAGGTAGTAACTCGGCTGGCCACACCCATGAACTGGTTCTATCAGGGGTGCCATAGGCACCACCATCCTGTTTTTTGCTTCTGCACATATACAGAAGCAATATTTTTACTACTGTGCATGCACGCATAGTACACATCAAGTGCACACAAAGCATGTCCCTGAGCGAACCAGCAGTAACCGAAGCCAGAACCCACCCCTGGATCCAACTACATAGCGGACCAGATTTGGCCCATGGTCCTGGTGTTTGATACCCCTGATATAGATCATATAATTTCAGGCAAGAAACATATTAAAATGAGATGAAGAAAAGAGGGAAAGGGAGAATGAGATGAAGGAAAAAAGGAAAGAAGGAAAGGGAAAATGAGATAAAGGAAGGAACAAGGGAAGGAATAAAGAAAGGAAGGAAGGAAGGAAGTAGAATGATGAAGAGAAGAAGGAAAGAAGGAAAGGGGGAATGAGATGAAGGAAAAAGGAAAGAAAGAAAGGGAAAATGAGATAAGGGAAGGAAGGAACAAGGGAAGGAATAAAGAAAGGAAGGAGAATGATGAAGGAAAGAAGGGAGGGAGGAAGAAAAAGAGGGAGGGAGGGAGGGAGGGAGGAAGGAGAGAATGAAAAGAAGAGAAGAGAAGAAGAAAAGTGTTAAAGGGAGAATGAGATGAAGGAGAGAAGGAGGGAAGGAAGGAGAATGATGAAGGAAAGAAGGGAGGGAGGGAGGGAGGGAGGAAGGAAGGGGGAGGAATTTAACTGTATGGATGGAAGGAAAATATATATATTCTTTAAAATACATTAAAAACTAAAAATTCCAAACATGTGTCCTTTATCTATTTTTGAAATGTTTTCTCTCCCTCTCTCTCTCTCTCTCTCTCTCTCTCTCTCTCTCTCTCTCTCTCTCCCTCCCTCCCTCCCTCCCTCCCTCCCTCCCTCCCCCTCTCTCTCTCTCTCTCTCTCTCTCTCTCACACACACACACACACACACACACACACACTGGATGAATTGATTCTGTGTTGAATGATCTGCTCTATTTGTTTAATTTGCTTTTTTGAAAAAAAAAACCACTCTTTTTTTACCTATCGCCAATGAGGTGAAATAATGATAACGAGAATTCATAATATGTAGGAGATGAGAATTCATCATGCGTAGGAGACAGGAAAGCCCAAGAGGAGGAGAAAAAAATTATTGCAGAGCTAAAACTGAAGGAAGAGATTGGTTTCACATTAAAAGAATGTACATTTGCTGTCACAAAAGTGTGGATGCACATCATTAGTTAGTGACATGTGTTAATGTTTGTACGGGGTTGTTTTATGTCCGTAATTAATTTTTACATACGTTCTTATTGCATTATTAAAGGCATTAAATAAGCTAATAATTTACTTGGAATTAAAATATCAGCTACAGCGTGTAAAGTAATTGCTCCAAAGCATATTCAAAACAAGCCCATCAAAGTCTAGTGTTCCTCAAGAGAAAACAACTTGTGTGGGATGGGATTGCTAAATAGATGATTCCTTCTTTTATCTTTAGATAGAAAAGCAAAATGCCACTCACGCCGCATCATGAAATCTCCAGAACCATAAAGCCTACAAACTCTTGGCTTCTAGGATATCTCTAATAATGATCAGATCATTAGCATTTCTTATACAGTAATTAACATACTCTGATGTTAAGGAGTTCTACTTCCCCTCCCCACCTGAAAAAAACTCTGTTCCAACTGCCAGTTGCCTCACATTCTGTTACCTCAGTTCAAACTGGCAGACATTCCACTCCTGAGTGAAGGAGTGGCCTGAGACTCCTTACAGTATTAACGCCAGTACCTCACCAAAACGTCTACGCCTTCCACCTATGCAACTGCTTCCAGACTCAAGGCAGGAGGAGCGATATTCCCTTATGTGTTTCAATCACCGACCACCACTAAACCAACGGATTGAACCGGCGTGAACCAGATTTCTCCGGCATTGCCTGATCACATAGTTTCATTGCGAAGCATGGGAGTCCAGCTAGTTCAGTATATATTGCTTTGGATAATAAGATGATTCAATTTCCCATCTCATCCCCGTCTTATTTCCACAAATACATGTAATTAATGCATACTATTAATGAACTTGACTTTTTTCTAAATTAATTTAGAAAATTAAATTAATTTAAATTTCTAAAAACACATAAGTCTCCATTGCAGAAAATTATCAGAGCAATGGACAATCTACCGTATTTTTCAGAGTATAAGATGCACCAAGATTTTGAAGAGGTAAATTTTGTAAAAAGGTTTTTGCACTCTGCAGACCTCCCCAAAACGGCCCATTTTTCACAAAAACAGGCCTGTTTTTTTGACAAAAAAGGACATGCATAGCCTTTAGGAGGCTTGTAGAGTGCTCCTGGGGGCTGAGGGAGCCAAAATAAGCAAAACATGCCCTGTTTTTTGCTTGTTTTTGCCTTCCCCAGCCCCCAGGAGCACTTTGTAGGTCTCCCAAACCCTCCACATGCCCTTTTTGTGAAGGGGGCGGGGTTTTGGGAGGCCAAAAATTCTGTATTCAGTTTATAAGATGCACCCAGATTTTCACCCTCTTATTTGGGGGGAAAAGGTGTGTCTTATACTCCAAAAATACGGTACTTATTACAACTAAACTCTTATGATGTTTCCGGATCCCTGCATAAGTGGATAGCTGCGTTGTCAAATAGACAACAAGTAGTCAAAATAGGGAGCACCTTATCAAGTCCTGCACCAGTTAACAGTGGTGTCTCCTAAGGCAGCGTTTTAGGACCCACACTCTTTATACTATATGTAAATGATTTTTGTGATCATATTGTAAGCAACTGTGTCCTGTTCACTGATGATGTAAAACTATTTAACACCACCAACAATGCTGTTGCCCTACAAAGCGACCTTGACTATGTGTCAGAATGGTCAAACAATTGGCAACTCCAAATCTCAACCAACAAATGCTCTGTCTTAACACATTGGCAAAAAAACAAAAAAAAAACAAAAACAAAAACCCAAACACCAAATACAAGCTGGGTGGATACGACCTCATAGATGACCCCCACTCTGTCAAAGACCTTGGAGTACTCATCTCAAACGATCTAAGTGCCAGAGCTCACTGTAACCGCATTGCCAAAAAGGCATTAAGAGTTGTCAACCTAATCTTGCGAAAGCTTTTTCTCCGGTAACATTGTACTGCTAACTGTATATTGGATATTAATACAATTGAAGGAGTCCAGAGGTATTTCATGAGAAGAGTACTCCACTCCTCTACTCACAACAGAATACCCTATGCCACCAGGCTTGAAATTTTGGGCTTGGAAAACCTAGAACTACCTTACCTACGGTCTGACCTAAGCATAGTACACAATATTATCCACTACAACATTCTACCTGTCAATGACTACTTCAGCTTCAACCACAATAATACATGGGCAAACAATAGATACAAACTCAAGTTAAACCGCTCCAAATCCGATTGCAGAAAATACGACTTCAGCCACAGAGTGGTCAATGCCTGGAATGCTCTACCTGGCTCTGTGGTTTCTTCCCCAAGCCTCCACAACTTTAACCTTAGACTGTCTACTGCCAATTTCACCCCATTCCTAAGATGTCTGTAAGGGGCATGCATAAGCAGATCAGCATGCCTACCATCCCTGTCCCACTGTCTCCATTTATTCGTACCCATTTACTACATTCATATTTAGGTTTATGCTAATTTGACAAACTAAATAAATTTCAAATTTCAGATGGACATCGCTAACTCTATACACCCAGGGTGTAGTTTGGATCTTCTTGGCTGGAACATTTTTCTTTTTTCCCTAGGCTTTCATTGACTTCATTCCAACTGCACTTATCCAGAAACCCCATTTGAAAATCAACTTACTGCATTTTTCAGACTGTAAGATGCACCAGTGTATATGACACACCAAGATTTTGGAGCACTCTGCAGGCTTCAGCAGGGCTGGGGGAAGGCAAAAATGCCTCTGGTTTTGCAAAAAACGGGCGGAAAACAGGTCATTTTTTTTTACAAAAATGGAGGTGTTGGAACAATCAATGGAGTCCGGAAACAGTGAGAGCAATCAACCAATGGAATAGTTTGCCTCCAGAAGTGGTGGATGCTGCATCACTGGAGACTTTCAAAAAGAGACCAGACCACCATCTGTCTGGAATAATATAAAGTCTCCTTCAAAAAGAGACCAGACCACCATTTGTCTGGAATGGTATAAAGTCTCCTTCTCAAACATGGGGTTGCAATAGAAGACCTCCAAGGTCCCTTCAAACTCTATTATTCTATGTTCTGTTTAATTGCTTTATTTTTTAATTTGTATGTTCCTTCCCTTGGTTCTTGTTAGTTGCAAATTTGTGTCCGACCCATCACAACCCCATGGACAATGTTCCTCCAGGCCTTCCTGTCCTCTACCATCCTCTGGAGTTCATTTAAGCTCACGCCTACTGCTGCAGTGACTCCATCCAGCCACCTCCTTCTCTGTTGTCCCCTTCTTCTTTTGCCCCCAATAGTTCCCAGCATGAGGCTCTTCTCCAGTGAGTCCTTCCTTCTCATTAGATGGCCAAAGTCTTTGAGTTTCCTCTTCAGGATTTGGCCTTCTAAAGAGCAGTCAGGGTTGATCTCCTCTAGGACTGAGCAGTTGGATCACCTTGCAGTCCATGGAACTCGCAGGAGTCTTCTCCAGCACCAGAGTTCAAAGGCCTCCATTCTTTGGTGTTCCACCTTCCTTATAGTCCAACTTTCACAGCCATACATTGCAACTTGGAAAACCATAGCAATTTTGTTGGCCAGGTGATGTCTCTGGTTTTTAGTATGCTGTCTAGATTTGTCACTCCTTCCCTTTCCTTCCCTTAATTTAAAGTAATCACCATATACATTAAAAAACTATCCTAAATTGAGAAGTCTAGAATTCTTACCTCCATATTCACCTTAGTGCTTCCTCTGTCCAAACTCACACGGAATTGGAGTCAATTCACCACACAATGCTTGGAAAGCCCTTTTAAGCTTTTATTGGTTTTCCCCAAGGACTTTTACTTTTCTCTTTTTAAAATCCTCTCTGTATTTTTTAAAGTTTCTTCTACTCCCAGCAAAAGGCAAAAATGAATTTTCAGCAGATCGTATGCTGAATACTCCAGCCTTAAAGTGTAGAGAAAGAACAAGAGGGCAATTTCATTTCAACTTCCAGCCTTATAGCTCCCCAGCTGAAGCCAAGTGGATTAAGAATTTTTAAAGTGATACTCCATAGGGCACACCACACCTGTCTTCTACCAAGTATGCAGGGAGGATTAACATACAGAAAATAAATAGGAAAAGATACATTTGCTTGGCAGCAAACTTTGGTGAACTGCAACAATAAAAAAGGACTTGCTTTCCAATAAACCTACAGATTGCAGTACCTCTGAGGTTATGGGTCTAGTGTTCATTGCTCAGTCTCTTGCAGATGGACACCATGGGACTCTCAATGTGTCACTAGCAACGTACAGAGTGGGAATTAAATGGGACAACCTGACCAATGCAGTACAATGTTGGAGCAACGTGACTCCTGCCCCCTTTCTATATGCAATGCACATATTGCAGTCCCATTCAAGATGGGGAAGAGAATGATACTAGCACTAGCACTTAGACTTACATACCACTTTAGAGTGCTTTGCAGTCCTCTGTAAGCAGTTTACAGAGTCAGCATCTTGCCCCCAACAATCTAGGTCCTTTTACTCACCTTGGAAGGATGGAAGGCTGAGTCAACCTTGAGCCTGGTGAGATTTGAACTGCCAAATTGCAGGCAGCTGGCAGCCAGCAGAAGTAGCCTGCAGTGCTGCACTCTAACCACTGCACCACTGCAGCTCAACTCACCACAGCCAACTGGCCATGATCAATTCACACAGATCAACTCGCTGCGGGAAAATTCAACAACTCAATTTATTTATTTAAAACAGTTAAAAAAATATATTTTAATTTTTGTCATTCACATTTCATTTTGCCCTTCTTTTGGTATTCTTTCTTTAATGATTCTATCCCACTATTTCTTTGATATTAGTTGTTCCTTGTCTCATTGTGAGTTGGCCATGGTGAATTGGCCATAGCAAATTGGCCATGGAGAGTTGGCCATGATGACTTGGCCATGGAGAGTTAGCCATAGTGAGTTGGCCATGGAGAGTTGGCCATAGCAAGTTGGCCATGGAGAGTTGGCCATAATGACTTGGCCATAGCGAGTTGGCTATGGAGCGTTGACCATGATGAGTTGGCCATAGTGAGTTGGCTGTGGCAGCATAACAATGCATTGTAGATTTTGCTATTTTTAGATCTGTGAACAGGCATGTTAGGGAGGTCAAAAGGTCCAGAGGGTATCCATGACCGTACAATCATTGTATAGTCAATCAATTTTGGGCTCAATTGTGGTCATAAATTGTTTAGTTTACCATATTGTTTACTATATTTTCAGCTGCCTGCTACCACCAAATCAATCCATTGGGAAGCACAATGCATTGATAATAGATTGTTCTGTGTGGAAATACTTAGCAATGGCTCAACTTCTCTAAAAATTCTTTCTTATGTATGGATAGTGGTTTTATGGAGTTTGCAAGAATACAATTTATTATTTCTACCATGCTCTTGGGTAAGCGCATAACATGTTATGGAATATATTAATGATACTATATAATGTAATCAATACAGAGTAGTTTAGCAATGCAGTCCAGTGCTCATTGGGAATTACAGCCAAGAAAATGTGTATACAATTGCAGCCTTGGTGTGTAACTTAAAAAGAAAATAAGGAGGAAAATGCAGCCTTTTTACATTCTTTTGTACTTAATTCTTTTGCTTTATTTTGGGTTACATTGTTGATTTGTTTTGCTCTTGTTTGATTTTTGAAGTCTTGGCTGCATTCTAAACTTCATTGTCTTTGTACTTAAAAAAAAACCCATACAAAAGAAATTACCATTAGGCCTGAATTCCAGCTACTTACAATGTGCTGTAAGCAAATCTACCCCAAGTTGTAGCTTTATTTAGAATCAATTAAGTGGTTTCCCCCCCCAAATTAGGTAAATGTTGGGTTAATTTTGATCCAATTACAAACCACAATCAAACACAGAATGAACATCTGTTTCGGATTCCTTTTCTCTTAGCTGTGTTCAGTCAAGACACAACCATCTGTCTTATTTTAAGTTGTCTTCGCTAATTCATTCTTTACTCAAAGTAGAGAAAATATGGGCACACATTTTCACATCGGCTATTCTTCTTCTTCATAAGGCTGTTCAAAGTCTTCAACAAAAAGGGACACTTTTTTTTTGAAAACTTGGAACATCTTTAATTTTTCATTGTCTTCCCAAACTATAACAGATGCAATTGTGTGTACTGTATTGAAGGAGGTTTTTATCTTATTATTTCAACATCAAGAGAAGAGAAAGAGATGTGACTCATTCCGAAACGTGACTCATTCTTAATAATAAGCCCTGTTTTGCATGCATATTCATGGTTTAATTTGTGCTAAATTGCTATGTGTTTTTAATCTCTGACCTCTTGTCCCATCCGTGCTAATGAAAATGACAACCAAGATCTGAGTATTCGGAAGTTCTGTTCTAAATTTCTTATCCAACAATCACATATTATTCTATCAGGAGTCACAGACATACTACGGAATAGTTTGGATAAATTTAAGAGTAGAAATAACCAGAAAACAGGGCATGTATTCAATAATTATATATATATATATAATTATCTATAGATAGAGGTAGGTAGGTAGGTAGGTAGGTAGGTAGTCAGGCAGGAAGGCAGGTAGAGGTAGATGATAGATAGATAGATGATAGATAGATAGATGATAGATAGATAGATAGATAGATAGATAGATAGATAGATAGATAGATAGATAGATAGATAGATAGATAGATGAGAGAGAGGGAGGGAGCGAGAGAGAATGTCTGTCTTGATGGTGTGCAGAGGTTGCTACCTATATTTTTGGGTGGCCAATTAGAAACGATACTAGATGAGCTATCAGGAAGGAAAGAGTGAGGGAAGGAACTGGAGAGAGGGAGGGAAGGAAAGAAGTGGAGGGAGGAAAGGAAGGAAGGACGGAGGGAGGGAGGGTGGAGGCAGGCAGGCAGGGAGGGAAGGACAGAGGAAGGGAGGAAGGAAGGAAGGAAGAAAGGAAAGGGAGGGAGGGAAGGCGGGAGGGAAGGAACTGGAGGGCGGGAGGGAGAGAGGGCAAGAAATGGAGGGAGGGGGAAGGAGGGAGGGAAGGAAGGAAGTGGAAAAGGAGGGAAGAAAGGAAGGAAGGAAGGAGGGAGAAACTATTAAAATGGATATATGACATTGCATTGCAAATATTACGATTTACCTATGTCATAGCTGATGTACCTTACATCTGATATTGAGACATTAGTTAAAGAAAGAAAAGGAAAAGGCCATCATTTTCTTGTCATTTTGATTTGTACCATGTTTAAAAACTATTTTGCCTTATATAATTTTCACCTGCATTCATATTCTCTCTCTCTCTCTCTCTCTCTCTCTCTCTCTCTCTCTCTCTCTCTCTCTCTCTCTCTGTGTGTGTGTGTGTGTGTGTACAGGCATGTGATAATAGCAATGTCTTGTATTCAGTCTGGAAGAGCTATTTCAAGAAGAGCCAGGAATAGAGATGCAAGAACTGTTTGAAAGACATTAAAGGTGCAAAGTCTGTTTCTAGGACTATGAAGAAACCTTCCTGGGCCCTAGAAAATGGTGTCTGTTATTCTGAAATAAGTACTTTTCATGAACACCTCAAGTCATATTAAGACCCAGCTAAGTGGTACGGGACACGGTGGCTCAGTGGCTAAGACACTGAGCTTGTTGATCAGAAAAGTCAGCAGTTCAGTGGTTCGAATCCCTAGTGCCACATAATGGAGTGAGCTCCCCTTACTTGTCCCAGCTTCTGTCAACCTACCAGTTTGAAAGTGTATAAAAATGCAAGTAGAAAAATAGGAACCACTTTGGTGGGAAGGGAACAGCATTCCATGTGCCTTCGACATTTCGTCATGCCGGCCACAAGACCATGGAGACGTCTTCGGACAGTGCTGGCTCTTCGGCTTTGAAACGGAGATGAGCACCGCTACACTATACTATGTTCCTGATTTTAGTCTACCTTAGCCCTTACAATGCCCAACAGATATCACCCCATTCTTCTTTAAGCACAGAAAAAGCATCAGTCTACCCTCTCAAGAAAATGACATTGACAATCATAGGGGGTGGGGAAAGAGTGGGGTTGTGTTATTAGTTATTATTGTGTGTTTTATATAGGAGGTACATCGATGACAAAATATCTTGACTGGTCTTGGGTGCAATCAAAATGGATTTGGAATGAGAAATCCATTTTGATTTGTAGCCTAAATAGTGTGTTTCCTTGAAAATAAGACAGGGTCTAATTTTCTTTTGAAGCCCCCAAAATAAACATTTGGCCTTATTTTGGGGGACGTTCTTATTATTTTTGAGGTGCAGGAGGTGGTGAGCATGATTACCTCATGGCTGCTGCTGCATTGCACATCGCTGGGCCTGCTGCCCTTTTTGCTGCGGCCATTAGCATGACAAAAAGGGTGCAGTGCCTAGGTTGTGGTAGCAGCCATTAGGTAAGGGTGTTTGCAGTGCATGGAGCACGTTTCCCCTCCCTCTCCCTCTCCGGCCTCAAATCCTCACCTTGTGTTGTTTGTACGGCAAGCAACCAGAGGAAATGGCGGGGACTGGCTGTGCATGCATTTAAATATTTTCAGGGAGGGCTTATTTTGGGGGGGAGAGCATGCGCTCAAAAGCCCAATTGGGATTATTATTCGGGGAGGTCTTATTTTCAGGAAAACAGGGTAGAAGACATATCTCACACCAGCCATCTCTTATATTGCTAATCCGGAGTGACTGTTGGAAACATTCTCCCTTCTTTAGAAAAAAATAAACAAATGGTGAACTGCCTCATCCAACATCCACTGCAATTTCACCATCAATAGCTCAGAGAAATGTAATAGACTGCAGGGGCTCTAATGTATTTCCACTGATTTCTGCTGCAGTGCCTTGTTTTTGAAGGACACTCTGAGATTAAAAAAATAATCAGGGCAGCCCTAACTTTTATTTATACCATTGTAAGCTTTCAGTGGCAGACGGCTGTTAAACATTGGATAGAGAAAAACAATCCAAAGCCTGCTGTCATTTGGGCCATTGAACTGCTGTGCGAAAGTTGAAGGTCAAGTAGGGTATATTAAGCTAATATGCAGGTACAAGTAATAGAAGGGAAGGCATTTTTTCTGTCACCAACAAAAAAAATTGGGGGAAAAAGAAAAGAAAAAAGCTGTACCAACTGTAGACCTTCTGCTATACAAAATAGAAATTCATAACTTCAGGACGTGAAGGTTCTCCATTCACAAAACCTAAAGGAACTTTACCTTCAACCAAAGCATTCATTCTCTGATAAATTGCAAAAGTTTGACCTCTTCGTTTTTCAACCTATCCTGAATTTTTGCTAGGTATAAGACTGCAGAAATATCAAGAACAACTAAAGATATCTTCCAACAGGGGAGACCTGAATGTTGAAGTCATTTTCTGCCAATACTCTTAATATTGTATGATGAGAGAAAATGCAATTATTCATCCTTATTATTCTCTCTGTAATATCTGTGGGTGGAATAGTCTTCAGAGACTCTGGATAGTCCTACAAGGGCAGATGTTGCTTAGGACAACCAGGAAGACTTGATTCTTCACCAAGGTTTTTGGTGAGTTGGAGGGAGATCTCTTCTTTCGCCTCCATCCAGTCTGCTGTCCTTGTCAGCTTTTATCCTCCCTGCTTTGTCATTTGTTTTACTGTAATTTCCTTGTTTTGATAGATATGAGCCACCAGTGGGCAGAGTAAAAGATGGTTGATTGGATGGATGGATGGATGGATGGATGGACGAGTGGGTGGGTGGGTGGGTGGGTGGGTAGGTGGATGGACGGACGGACGGATGGATGGGTGGGTGGACAGGCAGGCAGACAGACAGGCAGATAATTGTTGGATGGATGGATAGATAGATAGATAGATAGATAGATAGATAGATAGATAGATAGATAGATAGATAGAATAGATACATGAATGGATGGATGGATGGATGGATGGATGGATGGATGGATGGATGGATGGATGGATTGATAGATGGATAGACAGACAGACAGACAGACAGACAGACAGACAGACAGACAGACAGACATAATAGATTCATGGATGGAAGGATGAATGTAGAGGTAGAGGTAGATGTAGAGGGAGAGAGACCACAAATGAAAGACTTTACTAAGAGGTAGAACCTAGCTGGCAGGTTTGTGAAGGAGATGGCTGAAAACTTTTCCTTCAAGTTCCTTGACACTGTAACATTAAAAATGTGTTGAGCTGAACTTAACAACCACATCCATACCAATGAAACTGTGTGCAGTTTGTTGTGATGTATTGGATGCTTCCAACCTAAGGGTGTTCCCCACTTGCTGTCCTCCTTGTGGTCCAAACATTTCTTTTTTAAAATGATGCCCTTCCTGTCTCCAATGCAGAGTTTTGTTCAGCAGATACATTCAGGGATGCAAGGGTGGGCTTCAAAAAATTTAGCAAGGGGTTCTCTACCCGTTTGCTGGGTGGGTGTGGCCATGGTGGGCGTGGCCTAGTCAGCCTCCTGCATCATGGCAGGTGGGCGGGTGGGTGGGTGCTTTTTCCCTCCCCAGGCTCCGGAGGCCCTCCGGAGACCATAAATGGGCCCATTACCAGCCTTCCCAAACTTCTAGTAGGCCCGTTTTTCGTCCTCACTGAGCCCTGCACTTACCTGCATCCAAAATGGGCCGCATGGTGACTCCTGGGAGGGGCGGGCTGGGCGGGGCCAGCCAGGAGTGGGATTTGGAGGTTCCCAATAGGTAAAAGGGTAACGGTTTCCCCTGTCCAGTTGTGTTCGAGTTTAGGGAGCAATGCTAGGGGAGCCAGTGTGGTCTGGAAACACTTCCGTGGTTATGTGGCCAGTGTGACTACACACTGAGGCTCACAGAATGCTGTTATCCTCCCATCAATCATCATCATCATCTCTTTTATATATATATATATATATATATATATTTTATTTTCAAAACAGACACAACACAACAAAGAATCCTCCTTCTTTACATACTGTAGAAAGTGTATCAGTTGGTTACAAAAGGCTTTCGTGCATCTCTTCTACAGTCATCAACCATAATTCATATTAACTCAAGTATTTTAACTCAGATATATTTATACATATTGCCATCATCATACCTCCATTTTCATTTGACTATAATTGTTTAAGATTTAAAACAGAACCATATACAGGCATTTCATTTGCTATTTCTAATATCCTCCAATAACACTGAATCCTTATAGCCTATTTTGGCTAAACATCCATAATATTTAGTAACAAAAATTTCTAATCATATATATATGGTTTTGTTGTATTCGGGTCTTTTCCCGTGTAAGATTGAGATTGTCTTTGCAACGTTTCAGCGAGATCTCACTCGCCATCTTCAGGCTGTGGTCTTTGGCTTAAAGTTTGACTGGAGCTGAATAAACGTGATGATACCTCCCACCTACCAAACATCTGGAAACCAGCCCAAGTCAACAAACAAACACCACCCACCACCCAGGCCGTTACAATACAAAACAACAATGCACACACAGCCAGCACCAATCAGAACCAATCTACCAATCATGATACAACCACACAACCAATCATTCCACTTACTGAAACAAAGCCAGCACCCCATCCCCTCCCACCAAGATTTAGAGAAAGACGGCAGCTCCGTTCGCATTTTAAGCCCAAGCCTGAAGATAGCAAGTGAGATCTTGCTGAAACGTTGCAAAGACAATCTCAATCTTACATGGGAAAAGACCCGAATACAACAAAACCAGTATATCTACACCCGTGAAAATCTACGAAAACATATATATATATATGTATGTATATATATATATATATGTATGTATGTATGTATGTATGTATGTATGTATGTATGTATATATATATATATATATATATATATATATATATATATATATATATATATATATATATACACACACACACACACATACATACATACATACACACGTTGTTATCATTATCCCTCCTTTGTTTGACTGTATCCTTTATCATAACATTTCCTCCCTAATAATCAAAACTTAACTACATTTAACTTAGTTCTTTTTTATTAACCTTTATATATAACCAAAAAAAATCTAATCTTCCTTTCAGAGGTACCATTCAATATTCATATCCAATTATTACTTATCATAGCAATACATATGTATACATTAGTATCATTATCAATTATTTATTTAACTATATCTATTGTCACTAAATTCACTAAGTTTAACTAGTTTTAGATTATACACTTTGATCTATCAACCTGTATCTTTCCAGTAGCAAAACAATCTCATGTCTTCTACCATTTGTGGTATCAGTCCTCTAATCATCTCCTTCATCAAATTTGCATGGACTCCTCTGTGCAACTCATTGCATATTAAGTCTCTCATGTAATTTTAACGCCCTTCTTCTGTTTCCTTGATCAGCTTATCTTTAATTGTCAGTGGTGTTTTCAATGATGTTGCTAATAAAAATTCTCTCTTTAAATCCATCAATTATTATTTTTTTTCTTCTTCTGTATCTTGCCATCTGGGGTAGAGTTCCCCTCCATTTAATTCCTCTTTCAGTATTCTACTCTTTCCATTTCCAGACAAAAACCAATCAACATAGATATCAGCGGATTTAATTTCTTTGTGGTCATTTTTCTCTTCAGTTTTTAGGACTCTAACTCTAACCAATTTTTCCACTTGATAAACATCTCCAACTTCTTCATCATATTTTACTGTTATATGCTCTAGATTTTCCAACTTCTCTGTCCTCTCAAATGTGTTTGATAATTTCTGAATTTCTAACAATATCTTTTGCAAACTTAAAGTTTCTTTCTGCTGTTGAGGTTGTGCCATTATTTCCAGCTGACAAATACTGCTGCTCTAGCTTGGAAGGTTTTTACAAGATTAAGCATAAATTCACAATAAGGTCTTATTTTCACTTTTCTCTGGTTAAAGATGTACTTCAAAGGAACATCTGTATGCTTTTCTTTTTATCATTCTCTATAGACAAAACAGTGCAGGGACGTGTGTTCAGGGGAGGCAGGGGAAGCAGAGCCTCACCGCTCTCATCATGAAAATTAAAAAAAAGGGAAAAGGCGCTGAGGAGACTTCTGCACACATGGTCCAGGAATGGATGGTCCAGGCATGGTCCTCTAGCCTCAGCCTCCCTCCTGCACACGTAGTCCCATTCCCCTCCTTCCTGAGTCAACATGAAGGGGACCGCGGAGCACGAACCGCGGGACCGCGGAGCGCGAGCTGCGGTCCCCTTCATGTTGACTCAGGAAGGTGGGGAATGAGTCAACATGAAGGGGACCGTGGCTCACGCTGATGATGTCATCAGCCTCACCAGCCATAAACCTCACCGCACGTCACTGAAACAGTGGGACCTTGAAGTGCCAAGCCAGAATAATCAGTGAGGAAAGTAAAACTGTTTTGTTTCCAATACACAAACCTCCAGCCTCCGAGTAGCAGTGTCGTCTTTCCCTCTGTTGTTACAATTTTCTTTGTTGCTTTTTGTTTCTTTTTTATTCCAAGTTTAAAAAAAAGTCAAATTCTTGAATGAAATAGAGAAGAAAAAGGGAAAAACACACACAGTAATGAAGAAGGAGAATTTTAGTCCATAGGTTACAAAGAGTAATAAAAGAAAAAAATAGAAAAAGAAAACTTAATTCATCCATGAAAATAGCATTTAAAAAGTAAGATAACCCACTGTCCAAAACCATTCAAAGCTAAATTCCGCTGCTTATTTCTTCTGTTCTCAAATTTAAATTAATTTTAAGTTTTTTTATAGGCAGCCTCTTTTAAAATGATAAAAATTCCTCACCAGTTGAAAACATTTTCTCTTTCCATATCCTTCCATCTCAGAGCCACCCCAACTTCATCAGCCTAGGGGCTGTGCTTTTGTCGCCAGCTAGAAGAACTTCTCCTGGATCGATCAGAGACTTTGCAATGTCCCTTAGATCAGCAGGATGTATTCTTCCCGTTCACCATCTCTGCGGGATGGTTTGGGTCCGTTTGGACCACCCAGCAGCAAAAGTATTGGTGGCAATCTCAGAGCATTGAGATCGCACGTCGTCTCATGACATTGGCTCCCCTTTTGATCCATCATTATCATCTCTTAATGACCCCATCATCCTTTGTGAGGTGGATTATGGGCAACTGAATGGAGCTGAATGATTACTGGCCAGATGCCCTTCCTGTTGCAAATGCAGAGTTATATTTAGCAGATGTATTCTCATCCTGCCCAGAGAGAGAAATATCAGCCTCTACCTAGGATTGAACTCCCAGCCTCATTATTGTGAGGTGAGAGCTCCACCTCTAGGCCATTGCACCACTCCTATCCCCATATAAAAGCAATAAAGAACGTTATTCAATGAACTAATAAGCATTTATTAAACTGCTGAAATACAGACAACATACAAACTGCCCATCCATGCTGGGAGAGTACAACTTTCACACTGTTGGCACAATAATCCATAGAGACTTTGAGTTCTCCTCCTCCCTCATTGTGGAGACAATTTTTCAGTCTTTCCTGAGGATCAATGACCATCAAATAACAAGGAAAGATGTCTTAGAGAATTGTATTTGAACTTTTGAGTCTTTTCTCTTCTCTTTCATTATTTATAAACGGTTGCAATCTATATTATGCACCAGAAAAGCTGGGTGTATCTTAATGATTTATTATGTGACTAAGTACTAAACGAGAAAAGTGATGCTAAAATGTTTTTTTTATGCTTCTACTATTTATGCTTCTACTATTCTATTATTAGCACCATTAAGAGAAGGGGTGAAGACATACACCCACAGCTTGGAAATTAATAGTGTTAATTTTTAACATCAAAGCAATGCGATACTTTAAATTAATCTAGAAAACATAGAGACGGTTGGGTCTTAGAGTTACACATTTAATATTCTGGTTGGGATCAACTCTTAAAGTGACTTTCTTTTAACAGTACAAAGTCCTTCAAAGGGGTTTTCATTCTGAGTTACGTCCCTCTTAATATCTGAAGTTGTTTGAAGTGATTTGGATAACACATTTTATTCATTGGGACCAAAACATGACATGCTCCTAATTGTTTTTTATCCATGTCATTTAACTTAGCACCTGTTTCTTGAAAGTCTTCTAATTAGAGGACTATATTAATCAAAAGTAAACCTTGCCCTAAATCTTGTTTTCTTTCCGGCCCACTCATGGTACTAGGGAAATTCTACACAGTTCAACTTCACTCTATATTATTGGTGACTTTCAGGAGAACTTTGAAATATTACAGAGGGAGGGAGGGAGGGAGGGAGGGAGGAAGGGAGGAAGAAAAGGGAAAGAAGAAATGGGAGGGAGGGAAGGAAGGAATGAAGATGAAAGAAGAAATGGGAGAGGGGGAAGGAAGGAAGATGAAAATAAATGGGAGAGAGATAGGGAGGGAAGGAAAGAAGAAAGGAAAGAAGGAAGGAATTAATTATTCCTTCCTTCTATGATGGTGCAGTGGTTAGAATGCAGTATTGCAGGAAAACTCTGCCCACAGCCTGGAGTTCGATCCTGACCAACTCAAGGTTGACTCAGCCTTCCATCCTCCCAAGGTTGGTAAAATGAGGACCCAGATTGTTGGGGATAGCATGCTGACAGTGTAAACTGCTTAAGGTAAGCGTTCCCCTCGTAAATATGTGCTTGTCATTCCCGACTCTAGGAGGAGGTGCTCTTCTCCGTTTCAAAGCCAAAGAGCCAGCACTGTCCAAAGACTTCTCCGTGGTCATGTGGCCGGCATGACTAAATGCTGAAGGTGCATGGAACACTGTTACCTTCCCACCAAAGGTGGTCCCTATTTTTCTACTTGCATTTTCACATGCTTTCAAATTCCTAGGTTGGCAGAAGCTGGAACAAGTAACGGGAGCTCACTCTGTTGTACGGCGCTAGGAATTTGAATCACTGAACTGCTGACCTTTCTGATCAACAAGCTAAGTGTCTTAGCCACTGAGCCACCGCATCCCTCTAAGTAAACTGCTTAGAGAGGTCTATAAAGCACTGTGAAGTGTTGTATAAATCTAAATGTTATTGCTTTCTAATCATGTTTTTTTCCCCTTTTGCTTTGTTTTTTTTTTCAAAATTCCGACTGAGCAATCAATACGCAAGTTAGATGTTTCCCAAATAAGTAATTTAGCGCACTACTTGGTTCATACATATATATTTTCTCCAGGCTTGCTATTACTTCAAGATTATTTTCTTTTCCAGCACGTTGGGAGAATTTGTGGTTAAGAGGAGGCGTACAATGCATACAACTGGCATAAAGCTCATCCACAAATCCCAACTTTTCTCTAATAATTGATTGAATGGAATTGAGGCTCACATAACAAGCTCCTTTGGGTTTTTCTGAAGACTGCCGGATGTAGGGGAGAAAAAAAAATCATTGTACTGTAAAATATATCCGTACATCGTCCAGGAGCTTCTTCGTCACGTGGCAGATGGCGAGACATAAATCTTTGATGCTCTTTTACATCCAATGCAAATTAGTCACTGAACTAAAATAAGAAGACATGATTAATCACCTTTGAGTCTACCTGGTGGAATTAGGAGTCGTTGGATCTAATGCTACTTACTGACAAATACTCTACAATAATTCTAACGTACAATTCATCACCTCGGATAGCCTTAATGTAATCCTTGCAAACGAAAGAGAGGCAACGACCCATCTCCAAGGCATTCTGTGATTATCTGAAACAGATAAGAGCTGGGAGAATAGCGCCAATATGCATATGCCGAAATCGGATGCTAATTTTATTCATGATTTATGGGCACTTCTGAATTATGTGCGCTGGATGTCTTCCCCTCCCCCACTCTTTAAAAAAAAAATTCTAAGCATGAGTTTTATCTGAACGAATAGGGCCGTTCGTCTAGCCATTCTTCTGTGGGGTTGGAATATGGTTGAGCGTATTTCCCCTCCGCCCGTTTTGACACGGCTGCGTTTTATGGAGCGATGTTTTTAATTGAATTTCTGGTTCCTCATTCATAATATATAATATTTTACAGCATTTTATGTGCCCAGATTTGCACAGTAATTTACAGGAAGCTGTCATAAACTAGTCTGCTGTGAAATAAAGTGACATATACACATGCTTCTTGAATGTCACGATAGATAGATTAATAGATAGATAGATAGATAGATAGATAGATAGATAGATAGATAGAACTCTCTCTCTCTCTCTCTCTCTCTATATATATATATATATATGTGTGTGTGTGTGTGTGTGTGTGTGTGTGTGTGTGTGTGTGTGTCTGTGTCTGTGTCTGTGTGTCTGTCTGTCTGTCTGTCTATCTATCTATCTATCTATCTATCTATCTATCTATCTATCTATCTACTATTTATCTATCATCTACCTACCTTCTTTCTTTCTTTCTTTCTTTCTTTCTTTCTTTCTTTCTTTCTATCTATCTATCTATCTATCTATCTATCTATCTATCTATCTATCTATCTATCATCTATCATCTATCATCTATCTACTATCTATCTATCATCTACTTACCTACCATCCATCCATCCATCCATCCATCCATCCATCCATCCATCCATCCATCTATCTATCTATTTATCTTGGCCCTCCGGTTGTGGCAGCAGAGTCGGACAGTGAGGAAATTGGGGAGGAGCATGGGCCAGTCCTGGAGGCTGTGGAAACTCAGAGGAGGGCTCTGCGCTGGAGGCAGAGAGGGAGCTAGACAGCAGCGAGGCAGAAGAACAGCTGGAGCCTATTCTCAGTGTGCACATATGCAGAGCTGCCAGAAGACAAGGATAACTAAGAAAGCAGGATCAACTAGAGAGTAAAGCCACACCTTGGAGGTGATTGCCCCCCCCCATAGGAAATAAAAGAGGAGTAAATGGGGAGTGGGCTTTTGCAGGAAACAATTTGTTCCTTTGGTCGTTTCAAGAGTGGAAAGTTCTGTTTGTGACTATAAGAGACTCTATGTTGCCTTGCCCTGCGTTTGGAAACTAGTCATCTGGCAGCTCTCCGAGTGAGATAAGGTTTGTGCTGATAAATATTCCTCTGAAAGACTGCTTGCCCAGCCTTGCTGACTGTGAATGAATGGAATTCACAGTCATGTAAATAAAAGAGGTTTTGCCGGGAACAAGACTTTGCTTCATGCTTTTTAAGGAAGTCTAGGTCAGAACAACACACACACACACACACACACACACACACACACACACACACACACACACACACACTGTATATCCATTTTGGGGCTTGCAAAATATACAAGGCTTTCTAGAGGAATCATTCATGGATAATCATCAGAACAGCTAAAGGACAGCCAAAATAGAGTATTGCAAATGCAAACCCATAACATTGAATGTTAAGGGTGGAAAATAACGTTATAATATTAAAAAGAAAATAGTTGAGCAATAGATTCAATGATCCAGAAAGATTGCAGATTTCCATGTCCATGGATTCATTCAAGCATAGGCTTCAACAAATGGGCCTTTAGTAAAAATACTTTAATTTGTACTGCTGCACTAATGGAAACTAATCAAGGAGAGAAGCAGATTAGAACTAAGGAGAAATTTCCTGACAGTGAGAACAATCAATCGGTGGAACAACTTGCCTCCAGAGGTTGTGAATGCTCCAACACTGGTTTTTTAAAGAAGATGTTGGATAACCATTTGTCTGAAGTGGTGTAGGGTTTCCTGCCTGACTTCCAAGGTCCCTTCCAACTCTGTTATTCTACTCTACTCTACTCTATTCTATTCTATTCTATTCTATCCTACCCCATCCCATCCCATCCCATCCCTTCCTATTCTTCATTCCATTCATCTATTTCTCTTCTCTTCTTATTCTATTCTTCATTCCATTAGTCCTATTCCATTCTGTTCTGTTCTGTTCTATTCTATTCTATTCTATTCTATTCTATTCTATTCTATTCTATTCTGTAAGGAGGTTCTATTCTGTGGTCTAAATAGCCTGTTCCAGTTGCCTAATTTTATGCTTCAAAGATCTTTCAGTTGGGTTGCTTTTTCCTCAACGTAGAGTCCTTGATGTCCAGTTCTTTTCACTTCTATTTCCCCCACTGTTGAACTGATGTTTATGGAAAATCTTCAGGAGGCTGAGACTTTCAACTTTTCCATATCAGAATGTAGAGTTGGAAGGAGACTTGGAGGTTTTCTAGTCCAACCCCTTCCTCAAGCAGGTGACTCCGTCCCATTTCCCATAGTATTAATTTTAGCAATTCATCTCCCAGCAGGAAAAAGTTTATGTATTTACTAATTTGCACATTTACTTCAGAATTGACTAATTTATTTGCCAGGATCACACATCTTCTAAAATCTAATGTAAAAATAACAGTTAGGGGGACATATTCATGCATTAAAGCATTCACCCAACTACCACCATTTCAAATCCAAGCATAATGTTGTTAGGAGAACTGAGATCGATGATCAGAAATTTCAAAAGTCGGGTAATGGGGGGAAATTTGTCATGGTTATCGTCTATCTTGAAACTATAATATTCACCTCGGAGCAGACCTTTTCAATTTGAAATAATTGGTTTGGAATTCATGATGAAGAATTTTATGGGGAAGTGAATTTGCTTTGTATATAGAAAATAGAAACAATTTTCAAAAAAAAATTGGACTCGAGAGGGAACTTAAAAAATAATAAATAAATGAGGAGAATACGTAAACTTGATTAATGGCTACAGAATGATGCAAAATACCCTGTTTCCCTGAAAATAAGATCTCCCCAGATAATAAGACCAATTGGGCTTTTGAGCGCATGCGCTAAATTAAGCCCTCCCTGAAAAAAATTGCAACCTAGCAGCAGCCATGAGGTGACCACACCCGCCACCTCCTCCCCCTCAAAAATAATAAGATCTCCCCAAAAATAAGGCCAAGTGCTTATTTCAAGGGTCAAAAGAAAATAGGACCCTGTCTTATTTTAGGGGAAACATGGTATTATAACACTGGAAACACTGAAGGATGCTTTTAAAAAATAGAACCAGAAGTTAATATCAACAATGTGAATAGCAATGTTTGCTTCTATGGCTAGTTATGTCCAAAAATTATTTTGGAAGAAAGAGCAAAAGATACATACATACATATAGACAGAGAGACAGACATATGTGTGTGTCTCAAAGGTGCTTTTTCGGGAGGCAACTAAACTTTCTTGTTTTTTTCTTTTGAAGACATTTCATTTCTCATCCAAGAAGCTTCTTCAGCTCTAACAAGATGGTGGGGAATGGAAGGCTTTATATTCCTTGCAGACAGCTGGTTATTTGGATCCTTTTAGAGGGTCACTGAGGCCACTTTGAAGTTTGTCTGTGTCTTCAGGGTCACCTGAGTGGTGATAATGGTTCCTCAGTCTGCCATTTTACCTCTGGAAATATATGTGTTTGTGTGTAGATAGATAGATGGATGGATGGATGGATGGATGGTAGGAGAATGCTAAACAGAGAGATATAGATAGACAGGTAAGCAGGCAGGCAGGCAGGCAGGCAGATGATAGATAGATAGATAGATAGATAGATAGATAGATAGATAGATAGATAGATAGATAGATGATAGATAGATAGATAGATAGATGATAGATAGATAGATAGATAGATAGATAGATGATAGATAGATAGACAGATATAGAAGAGATTGATTTATAAATAACAGGCTACAAGAATGACATGGAAAAATATTTCATTGGACATTGAAAAAAACTGCCCGATACTTTAAAAATCAAAGGGGAATTACACATAATAAACTTATACAATGCCCTGAATAATTCTTTCGTCTAAATTTATTAAAGAGATTTGTTAAAGTTTGTATGAATCCTGTGAGAAGGGGTGAACAATAGAAATGAAATATGAAATCAAATTTACAATGGAATAAAGATAATATTTTGTAATTTAAAAGAAGAAATGTAAATTGGTTAAAGATTTTATATACATACATACATACAACATGCATACATACATACATACATGTGTGTGTGTGTGTGTGTGTGTGTGTGTGTTTTACAAGACAGTGGAATTTTGCTGATATTAGGACTGAAATGGTGATGCTTTATAAATTTATTTACAAATAATGGGATATATGAGATGTAGATATTACTGGTTGCAAATTAAGAGGAGGTTAAAAGTTATACAAATTGTTTATACTGGTAATACAGGTCACTTCTTTATATGTTTCTGTTAAACTTATTGTATTCTTGCTTTTCTTCCCCCCCCCTTCTTTCTATTATTTCTATTATTATTTACACTTTTTATTGTTCCCTTCTGCTCTTCTTTCTTTTAATTTGTATACATTTTTACAGTTGTAGTTATAATCTTTAATAAATTTGTTAAAAAAAACCTCCTAAGAAACTTTGAAATTTACTTCTAACTCTGATTTAATAGCCCATTAATTTCCTTCCTCGCATTATTTTAACTAGCCAGATCTGCTCTGTTTTCCTTTCATTGTTTCGATCCAAAGTCCGATATGCCTGATCTATTTTTCTATGTATTTTCCTTAAAAATACTAATAGTGCCACTGCAAAATTTTAAGAAACATAAATATTGCTTTTTTTAAAAAAAAACCTCATTTCTCTGGATTCTTTGTCTTCTCTTTTTTGTTAGAGTATAAATATAAAAGCTATTTTAAGAATACTATAGCATGTTTGCTGAATCAGACCCACCTGTACAGAATAATCCATTTGGTTTTCAATCGTGGTAAGGTATGTTGAGCGGAAGGCACCTGCGTAAGATATAGCTGTAATAGAGATGTTATCCTTTGCATTCAACATCCAGAGGTACCTTGTCTCTAATCTAATATGGAAGCTGTTTTGCTAGCTTTATCAGGAAAACATGCTTAAATGGTTTCCAAACCTATTTAATCTTGCAGCTGTTACCATGGTCGTAGTGACAAATTTCTCTAACACACAAAAGAACAGCGTTGTCCGTGCAGCTCCTGAATCTAAAGCTGGATTCTTAAATACAATCTAAATACAATTTTGTTTCTAGTCCTTTGACCGCTTCTGTTTTCAGGACAATTCTGCTGAGGTGCAGGAAAAAAAGAAGGAAGGGGGTGAATGGAATAATCGAATGTTTTTGATTTGGGTCCCCATCCGCCCTCCCTCTCTCTTTTACCCCAACCTTTGACTATTCATAAATTTGAAACCCAGTATTACCCTGTTTCCCTGAAAATAAGACCTCCCCGGATAATAATCCCAATCGGGCTTTTGAGCGCATGTGCTAAAATAAGCCCTCCCCGAAAATATTGCAACACAGCAGCAGCCATGAGTTGACCACACTCACCTCAAAAATAATAAGACCTCCCTGAAAATAAGGCCAAGTGTTATTTCAGGGGTCAAAAGAAAATAAAACCCTGTCTTATTTTCGGGGAAATACGGTAACATGGAATAGGAGAGGTAATACGATATACCCACTTATTGCAGCATGAAAGAACCATTTCACTATTCTATTTCACTACCAGGGAATGCATTGTTCACCAAATGCTATTTGCTTATTACTAGTTGGACAATCAGATTAGCCCCCTTCCCAAATGGGGCTTAATGGGTTGAGAACAATGTTCCTAGCAATTTCAGATAAATTACGCTCTAGTCTTTTCCTGGGGCCCAAATCTAAAATGGGCACACAAACACCGTAAGAAGCAACTTAGAGAGTTCTATTCCAATCTTTGGTTTCATGACCTCATTAGACAGAAGGTGTTGTGCTTGCAATTAACAGAATAACAGAGTTGGAAGGGACCATGTAGGTCATCTAGTCCAACCCTCTTCCAAGCAGGAGACCCTACACCATTTCTAGCAGATGGCAGTCCAGTCTCTTCTGGAAAGCTTCCAGAGATGAAGCTCCCACAACTTCTGAAGGCAACTCCTGTTCCATGGGTTGATTGTTCTTGCTATTCTGAGAAAATTTCTCCTTATTTCTAGGTTGAATCTCTCCTTGACCAGTGTCCATCCATTGTTCCTTGTAAGGTCATTGGGTGCCTTGGAAAACAGCTTGACCCTCCTCCTATCTGTGACAGCCTCTCAAATATTGGAACACTGCTGTCATGTCTCCTCTGGTCCTTCTCTTCACTAGACTAGCCATGGCCAGTTCCTGTAACCATTCTTCATTCTTCATTCCACTGAATGCTCAATGTGGATTATAAACATGGAATAATACACCTAATATAATGTGGGTTGTCCCCCTCCTCACTGGACCCTGGAAGCACACCCAGAATTATGACATCATCATGCAAATTGCATGATTGGCATCATTTGTTCAGTGACACCAGAGAGGCACATGACACCACTTGCCTCTAACTTGCCTCCATGTTCAGAGGGCTTTTGAAATTAAGCAAGAATAGGTCATCTCTGCTCTAAAGTGATCTTTAAAATGTCACTTCTCTAGAGGTTCCAGGACAGTGGTGGGTTGCAGGCGGTAAGCCCCCAGTACGGGCATACCAGTGACTGCCAGGAGCACGGGGTACTGTTCCGGTACAGTGCCCCGGAAGGCCCACCCACCTGCCTGCCCTCCTTACCTGTATTTGAGCTCTTCGGCGCTTCCATGCATGTGCATGAAGCATACAGCACCTGCGCGATACTCCGCCAAGCAACTGGAATGTAGCAGAGGCATTGTGGAGCATCGCAGGAGGTAAGGACGCATCCGTGCACTGCACGCATGTGCGCATACACTGCACACATTCATGTGGTGGATGCCGGGCCCCATTGCACCGTACTAGTTGCAACAGGATCCAGAACCCACCATTGTTCCAGGATCACCACCTCCTCCTCCTAATTTGCATGAACATTCGTCTAGAGAAAAGAAGGACTAGGGAGGACATGACAGCTGTCAGCCCTGGAGGCCAGAGGTGGTATTCAGCCGGTTTGGACCGTTTTGCACAAACTGGTAGCGGAAATTGCGGGTGGGCCTGCCAATGTTGTCCTATTTAGGCACATTTTTGAGACCGAGTGTTTGGAGGGAAGATGCACGCACGAGCAAAGCACATGCATAAAAGGCCAGGCGCATGCATGGAGAGGGTGTGTTGGGGGTGAACCATTGGTAACAAAACGTGAAACCCACCACTGCTGGATGCCATCTTTTTCTCAGGACTGCCACACTTAGTGCTGTGGGAAACTGGGAAGGCGGGGGGGGGGGTTCCATGAAGTTGGTAGAGATATTTCGCCATAACAACTTTCTTTTCTCTGAGAGTGAAGGACGTTCAGAGGCGTGACTGGGAGGCATCTTCCGTTGGGATGGTGGATTGCTTGGACCATGTGATGACCATGTCGGTGGGGAAAACCTGGCAGCTCTTAGATTTGGGTTTTCCCAGATATGCCAATGTGACATCTGTAATAAAATGGAACTTGAGGAATTTCCTGCCTTGGAGTCTTACTTGTTTGGGGTGTTACTTGGAACCCTAACAATAGCAGTGTTCCAGTACTTGAGGGGCTACACAAAGAGGAAGAGGGTCGACTTATTCTCCAAAGCACCAAAAGGCAAGAGGAGAAGCAATGGATGGAAGCTAATCAAGGAGAGAAGCAACCTCGAAATAAGGAGAAATTTCCTAAGAGTGAGGACAATCAACCAGTGGGATAGCTTGCCTTGAGAAGTTGTGGGAACTTCATCACTTGAGTCTTTTAAGAAGAGACTAGACAACCACTTAGTGGATGCAGTGGCTCAGTTGGCTAAGACGCTGAGCTTGTCAATTAGAAAGGTTGGCATTTTGGTGGTTCAAATCCTTAGTGCCATGTAACGGAGTGAGCTCCCATTACTTATCCCAGTTTCTGCCAAACTAGCAGTTTGAAAATACCTAAAAATGCAAGTAGAAAAAGAGGGACCACCTTTGGTGGGAAGGTAGCAGTGTTCTATGCACCTTCGGCCTTTAGTCATGCCGGCCACATGACCATGGAGATGTCTTCGGCCAGCACTGGCTCTTTGGCTTTGAAACGGAGATGCGCTGCGCCCCCTAGAGTCAGGAATGAATAGCACATACGTACATGAGAGGGAAATCTTTACTTTTAGACAGCCACTTGCCTGAAATGGTACAGGGTCTACTGCTTGAGCAGGGGGTTGGACTAGAAGACCTCCAAGGTCCATTCAGAGTCTATCATTCTGTAAAGCAATTGACAAGAAAAGCAGGCCTTTTTTTTGCAATTTGATGAACTTTACTTTCAAAGTAGAGCATGAAGTCCACTTGACAACCATGTCATTTGCATTCATCACATCAAACTGTTGATGTTAAAGCGTAGATGAGCATTAATCCACCTATGAAGTAGCTCTGAACTGAGGTTGTGTGTATATGTGTGTGTTTATCAGTGACGTGCGGTGAGCTTTACAGCTGGTGAGGCTGGTGACGTCATCAGCGTGAGCCGCGGTCCCCTTCATGTTGACTCAGGAAGGAGGGGAATGGGACCACGTCAGTCTCCCTCCTGCACACGTCCCATTCCCCTCCTTCCTGACTCCTGAGCGCGCTGACTTAGGGAGCGTGCTGACTTAGGAAGGTGGGGAATGGGACATGCGCAGGTGGGAGGCTGAGGCTAGAGGAGCCTCCTGCACACATGGTCCCATTCCCCTCCTTCCTGACTCCTGAGTCAACATGAAGCAGACCACGGAGCGCTCCCATTCCCGACCATGTGTGCAGAAGGCTCCTCAGCACTATTTCCCTTTTCCCTTTTTTTTAATGTTCATGATGAGAGTGGTGCGGCTCTGCCTCCCCTGCCTCCCCTGACCGCACGTCCCTGGTGTATATAATTTCCTCTTTCTTTCCATGCTCTATTTTTCCTTCTAGTTGCAGCCATCAGAAATAAACACAGTGAAGTAAAACAACCATTCTTTTTAGATTTGGATAGACATAAGACCACTGCGAGCATTTCATAAGTTTCTGAATAGCACCACGGGCGTACGGTACCATATGCCACAGCACCACAGCATTTCTGCTGAGCCATAGGGCATACACATTTTTCCAAATGTTAAAGCCGTCTGCATCGATGGCTTCCAATCCAAAATTAAGCAAGAGGTGGCAAAATATTTTGGCATCCACATCCGAAAGCTCTTTACATGGTATCATTAATTTTAATGCTATTTACTTCCAGATGGGGCAAGGGGGAAAAGTGGGGAGAAATCAATCCAACTGAACTTTAAATCAATTTGTGCTCATTTAATGAGAAGGTCATGGAACAACGGACTTGTCCTTTCAAGGATTTCTATGATCAATTCAAATATAGCAACAGAGTTCATAATCTTGGCTTTCCACTCACCCAATCCATTCCCCCGCCCTACTTATATTTCATCTCTGAGGGAAGCATTGTAAAGGTACATTCATCTAAATTCAATTAACACTTATAACCCAACCCTGAATAAAGCCAAAGGTAAGGGTTCTTCCACAGATGCATGCTAGTTGTTCCCGACTCTAGGGGGGCGGTGCTCATCTCAGTCCCTTCCAACTCTATTCTGATTGACCTCCAAGGTCTCTTTCAACTCTGTTATTCTGTCATTCTTCCCCACTCCCCCCCCCCCCAAATGCCATTCACTGGGATACGTCTACTGCAAATTTCAAGTAGGTTATTATACTTGAAGTACTGGTCTTTCAGATGAACACAAAAGTTGTAGTTCTGTTGCTTCTTCTGTCTCTCTCCGGCAGAGAGGATCAGAAACAGTCAAGTCTATTACAGAATATTTTCCCCCAAATAGTCATATCAAGAGATTAGACTGCAACAATTCAGGATGGTATTTTTTAAGTAGGTCAGCTCTGATTCAGATGCTTTTCTTTACCAATGGAATAGAAAGGAGAATAATTGCAAGCTGACTCCAATGCAAATGTTCACCCCCTTAGTGCCAGAAATACACAACTACGGAACATTTCCCGCAAATACAATCAAGTCTGTTTCTATCTCTCATCCAGGTTTAATTCTATTCCTCCCCCTTTCACCACCTGCTGCCTCAATGAGTCTTTCATGTTTTCACTGACGGTATTTAAGAAAGAAAAATCCACTTCAAGATTGGCTGTTGTCTGTTCCAATGAATGCAAGTTCCCTCCAGGGCTCGGTGCGCACAACAGGATGCTGTTAAGAAAGCACAGTCAGAATGATAACAATTGAGTCTTGATGAGTTGCTATCATTTTAAAGCACACCTGCTCCATGTCAGAGAGATTTTGGGGGTGGGAGGAATCGGAAATGTTTTGGACATGTCCCAAGATGCATAAAAGATTGAATTCAATTCGGTCTCGGTGGTGTTTAGAAATTTACAGCAATGCTGACGAGGCTAAATAACTTGCTGGCAAAACAGCCAAAGACACAGAATTACATTTGACTTGGAAGTTATACAAGAGATCAGCTGTTAAATATGTATGATATTTTGCCCCCCTTACATTGGAGGAAGAAGTGTGGCAGGGGGCCAAAAAAAAAGTGAAATGTCTCTTAAGAGCCTTAATGTGCTAGCAAAGACTTTAAAAAGCTGATTTTGTTGTGGTACAATGGCTGCCCTCAATATAAACCTCCTCAACGTTTCGGCAAGATCTCACTTGCCATCTTCAAGCTTGGGCTTAATATATATAAATGGCTGTGCGTGTATGTGTGTCTGGAAAGCCTTGAGCAATGTCAACCAAACTTGTTACACAGATGACTTACTCTCTGGAGAAAAATACTGTGGGGTAAGACACCCCTAATGCCCCTTAGTGTGTGTGTTCTGGTATGATGCACCCTGTTGTGCCTTTAAATGGCTTCTACTGTACAGCACAGTGGAGTTGTCGTGGTAATGGCTTCACAGTACTCCACAAGGGGGCTCCCTCTGGTAAGGGGCAAAATCCAACATTAGAAATTATGTTTGGTCTGGACATTTCCCCTATAAATAAATACCCGAGCAACGCCAGGTTATCAGGTAGTATGTTATAAAATATTTTTTTAAAAAAATATTTAGAAAAATTCCTGTTCCCCAGGAACATACTCAAATCTTTTTTTCCAACTCAGACACTAGGGCTTATAGAGTGAAACTCCGGCCATTGTTTTCGTCCAGGAATGAAGTTATCATTCTGAGTTTCTGCTGATTAGGACAGTAGCTTTCCCCCTGCCAGCCTTTTAATGACTTTTGGGTCGAAGTGAAGGTATCGTCTCCCTTCTGTGTGCTTTTCTTTCCTGCACTGCACTCCTTCTCATGGTGAGTGTCTTTTTTTTTCTTCTTCTTCTTCCCAGATTCACTTCTGACAGCTTTCTCATCTTCCAAACAGCAGGCTCTGCAGATTTGAAGAGACCAAGTCCATAAACAGCAGGGCTAATGGAGATGTGAAGCAGGCCGAAAAGGATTCAGAGGAAATAGAGCAAAGTTTATGGCAACAGAGTCAAAGCTAGCCTCATGCTTTGGCACCGGCTTTCTAAAGGTATATAAACCTCAGAAACAGTTACTTCCAACTCTCTTTTTTTCAAATGTTCTTAGTCAGTTTTCTACAAAGCACTCGGAAATGTTTGGCTTGCATTCTTTAAGTTTTAGCAGAAAGGTAAATTCTGCTAAAGGCAGGAACTTGTTATGTAGCTTTTGTTGCTTTAGAGCAGCAGAGGTTCAAAGCTGCGCAATGTATGTATGTATGTATGTATGTATGTATGTATGTATGTATGTATGTATGTATAAATACAGTATTTGTGCAGCTTGCACCATTGTCAATTAAATCACTGTCTTTTTTGTTGTCCCATTACAGAACAAAATTACAGAGTTTGAAGGGATCTTTGAGGTCTTCTAGTCCAACCCCGTGCTCAGACAGGAAACCCTATACCCATGACAGCGAACCTATGGAATGCATGCCACAGGTGGCATGCAGAAAGCCCTCTCTGTGGGCCCACCAGCCGTCGCCCCAGCCCAGCTCCACCATGCATTTACACATGCCTCCCACCAGCCAACTGGTTTTTGGGTCTGTGCCGTGTCTCCACAGGAAGCAGTTTGCATGTGCACGCATGTGGGGGGAAAGGTGCATGTGTGAGAGGCGCTCACATTGCATTTTAGGTTTGCATGTGCATGCATGCACCCCCTGTGTCCCGTCTTGGCTTTTAGGTTGGTGCAGGAGGATTTCCAGGCCCAAAATGGGGCACGGGGGGGGGGAGCAAGGTGCATGCATGGGGATACAACTGTATGGGCAGGGGGCACATGCACAGGGCTTGGGCTGCAGTGGTGGGCTCCGGCTAGTATGGACGTACTGGTAGTAGTCGGGAGCAGCAGCCACTGTACCTGTATGGTGTCTCGTTTGGCCCGCCCACCCACCTGTGTTCCATACCTGTTTTTAAGGCAACCTTAAACCGTGTCGGGGTGGATTCCTGCCAGTTCTAACCTCTATAGAAGAGGTTCCACAAATCTGCAGTGCCATTTAGAACCGTTTCCAGCTCCCTCCCCTTGCCCGTCTGCACATCATCAAGATAAAGAGCGAGAGGAGGAATTCTGGGAGTTGAAGTCCGCAAGTCTTAAAGCTGTCAAGTTTGAACACCCCTGGTTTTTTTTTCCTCTAAAGGGTTAGGGGTGCAAGAGTCTTGTAACTGGACAGCTTTAAGACTTGCGTGCTTCAAATGCCAGTATTTCTGAGCCAACATTTTGGTTGCTAAGCCTTAAGCCACTCCCACTCGGTCACATGGCCGCAAGCCACTCCCACAAAGCAGGCCACACCTACAGAAGAGGTTCTAAAAAAATTGAAATCCACCACTGATTTCTTATACACCGCCTAACCAGGGTGTCCACTAATGGACCTTGAGCAGTGTACCGGTAGTGAAGGTAAGAGCAACCCACCATTGGTGGGGTGCATGTCCCATTGCATTTTGGGGTTGGGTTTATATTATACTAGCTGATAACGCTGGGTTATCGGCTAGTATAATTTAAAATTCCTTAGCTCTTTGATATGACAGTCGTGTCAAGCCAGCTCTCCCAATTGCCTCGCCTCTGATAACTTCATTAGAAGCAAGTCACAAAGGGTAAGCATTCTCCCAATTATGTTCATCTTCATCCAAAGCCTACATGCCAAAATAAAAGTTTATATGATCTATCACATTACTATCACTGCCGTACGGATCTGTATAATTTGTACCATCTGTGTGATTGGGAGGAATGGCAGTGGGGATCTAAGGCTCCTTATTACCCTCGCTGACTCCGTCTTTCCACCATCTGGCTCCATACAGCAATATTAACGATTAGCTAATAATTATAACCTTCTGTTGGAAGTGTAAGTAGGGACACCGTGTAAATCATATACCACAGAAACGAAAACATAGGACAGTACCTCTGCTGTGCCATCAACAACCTGCTTTTCAAAACAGTCTATTTGGGCAGGACAGGTGACTCGTTCTGTTTTTAATTTGAGATTAACCGCTGACAATATTAACTGTGTCAAACTTTCCTGTGCAGAGAGTCCTCAATTTATGACCATGGGCTTTGCTTGTCAGAAGGTCGCAAAAATGGAGCACATGCCTTCAAGACACTGCAAGTCATAAATAGGAACCAGTTGCCAAGCGTGTAAATTTTGATCTGGTGATCAGGGGAAAGCTGCAATGGTCGTAAGTGTGAAAAATGGTCACAAGTCACCTTTTTTTCAGGGTTGTTTTGCTTTGAATGATCACTAAATGAACTATTGTAAGTCAAGGGCTACCTGTACATAAATTAGCCATTCTTGGTCTATGGGAGTTGACATGGAAAGTCAATCTTCCTTTCTGTTGTGGCTTGCCAGTAGCAGCAGATTCAGACAGTGAGGAGGTTGGGGAGGATCATGGGCCAGTCCTGGAGTCTGGCTCTGATGAGGGCTCTGCATCAGAGGCAGAGAGGGCCCAAGGCCATCTGGTAGTTATTTGGTGCCTCTGGAGCACCAAAGACTCTGGAGTCTGACATCAGTGAGGCAGAAGAACAGGGGGAGCCTGTTCCCAGTGTGTGCATGCGCAGAGCTGCCAGAAGGCAAGAACAATTATGAAAACAGGGTCGACTCAGGAATAAGGCTTGGAGATGATTGGCCCCTCCCATAAGACATAAAAGAGGAGCGAATGGGACCTGAGCTTTTGCAGGAAGCAATTAATTCATCTGGTCGGTTCAAGCTTTGAAAAGTTCTGTTTGACTCTGTGCTAAGTTTGGCCTTGCTCTGCATTTGGCAATTAGGTCTCTGGCAGGATTCTCAGGGAGATAAAATGGGTGCTTATCAACATTCTCCTGAAAGACTGTGGCAACTCCAGCAGACATCTGTCGGAATCTTCACAGACTGTTTGCGAAGCCTTGCGGACTGTGAATGGCCATAATTTACAGCCGTATAAATAAAAGAAGGTTTTTGGGACTAAGATTGTGATTTATGCTTTCTCCAGAAGCCTAGATCAGTACACTTTCAGCAAGTCTGAATGGAAATGCTGCAATACTTTAGGAAAACTTTGCACAATTGTTTTGAATACACTCAGAAGCGACTATGAAAAAGAAAAACCGACAGATGTTGCATCTGAGCTGTGGCTTCCAAATGTGTGTGGTGTTTATTGTACACATTTAATCAGAACTTAACATCTCCCTTTGCCCAGGGAGATGTTTTGCAAATTCTTTTTAATTTCCAACAGAACATATAAATATTCTCCCTGAGCAAGTTTGTCCAAATTTCCTTTGAATTTCCTCTTTATGTGACATGCAGCTAATTGGCATTCCCTAGGGTGGGTGGGTTACGGATGTACCCTCTTCTTTTTTTACTGCTTAAAAACAAGAGGCGTTCGATGACAGCAGTTGGAAGGAACACACACTAAAGTTCTTCACATTCCTAGCATGCTAGAAGGCCTTGACTCTCTCTTTGTCATTCATGACATTATTCTTGACCTTTTCTGAGTGCTGTTTAGATAGATATCCATCCATCTGATGGATAGATAGGTAGGTAGGTAAATAGACAGATAGATAGAGTTTGTTGCAGAAAAATCAAATCCAGAAAACACACACAGATAACTGATGCAGCAGGATTCCATCACTTCTTCATATACATAATAATAGATTAATAAGTGTACAATACCAACAGGGGGTTCTTCCGAGGAAACACAAGGCAGGAGAGTCACAGGCAAACACCAGCAGTTAGTTTCATTTCAGCAGACAGACTGCTAGTTTACTTCTCAGAGCAGCAGACTGCTTAAATTTCTGTTTCAATTCTTTGCACAGACTCAGATCTGTTTAACCTCCCATTGGCTGACTTAGTTGCTATGCCTATTCTTTGGCTGACCTTGTTCCCATGTCTCTTCCCAGTCATGAATATTTTAACATAGATAGACGATAGATATAGTTAGATCGAGACAGAGGTGACAGATAGATAGATAGATAGGTAGATAGATAGATAGATAGATAGATAGATAGATAGATAGATAGATAGATAGATAGATAGATAGATAGATAGATAGATAGATATACACAGATAACTGATTCAGCTGGATTCATTAACAACAGTCCAGTTGTCTTTTGAAAAACTTTGAGACAACTATGACCTGGATGATTGAGAATCTCCACAGACATTTAAGGAAAACAACAGCTGGTGAATGATTTGATTCAGAAAAATAAATCTGTTTCTCTCCATTTATTTGTTTTTAAAAATAAAGGCTGATGAATTTCTACAAAGATCCAAATATTCAAAACGATTCAAAGGTATTAGATTCTATTATTGCATGCAAAGTGACACCACTTTGCAATAGATGTCTGTGAAAGTTGGACCATAAGGAAGGCTGAGTGCCAAAGAATGGAGGCCTTTGAACTCTGGTGCTGGAGAAGATTCCTGCAGTTTTTCTACTTGCATTTTTACATGCTTTCGAACTGCTAGGTTGGCAGAATCTGGGACAAGTAACGGGGCTCACTCCGTTATGCGGTGCTAGGGATTCGAACTGCCGAACTGCCAACCTTTCTGATCGACAAGCTCAGCGTCTTAGCCACTCTATATAGCAATATAATTACAATAATGCATAACATGTTCAAATGTTATCATCAAATTCTCTCCAAACTAACATTTCCTCTTTTTTATATATCCTCCATTCTAACTTCTGTTTCTATTGTCTAACCATTGGTAAAATACGTCCCCCACAGAAAAATATTCAGGTTCTTATTTATCCTTAATAATAAGCATTAATCTATCCATTTCTGTGCATTCTAGTATTTTCTAAATTACACTCTCATCTGATGGAACGATTTTTCCATAGTCTTTGTATCATATTTTTCTGGTAGAATGCCTAACAAAAATATCTCAGGTTTCAAGTCAATATTCTGCTTTATCATTTTTATGCAACCAGGTATGTATTTTCGTCCAATATTTTTTACCTTTTGGGCAAGTCCACCACATGTGATAATATGAACCTAGTGGTTGATTACACTTCCAACATGGGGCAGATCTATCTTTATACATTTTAGCCCATCTTGCTACAACCAAACACTTTTCAACTTCTTTTACTTAAGAGCCGAAGACTTGGTAGCACAAGGAAGCAATAGTCAATTGCCGGCCATCAACACATGAAGCTACCAATAGGAAGGGACCGTACCATTAGGAAACATCGAATAGCCCAAACATTCTGCTACAGAAAAGTTATGAGCTCCAGCATGAATCCGAAAGCTCTTAAGACTAAACCTGTGGTCCCAGTGACCGGCCCAAATTCGATCTCACCTTCTTTCGTTTTCTTACCTAGGAATTATTCACCTTGTTTATTCTCAGTTTTCTCTTTTCCATCTCTAGCTGGGAAACTTTTCAGATTGGGAAGGTTAGCAGCTATTGGACGCCAGGCACTGCTGTTTTGATACAATTGTCCACCTTATCATACCATTAAAACAAAATGTCATCTATAGAAAGAAAATGCACATTTTGATTGTGGAGAAATAGGATAATACAAATTTAAGAGTGAATGTAATTTACATGGACTGGAAAATATGCAGCCAGCCATCCTTAGTTTAAGAAGCAATCTAGCATAGTTCACCCATTCAGCCATCACATTTAAATTAATAGTGAGATTTTGTATTATACATAGAATTAAATGATATAGTGCAATTTAATTTTTTTAGACCAATTAATACCATTCCTAATTTTCACATCCTTGTTTGGGATCCACAGAGCTCTGTCAGAATAATTTGTCAAATGCAGGTCCTTGATAAATGTTGCATTTTATTTTTTAAAAAAATTACCATGCACTAATAATACCTTTCACTGAAGAATTAACACATTGGATCAGTTAGAGAGAGAGAGAGAGAGAGAGAGAGAGGGAGGGAGGGAGAGGGAGACATACACAAACATTTGTGCACACATATATAGAATAGAATGGAATGGAATGGAATGGAATAGCATAGCATAGCATAGCATAGCATAGCATAGAATAGAATAGAATAGAATAGAATAGAATAGAATAGAATAGAATAACAGAGTTGGATGGGACCTTGAGGTCTTCTAGTCCAAACCCCTGCCTAGACAGGAAACCCTATACCGTTTCAGACAAATGGTTATCCAACATCATCTTTAATACTTCCAGTGTTGGGGCATTCACAACTTCTGGAGGCAAGTTGTTCCACTGATTAATTGTTCTCACTGTCAGGAAATTTCTCCTCAGAATATATACATATATTCATTCCTTAATTTATACCTTCATCCCATCATTCATTCAAGGTCTCTGTTGTAATAAATGTAATCATTATGAACAAATTAGTTATCAAGGTGTCAAAAGTATTAATATGTGATTTGTGGTATAATTCATTGTTGAATCGGTTTTAAATTCCTTTTCCTTAAAAAATAATGAGAATCATAAAATACAGTTACGAATAAAAATTCCGTAGCTCTTTTGTTACCATCTGCTTTTGAGGGGGGGGGGGACAGACTAAATTAATTCACATAAAAGTAAGACCATCCCAAACAAATGGATCTCCAGAACTTTTCTTGAAAACTTCCAGTGGTGGAGTACTCACAACTCCAGAAAGGAAGGTGTTTCATTGATTAATAGTTCTCAAAATTAGGAGATTTATCCTTAGTTTCAAATTATATCTCTCTCTAATAATCTTTCACCCATTGCTTCCTGTTTTACCCTCAGGTGCTTTAGAGCAGTGGTCACCAACTGGTGGTCAGCGAGAAAATTTTGGTGGTCAGCAGAAATATTATTTGCATTTTTTAATATTGCACTAAATCAGGGATCCTCAAACTACGCCCCCTGGGATGGATATGTTCAATGAATGTTTGTGTTGCTGCAAAGTCTTTTTTTTTGTATGGGTCAGAGGGGGGCAGAAATTCTGACTTGGGGTCTGTTTTGGTGTCCTGATGTGGAGCTTTGGGCAAAGGCTGGATGGAAGCACCGCTGGTGGCCAAGAGCAGGAGGGCATGGCGTGGAAGTGGCTGAACATCTCAGCCTGCTGAGCCTCCAGGTGCCAGTGCTTGGCCTTGCACTCCCACAGGTCTTCCCTCTGCTTGGAAAGCCTGTGCTGGTAGTCCTCTGTGAGGTGTTTCTGCTGAGCCTCCTTCTCGGTCAAATCCAATTTGAACTGAGCTGCCAACTTTTTCTCATGGTGGCTGCTTAGCTCCAGCAACAGCTTCCTGTTGGGGCCCTAAAGACTATGGGCATCAGATCACTTCCGGTTCCTGCTGGCGATGGACGTGCTGTCTGCCGCTCATCTCCTCGGTTGGCTCCGTAAGGAGCACAGGGGGCCTTGGAGGGGTCCCCTGCCGAAGGGCGGCTCGCTGAAGCCCCCCAGAATCGGCAGCAGCCGGCGAGGGTGTTTTCAGCCTTGCCTAGGAGCTGGGGAGCAGAGGGGGGGGGGTTTGGGACAGCTTTGGGCTGTCCAACCTTTTGCCGAATGGGCTCCGGGAGGAAGGAGTTTATCCAAGGAAGAGCGGCTGAATGCTGGTGGTGGGGGAGCCACCCTTATCTCCTTAATCGTCATTAAAGGATAAGCAGCAGACTACTGTAACTTTGTGTTCAATTTATTTGAAACTGAAGATTAGAGGGGGGTGTTTCTTCTCTCTATCCCCCCCCTCGGATTAAGCGGCATTGAACTATCACTCTCTATATTGGAATGGAGAGAGAACAAAGGCTGATTCGTCACTTGAACCAGCTATGTGAGAAAGATCGCTATCACAATTGCAAGAGATGATTGCTGAGCTGTTTTTCTTTAAAAAACTTTATGGAGATCTCTGTTCTTCTCCCTATGAAAGGAGGAGCCAAGATGGCTCCCGTCCATCTTTGTTTTTGCACTTACAATATGAAGCATGGGAGCTGCCAAAATTTTCTATGCACCCCTTTACCTTTTCCCATGAATATTTAAAAACCAATAAAATTCTTTAAAAAAAAAAGACTGTGGGCGGGCAGGCGAGGAGTTGCTGGGAGGGAAGGGGCGAGTAGAGGCCAGAGAGGTGCCACTCAAAGTGAGTGACATCAAGTTGGCCATGCCCATGCAGTCACATGACCACCTAGCCACACCCACCCAGCCAGTCATTAGGCAGATTAGTGGTTGGTGGGATTTAAAATTATGCATTTAGAGGTCCCTGAGGTCCAAAAAGTTGCAGACCCCATTCTAGAGAATAGGTCACCATCTCCCGTTTCTTGTGACAATCCCTCAACTGCTGGATGGCAACTATCAGTTCACCCCCAGTCCTTCTCTCCCTTAGGCCATGATGTAATTTAACCTATCGTTGCCTCCCTGGGTTTGATAAATCTAGCCTTTGTGCCAGATTCCATAAAACAAACTTTGACTTAGGGGAACGTATATAGTAGCCATTATATATTGCAGGGATACTGTATATAAAACCCACTGCTTTTCACATGTTTTGGATCAATGTTCCCATCTGGCTTTCATTCCCCAAAAAACAGCTGGAGGCTACGATTTCCTGCCCCGATATAAAATGATCCTATCCAAGTTTTAGTTCAATGACTCAAGATGTTAAGTCAAGTGTCGTAAAGTGGCCTGATAGAGCATTGGGAAAACGTAGAAGAAAGCCCAGTTCGGAAGTTAGAGAAGAACACACGTGTCCTTGTCAAACATTATGGGTATAAGAAGCTCTTGAATGCAAACGCATGTGTGATATGTTGAATAAACCATAGGAATCATGCATCATTGTACTCTTCACATTAGTCCAGCAGTGCTTTGAACTGAATCATCATCATCTTCTTCTCTTCCTCCTTCGCCTCCTTCTCTTCCTCCTCCTCCTCCTCCTCCTTCTCCTCCTCCTCCTCTTCCTCCTCCTCCTCCTCCTCCTCCTCCTCCTTCTCCTCCTCCTCCTCTTCCTCCTCCTCCTCCTCCTCCTCCTCCTCCTCCTCCTCCTCCTCCTCCTCCTCCTTTTCCTCCTCCACTTCCTTCTTTTCCTTCTCCTTCTCCTCCACCATTGTTCCTTTTCATCCTCCTCCCCTCCTCCTCCTTCCCTTTCTCCTCCTCCATCATTCCCCCCTCCTTCTTTATCTTCTTCTCCTTTTCCTCTTCTTCCTTCTTCTCCTTTTCCTCTTGAGAGAAGTGTTCTTTCTGTAATCATTATAGAGGAGGAGAGGGGTGGGGGAGAAGGAGGAGAGAGGAGGAGGAGGAGGAGGAGGAGGAGAAGAGGAGGAGGAGGAGGAGGAGGAGGAGGGAGAGGGAGAAGGAGAAAAAGAAGAAGAAGAAGAAGAAGAAGAAGAAGAAGAAGAAGAAGAAGAAGAAGAAGAAGAAGAAGAAGAAGAAGAAGAAGAAGAAGAAGAAGAAGAAGATTGCTGAAGCACTGCTGAACTGTGGAATTCCACTGCTTGGAATGTGTAATCATGGCACATCTTGGCATTTTGTTGAGGAGGAGGAAGAAGAGGAGGAAGTAGTAGTAGTAGTAGTAGTAGTAGTAGTAGTAGTAGTAGTAGTAGTAGGAGGAGAGAAGGAGGAGGAGGAGGAAGAGGAGAAGGGGGGAGGAGAATGCAATATTTTACTGCATTTCACTGAATCCTCTTCATGCTATTTTTTGCCTAGCAAACGTGTGTGCAAATATAAATAAATGCAAAAATACAAAGAAGATTAATGTTAAAACTGTGTGGTTTTATACTTAAGGTAATCTCGCTCAAGATTAAGCTCATGCTGCACATATTGTGTCTCCCTAGCTGTCTCCTTCTTCTTAAGCATCTTTAAAAATATATAGAATACTTTATTTCTGGTTTCTGATATTCTTTCCGCATCAACATTTGTCGTGCATTCCTTTTTTTTTTTAAGTGTTCTTTCTTAGATGAGCACAAGCCGCTTTCGAGAATAGGAGGGGAAAGTTATTTTAAAGTCTGTCCTGCATTTGTTTGATTTCTCCGGCAATAATAATACACAAGAGGGCTTCTAAATTTAAAAGCATATATTTATTGAAGACTAGGCAGTCAAACCCAAAGCCAGAGATTGGCCATATATGACATTGTTTTAAGGAAATGCAGCAATTGTGCATGTGTCACATCATCAGCTTCCTATACGTATTTGCTTTATTGTATGTGCCATATCATGCTGTTATCATCTCTGGTTTTTTAAAGTCATATTATATTAGGTGTATTATTCAATGTTTATAATCCACATTGAGCATTCAGTGGAATGAAGAATGAAGAATGGTTATAGCAACTGGGCTAGTGAAGAGAAGGACCAGGGGAGACATGATAGCAGTGTTCCAATATTTGAAGGGCTGCCACAGAGAGGAGGGGGTGGGGTCAAGCTGTTTTCCAAGGCACCTGAAGGCCAGATAAGGAATAATGGATGGAATCTGATCAAGGAGAGATTCAACCTGGAAATAAGGAGAAATTTTCCAACAGTGGGGATAATGGAACAGAAGTTGCCTTTGGAAGTTTTGGGTGCTTCATCACTGGAGGCTTTCAAGAAGAGACTGGAGTGCCCTCTGTCAGAAATGGTATAGGGTCTCCTGCTTGGATGGGGGGTGTACTAGATGACCTACAAGGTCCCTTCAAACTCTGTTAATATGAATAACATGGATGGCAATTTATGTTTATGGATTTCTTGAGACTTATGAGCATTATCGGTAGTTTTCTTTTAATTTCACTTGCAATGTGCATATGATCAAACCTCCTGATTCTCCCCCCCCCTTCAAATTAAACCTTTTTATGATTCCCCTCCTGGGGATGTGTGAGTGACACATGAGAGAGAAGCTGGTGAGCTTGAGGGAGAATGTGGAGATGAAACTTATGAGGCAGCACTAAAAGTAAAGACAAGTTTTCCTGCCAGGAATACAGACGTGATTCACCATTTTTATACTAGTTTCAACTTCCCATCCTGCAATGATTGTCCTGAAATTTTGGAAGACTTAATGTTCTTCTGAGCTTGGTGCACCAAGAATTCTGCATTCAACCTCTAGCTACAGATATTCTCTTATGTTGGAATCTTGAAACCTCTGTGTAGTCTCTCATCCATATTACAGGTATAACATCTGTATGTGCAGTTCTACCTCATTCTTGTAGTTGGCTGTGGTGATACAAGAAACAACTACAATAGAGAGAGGAATGATAGCACTGCAGTCAGGGTTCCAAGTAATAGCCCCAATGTAAGAAGACTCCGAGACTTGAGTTTCCTCAAAGTTCCATTTTATTAGAGATGTCATATTGGCAGATCTGGGAGAACCTGAATCTGAAAGTTTCCAGGTTTTCCCCACCCAAGTGAAAGTTCAAGTCCCTGCCCAGCACTCACATGCCTATCACATGGTCCAATCAGGCACCATCCCAACTGGAGATGCCTCCCAGTCACACCATTCCAGGTGCAGGGCACGACGTCTTTGACTCTCTGAGAAAGGAATGTTATTTTGACTCTATATCTCCCATACTCCATATAATCCCCCTCCCACTTTCCCACAGTAGAAAACGTGGCAGGCCTGAAGGTCAAATGTAAAAAATGGCTTCCAGGTCTGACAGTAGACATATCAGTGGTAACAATTCAATTGTCACTCTTTACACACAATATAGAACAACTTAAGAAAAGGTAGATTTCTGACTGATTTTGGTTCCCCAATGCCAGCATGGGCAAGAAAACAGCACAGGACGAAGGACAATAGCTGTTTTGTCCTTTGATGAACTGCAGACAAGGAATGGCCAAAACCAATTTAACAAGGTCTTCAAGATTTTTGGGAAACCTATACAAAAGACACAGCTGAGAATTCACCACAATAGACTGTAATAACTTTTTTTTTTTTTTTTACAAAAGAATAGAATTCTTGATTGGCCAAGGGTGATTGGACACACAAGGAAGGTTTGTCTTTGGTGCAAAAGCTCTCAGTGTACATAAAATATATGTGATAAATCATGATTATAGTCATCATAAATACACTCATCATGAATCATAAGATACAGCACTTAGTGATAGTCGCAGGATACTAAATAAGCAATCAAAATCATACTAGGAAATTAAATAACACAATATAAACTACAACGATACCAGCAACAAGGTTATAGTCATAAGTAGAAAGGAGAGAGGTAATTGGAAGGATGAGGAGAAGAAGAATAGTAATACAGTCTTAGCAAATAGTTTGACAGTGTTGTGGAGATTATTTGTTCAGCGCAGTGATGGCATTCAGGGAAAAACGGTCCTTGTGTCTAGTTGTTCTGGTGTGCAGTGCCCTATAGCATCGTTTTGAGGGTAGGGGTTGAAACAATTTATGTCCAGGATGCGAGGGGTCTGTAGATATTTTCACAGCCCTCTTTTTGACTCCTGCAGTATACAGGTCCTCGATGGAAGCCAGGTGGGAGTGGGGTGGGAGGGGCGGGGTTGGAGTGGGAGGGGTGTGGGTGGGGTGGGGTGGGAGGGGCCAACCAGGGTTGGGATTTGGAGTTTCTCTGAACCAGCCATAATGTTAGCTACAGGTTCTCCCAAACCCAGGCAAACCTCTAGCAGCCCACCCCTGGGAAGGAGTAAAATACTTTGGCTTTTGCATGTATCTCAACCTGGTTAGATCGATTTTGGACCGTGCGCACATGAAGGGGTAACAGGCTATTTTCAGAATCTCCATCCTGCCAGAGGAGAAGGGGACAATGGGAGTAACGTTTATTAGGAGATAAAGCTATTCCTGGGGAAAGCATCACTTCATGTTGGCGCAGCTTTCTGCTTTGTACAGGTGGCCGATTGGTACATAAATCAATTCCGATCCCAGGCGATGCTTTAGATTAAACATATACGGAAGTAATGAAAAACCCATGGGAACGAACCATTTGGGAAATTGCAAATTATATATTTTAGGAGACATTTACTTTGCATTATTAGCCTCAAAGCATCTGGACTAAATTCTAACTGTGTGGGTTTTCTTTTTTTTCCCTCTTCCATTAGATGAGAAGCACATTTAAGCTGCTGTTAAACTGTCAAGTTTCACGACATCAGCAGGTCAAAGAAGCTGGAAATATATAGCAGCAACATGCAGTACCTTGTTAAGTGTCCCCTGGAAAGGGAGATATGTGCAGCAAGAAAGAGATGCAGCCTGACTGCAAAGGACTTTGAAGCAGGTAATTCTTTTCATACCTTGATGGCAATAATTGCACAGACACTCTCTGTCCCTTTTAAAAATGGAGACAGTTTAATGGAGTTTTCCAATTTACAAATTAAACTGCCTCCAATTTTTTTTTTTTTAAAAAGTAACCTTTATAAATCCATAGTAAGACCATACCTGGAATACTGCAATCAATTTTGGTCACCATATATTAAAAAAAAACTTTGGAAGAAGTTCAGAGAAGAGCAACTAAGGTGATTAAAGGCGTGGAGACTAAAACATAGGAAGAACGGCTGCAGGATTTGGGTTTGGCTAGTCTAAAGGGAAGAAGAATTTGAGGTGACATGACAGCAGTCTTCCAGTATTGGAGGGGCTGCCACAAAGAAGAGGGGCTCAAATTATTCTCTAATCAAAACACTAGAGGACAGGACAAAAAACAATGGTTGGAAACTAATCAAAGAGAGAAGCAAACTGAAATGAAGGAGAAACTTCCTAACAGGGAGGACAATTAACCAATGGAACAACTTGCCTCCAGAAATCATGGACGCTCCATTACTGGAGGTTTTTAAGAAGAGTCTAGACCAGTGATGAAAGTGCATGTTTGTGCCCACACCCATAATTCAATCCCCCCCTGCGCACCCCTTGCACATGTGCACATGCCCCCACACTGCCCTACCCCCCCATAACATGCCCACACAATCCCCAGCTGCCGTGACCCCCTGCGCATGCACACACAACCCCCACCCTTTTGAGGCCTGGGGAGGGTGAAAACGGCCTCCCTCGGCCCTCAGGAGGCCCTCCGGAAGCTAGAAACAGCCCATTTCTGAACTTCCGGTAGGCCTGTTTTTCGCTTTCCTGAAGCCTGGGGAGGGCAAAATGGCCTTTCCCAGCCCTCCAGAGGTCTTTCGAAAGCCAAAGATCAGGTGGCTGGCGCGCATATGCGCACTGCAGCTGACCTAGGGCAGCAGCTCATGTTCCCTCAGAGGTGGCTCTGCTTGCCACCTGTGGCCATCACAGGTCTAGACAGTTACTTATCTGAAATGGTATACATTCTCCTGTTTGAGCAGGGGGCTGGACTAGAAGACCTCCAAGGTCCCTTCCAGCTTGTTCTGTTCTGTTCTGTTCTGTTATTTTATTTATTTTATTTATTTATTGGACTTCTAGACCACCCCCTCTCCCCGAAGGGACTCGGGGCGGTGTATAGGTACAAATTAAAATCATACAGTCGAAATACATATAACTAAAATCGAATTAAATACACCCCTGTACAAATTTACAAAAATTAAAACTTAACCTTAAAACCCAATCACAAAATTTAAAAATACAAACTGAGGTGGGAAAGCTGGAATTGGGCCAGGCCGGCTAGATGAAACAAGTGGGTTTTGAGTTTCTGGCGGAAGGAGCGGAGGTCCGTGGTCGTTCTAATGTCGGGGGGAAGGTCATTCCAGAGGCTCGGACCCGCCACAGAGAAGGCCCTTCCCCTGGGCGCCGCCCGCTGGCACAGTCTAGTGGATGGCACCCGGAGAAGTCCCTCTCTGTGTGAGCGAATCGGCCGAAGGGATGTGAGGGGCAGGATACAATCCCACAAATAACTAGGTCCTGTGCCATGGAGCGCTTTGAAGATGATAATCAACACCTTGAAACGCACCCGAAAAGCCACAGGCAGCCAGTGCAGCCCACGCAGGAGAGGTGTTACATGGGAGTATCTAGAGACTCCCAGAACTGCCCGCGCAGCCGCATTCTGAACCAACTGCAGCCTTCGGGCGCATCTCAAGGGGAGCCCCATGTAGAGAGCGTTGCAGTAGTCTAGCCGGGACGTCACAAGCGCATGAGTGACTGTGCGAAGGGCGTCCCGGTCCAATAGGGGACGCAACTGATGCACCAGGCGAACCTGGTGAAACGCCCCCCTTGCCACGGCTGTCACATGGTCATCCATTGACAGCCGGACATCTAGAAGGACGCCCAAATTGCGTACCTGATCCACGGGGGCTAGATGTTCGCCCCCAATGGCCAGTCATGGAATCAGCTGGTTGAATCGGGGCGCCGGTAGCCACAGCCACTCAGTCTCGGACAGGTTGAGCTTGAGTTTGTTACTTTGCATCCAGATCCGTACGGCTTCCAGACACCGGGACATCACTTCGATCGCATCGTTGGGGTGGTTTGGGGTAGAGATGTACAACTGGGTGTCATCCGCGTACAGATGGTAATCTACCCCATACCCACGAATGATCTCGCCCAGCGGCTTCATATATGCATTGAACAGGAGAGGCGAGAGGACCGACCCTTGTGTCACCCCACAAGTGAGCGGCCTCGAGGTCGACCTCTGCCCCCCTGCCAATACAAATTGCGCTTGACCAGAGAGGTAGGAGGAGAACCATCGCAAAACGGTGCCCCTCACCCCCAACCCCTCCAGTCGACGCAATAGGATACCATGGTCGATGGTATCAAAAGCTGCCGAGAGGTCTAATAGGACCAGGATGGAGGAACAACCCCCATCTCTGGCCCTCCAGAGATCATCAACCAACGCGACCAATGCCGTCTCCGTGCTGTGGCCGGACCGGAAACCGGACTGGCGCAGGTCCAGATAGTCAGTTTCCTCCAAGTGGCGTGGAAACTGTTGTGCCACCACACTCTCTACAACCTTCACCAGAAAGCAAAGGTTGGAGACGGGACGGTAGTTGACTAACAAAGCTGGGTCCAGGGAAGGCTTCTTGAGGAGGGGCCTCACCACCGCCTCTTTCAAGGCGGCCGGCAGGAACCCCTCACTCAAAGAAGCATTGACTAGCTCCTGGAGCCAGCCTCGTGTGACCTCCCAGGATGCCAGTACAAGCCAGGAGGGACACGGGTCCAGTAAACATGTGGTAGCACGGAGTCGCCTACGCAACCTGTCCATATCGTCGGAAGTAACAGAGTCAAACTCCTCCCAGAATGGAGCCTCAAGACCCGCCTCCGATGTCCCCTCCAGACCACTAGTGGGGACCAACTCGCTTTGAATCTGAGCGATTTTGTCCTGCAGATAGTCCCCAAATTCCTCTGCTCTACCCTGCAGAGGGGCTTCCCGCGGCCTCTGTTGAAGGAGGAAGCGGGTTACCCCAAACAGGGCGGCAGGGCGGTTATCTGCGGACACAATAAGAGTGGCACAGTACAAACGCTTGGCCACTCTTAATGCCACAAGGTAAGTCCGTAAATGGGCTCTCACCTGTGTTCGGTCAGATTCAGTGCGAGATGATCTCCATCTGCTCTCTAGGCGTCTCTTGTGGCGCTTCATCACCCTCAGCTCCTCGGTAAACCAAGTAGCCTGGGTGGTTCGCTGTCACAAGAGAGGCCGCAACGGCGCAACCCGGTCCAAGGCCCCAGCGGCCGCACTATTCCATGCAGCCACTAGGTCCTCCATCCGGGTACGGGTCAGGGCTACAGGAAATGGCCCAAGCTCCATCTGGAACCTATCAGGTTCCATCAGGCGCTTGGGGTGGAACCACCTTGGACATTCCGGTTCCGCCTCCCCGCGATGGGAAGTAGCGGCTGGAAAGTCGAGCCGGAGAAGTGAGTGATCTGACCATGACAGGGGTGTGATGACTAAATCCCCTACTCCCAGATCACTCCTCCACTGGCCAGAGACAAAAATGAGATCCAGTGTGTGTCCTCCCTCGTGTGTGGGGCCCTGAATTACTTGGGTCAGGTCCATGGCTGTCATGGAGGCCATGAATTCCCGAGCTACCTCGGATGTCTCCCCTACCGATGGCAAGTTGAAATCCCTCATGACCAGCAGTCTGGGGGTCTCAATTGCCATCTCGGCGATCACCTCGAGGAGCTCGGGCAGGGCTGCTGATACAGAGCGAGGAGCCAGGCATATAATCAGTAAGCCCAACTGCCTCCCTGGGCCCCACTTCACGCACATGGACTCACAACCGGTTATCTGTGGCACAGTGGTCTCTCTCGGCTCAAGACCTTCCCTCACAATGACCGCTACCCCACCACCCCTGCCTAGGGCCCGTGGTTGATGAAATGCGTGGTAACCTGGCGGGCACATTTCCACGAGAGGGAGACCTCCCTCGTGGCCCAGCCAGGTCTCCGTGATTCCTGCCAGGTCCGGCTCCCCCTCTGACACCAGGTCGTTAATGAGGGGGGCTTTGTTGACAACGGACCTGGCATTGCATAACATCAGTCTCAGGCCCTGGCTTTGTAGGTCCTGACCACCTAGATTGCGGGGGTTGGGACATATGACCGGCCGTACCCAATGACCACGGTCTTCCAACCGTTGATGAGATCTCTGTCTACCCTCGCACCTACCCCCCCCACGACCTGTTCTGTTCTGTTTTATTCTATTCTATTCCATTCCATTCCAATTTTCTCTACTCTACTCTTTTTTTCTTATATTCATTCTTCCTTGGTGAGGAAGTTTCGGGATTTGTGGAGAATTTCAAAGACAAGCATGTTTAATCAGATTGTCCAATCTTAAGCTTCATATATTACTTAATATCTGCAGCACAGAATGGAAAGACTTCAAATTACATTTTTTTGAGGGGATGAGCATGACATGGAATCTGATTAACCCCAAACAAGTAAACAAGTACTCTCTGGTGAATTATTAACAAGGGTTGGTAGGTGGTTACATAACAAGACTCGGCGGACAGCTGTATAATAGCATTATTTAAACTCACCCCCAGAACACTATGGCATCACTTTTTCATTGGAAGCATCATTGTTTTCACCGTAATTGATATACATTTTCAAATAAGCCCTGTTTTTGATCCTGAGATTAAATGATTATGTACAGGGTCAAAAATGAAAACCCATCTCAGAATGATTAAATTATTTTGCATTGATTTCACTGAGGAATAACCTCAAAAAATCATTTGAGGAAGTTTCTGTCAAGCATGGATTTTCTCACCCACCCCCCACCCCCCAAGCATCTATATTTCAGAGAAGTGGAATCTATGAAAACATTTTTTAAACCAAAAATGCTTAGGAGAATCACTTACTAAGGTAAAGGTAAAAGTTTCCCCGCACTTGGGTGCTAGTTGTTCCCCACTCTAGGAGGCAGTGTTCATCTCCATTTCAAAGCTGAAGAGCCAGCGCTGTCTGAAGATGTCTCCATGGTCATGTGGCCGGCATGAATAAACACCAAAGGTGCACGGAACACTGTTACCTTCCCACCAAAGGTGGTTCCTATTTTTCTACTTACATTTTTACATGTTTTTGAACTGCTAGGTTGGCAGGAGCTGGGACAAATAACAGGAGCTCACTCCGTTAGGCAGCGCTAGGGATTCCAACCACCAAACTGCTAACCTTTCTGATCGACAAGCTCAGCATCTTAGCCACTGAGGCACTGTGTCCTTTAATCACTTATTATTCGGTGGTTATTAGCTAATAGCTAATTACTTGCTAATTCAATGGCTAATAGGTACCGGAGATGCATATGGGCAATCTATAAAGCAGATAATTTATCATTTTCCACCTGTTAATTGTATTCTTTTCAGGCATAACCTATGTAATAGTTTTGTTTTTAGTCTGTAAAATTCATTATTTAGTTTAAGATAGTCTTCATTGTATAGTTATTGTCTCATTCTTTTTTTCTGCACACTATTTTGGTCTCTGTTTCATAACACAGTTAAAGATCTAACAAAAAATAATACATTAGCTGAAGAAGTCTAAGGGAAAAATATTATCTTGCATTATTAGAACATCAGCATTGTGTTTATTTTCCATAAATTATCCCCCATGGGAATATTTCATATCCAGAAATATCATTGAAATTTGTCACTACTTAGCTAGGAACATTAATTTTGTCAGTCCGATCAACGTTTGGATCTGTTTTGAAATGAAAGTCACAATGCCCCACAAATCCATTTGCCTTAGAATTAAGGGGCAATTTTACATACACATTTTACATACATTCAAGTGGCATTTAGGATTATCACAATTGTTTTTAGGCACATAGATACAAATGGATACCAACAGATACCAGCTCTCAGTTGAGCTTGGCACTCTAACCATGCCACTAAGGCAATTAACACTGAAGACCAAATAAATGGCATATGAGTGTAAAGTTCAAGCATTCATAATGTAATTAATTAAACTTTTGATGGTTTGGAAGGCCCCTGATTGTAAAATCCATGTCAAAATCCAGCCCTAAATCCAAATAGTCACTGATTTTAAATGGGAATCCATTCAGTAGTTAAGTTGTTTTAGTTTAGTTAGTTAGTTTAGTTTATTAAATTTATAAACCGCCCCCTCTCCCCGAAGGGACTCGATAGAATTTTTTAAAAAGTTAAAGGATATGCAAAGAATATAGGCTCCCCAAAATTCAGACAAGTAGGTGGAGGTATTTGATTAGATATTTTGATTAGAGAAATGCTTTGAACTTCTTTTTGGCTTTCAACTGAATTTGACTGTAGTACTTATTTAATTATCCACCCAGACTAAATCCCCAAAACTGTCTCTCATCTACCCACCCACCCACCCATCATCTGTCTTTCTTTCTGTCTGTCTGTCTGTCTGCCTGCCTATCTATCTATCATCTATCTATCTATCTATCTATCTATCTATCTATCTATCTATCTATCTATCTATCTATCTATCTATCATCTACCATCTATCTGTCTGTCTGTCTATCTATCTATTTATCTATTTATCCAGCTATCATCGTCTGTCTATCTATCTATCTATCTATCTATCTATCTATCTATCTATCTATCGTTTAGCACAGGGGTCAGCAATCTTAAGGACTCAAAGAGCCACAAAGGTCCTGACCAGAAGCCCCCAGGTCAATTTTGGAGCCAACCAGAAGTCCGGTTCTCCCACAACAGAATGGCCTCCTTTTTCCTCTACCTGTCCTAACGGAACGCCCTATCAATTGTGGAGCCAACCATCAACAAGGGAGCCACAGCAGAGGGATGAAAGTGCCACATGTGGCTCCAGAGCCGTGGGTTGCTGACCCCTGATCTAGCAATAGCACTTAGACTTATATACCGCTTCATGGTGCTTTGTAGCCCTCTAAGTGGTTTACAGGGTCAGCATATTTTCCCCAACAATTTGGCTCCTCATTTTAACCATCTTGGAAGGATGGAGGGCTGAGTCAACCTTGAGCCTGGTGAGACTCGAACTGCCAAACTGCTGGCAACCAGCACTCAGCAGAAGTAGCCTGCAGTACTGCACTCTAACCACTGCGCCACTGTGGCTCATTTATCTATCTCTATGCATCCATCCATCATATCTCTTCTCTCTCTCTCTCTCTCTCTCTCTCTCTCTCTCTCTCTCTCTCTCTCTCTCTCTCTCTCTCTCTCCTTCCCTCCCTATACCTACCTGTCTGTCTGTCTGTCTGTCTGTCTGTCTGTCTATCTATCTATCTATCTATCTATCTATCTATCTATCTATCTATCTATCTATCTATCTATCATTTCACACCTTTTCCCATTTTTTACCAACAATCCAAAGCAGTGAACATATCCAACACACCTACTTCCTCCTATTTTTTTCTCACAACAATTACCCTAGGAGGTGAATTGGGCAGAGAGTGGCCCAAAGTCACCCAGCTGCCTTTTATGCCTAAGGTGGGACTTCCACTTTCTAGCCTGGTGCCAACCACTAGACCAAATTGGCTAATCCTTCATCATTCCCTGTTGAAAAAAAATCTGGCAGTTATTTTTAATAAGCATATGCTTTCATAGTTCATAAGGTTCTAGATTTGACTTGGATTACCATATTTTTCAGAGTATAAGATGCTCTGGAGTATAAGGCACACCTTAGTTTTTGGGGAGGAAAATAATAATAAAAAAATTCTGCCTCTGCCTACCAGTGGTAGGAATACCAATGGTATTCATCTGGCTAGCATCCTGTCAGCGTGTGAGAGAGTTGAGGGCTGTTTGGAAACAAACAGCATTTGCTGTGTGAGCAACAAGGAAGGAGACAGCAAGGAGCCTGGGCGTGGCTTGTTCTGTACTAAAGCTGCATGCTGGGCTGATATCTGAAGCTAAAAGTGAAAGTGAAACTTCTCTGCTGAACTACCACGTTGGAAAACCTGCTTTTGGCATTGTATATTTACATAATGTGTTATATTATATATAAAGAGAAGTTATTGAATGCTGCTGAATTGGTAACTTGTGTGTGCTTTCTGAATGTGGTTGCTGCTGCAAACTCTGACACGTCCTTGCAGCAAATAGCAAACAGCCAGGTCAGCTTGATTCAGCATGAGCAGCTGATTGGCGGGTAAATGGGCCTCCTGGAATGCCCCCAATCAGCTGTTCCGGGCTGCAGGGATTCCAACAGACCATCACCTTCTCCATGCTTCATGTTTTTGGCTACATACAGTGTATAAGACGCACCTAAATTTTCACCCTCTTTTGGGGGGGAGGGTCTTATACTGCAAAAAAATATGGTAAATTAAATATCCTCACAACATTTCTCTGAGCTTTTCACTGTTCATGACCTTGATGGGTAATTCTTCCTCTTTCTCCCTCTTTCCTCTCTTTTGCACCTGGTGACTTCGTGTCCCAGTTCTTCCTTGGGCCCCTTAAAGCAGTTTCTTAACTTTCTCATGCCTGTGCCTCGATTTTAAAAGCAAATTTGGCAGTTATCCTCAAGAGGTTGGCTCAGCCACAGCTTAATTAAAATCTGTCCAAAGTGGTAGAGAGCATATTTAAAAGCACCAACTTTCCAAGGTGAGCACTTTAATTCTGTTGAAGTCATTAAAAATAGTCTCACACATGATCGTTGCCTTCCTTGAAACAGTGTTAAGCGAGATGGCATTTGACAGTCAAACACAATGGATTTCTGAAAAATTGGTTCAATGTTGCCTCACCCTGTCATTTCTCAGAGAGAGAGAGAGAGAGAGAGAGAGAGAGAGAGAGAGAGAGAGAGAGAGAGAGAGAGAGAGAGAGAGAGAGAGAGAGAGAGAGAGAGAGAGAATTAGTTTTATAGAATTCATATCAACTATTCCTATCCTCTCTTTTCCTTGACTTGCACTCATTGAATTTATTATCTATTATAAGGACTTCATGAACTTATAAGAATGTTACCTCTAGAGAAAACCCCGGTCATTTGAAAATATTTTGGTGAGTTCTGTTATGGTCCACCAGGGGCCAGAGGAGCTGGTAGCAGACTCAGACAGTGAGGAGGTTGGCAAGGAACATGGGCCAGCCCTGGAGTCTGGGGAAGGCTCTGAGGGGGCTCTGCGTCGGAGGCAGAGATGGGGCCAGAGCCGTCCGACAGTTATTAGCTGCCTTCAGAGTCAGACATCAGAGGGGCAGAATTGTGTGCACACCAAACCAGCAATAATGCAGGCAGCAACCCACCTCTGACTAGAGGGATGGAATCAAGATCATGAGAAGTGTTAGTACTGCTTTATGAGGTCTTGGTAAGATGATATGTGGAATACAGCATCCAGTATGATCAGGGGCCTAGAAGCTAAAGCATAGAAAGAACAACTGCAGGAACCTGGTATACCCAGTTTAATGAAAAGAAGAACCAGGATTGACATGATAGCAGTCTTCCAATACTTGAAGGACTGTTATAAGGAAAAAGGGGACTAACTTGTTTACCAAAGCATCTGTAGGCAGGAGAAGCAACAAGCAATGGATGGGAACTAACCAAGGTGAGAAGCAACCTAGAAATGAGAAGAAAGTTCCTAACAGTGAGAATAATTAACCAATAGAACAAATTGCCTTTGGAAGTTGGGGGTGAGAGACCTCTGTTACTTCCAGAGGTCTTAGCTCATACTTCCCAGCCCTCCCATCACAATGAGACAATAGAGGAGGGCTTAAAGGGGAAAGGCGAATTAGCGACAGCTATCCAAATAAAAGACAAAATGAGGGATACCTGGTGCCAGAGGTGGTAAATGTAATATCCTGCCTTTTTAATATTTTCTAAAATATTTCACTCTTCTAGGAGAGGGGTGGATGCTAACTTTCTACATTACTCAAAGGCCTCAATAGTGGTCTTAAATTGAGAACCACCTGTACCAGGGGTGGTATTCAGCAGGTTCTGACCAGTTATGGAGAACCAGTAGCAGAAATTTTGAGTAGTTCGGAGAACTGGTAAATACCACCTCTGACTGGCCCTGCCCCCATCTATTCTCTGCTTCCCAAGTCCCAGCTGATCAGGAGGAAATAGGGATTTTACAGTATCCTTTCCCTGTCATGCCCACCAAGTCATGCCCACAAAACTGGCAGTAAAAAAAAATTGAATCCCACCATTTCTTGGTACTCTCTGGCCTGGTGATCTTCTTGCAGATGTTCCGTTACCATTATCATTAGGTAACATCATCAGTTACATCACTAGCCCTGAAGATTTTACCAAGTTTGGGTAACGAAACAACTGCAAGAAAACCGCCAAGCTCAGAGAGCACCACGGCTCTCACATTTCCACCCTGAGCTGCAAATATTCTTCTTTATTAAAAAGACAACAATCCTACCATTTTTCATTCTGAAATAACTCCAGTATTATTAATCTGGCCTCTGGTATTAGTTATTAATCTGTAACTCTTCTCCGAGATGGTATATTAATTTACTCCCCCATTTTTCTTATTGCTTTTAAAAGCACGATTAAAACAAACACTGCAAGTAATCTGTGCAGCTGCCTGGCTGTTATTAATCCACAGAAACACTTAAAGTGGTTCTTGATGTATTCCAGCAAACAATTTTTTTTTGTCATGATACAGATATTAAACTGTTTGTCTCGGCTTCATTTCCAGGGTTGGGAGAGGGAAAAAAAAAAGAATAATGTTAAGAAATTCCAGAGGGGAAAAATGTTATGGCTGATCTATTTTGCTCAAGACAATCATATTTTGAATAATATAAAACAAGTATCTAGTGAAATTTCTCTTCCTGTCACTCGAATATGTTTGTAACATGCTGATATATACCGAACAAATACAAAATTGTTGTATAATAATATTTCCTTTCAGGAAAATAATGCATTGTATCCTCAACAGTTCTGCTCCAAAGTTTTGTTTTTTTTCATTCACTTTTTTAGAAGTGTTTTCACGGTGTTTCCTGTTTTAAGTGCTCTTTCTTTAACATTAATTTTTATTAATAATATAGTGAAGAAAATAGAAATGCAGTGTATATGTTACCTTATTTAATTAAATTATCTAGGAACCATGAACTGGATGGTAAATGATAATGATATTCTTGTTGTTAAGAAATTTAAAC
>NC_138558.1:71629198-71644198 GCF_964273705.1 Natrix helvetica | reverse complement strand
TAGATAGATAATAGATAGATAGATAGATAGATAGATGATAGATAGATAGATAGATGATAGATAGATAGATAGATAGATAGATAGATAGATAGATAGATAGATAGATAGATAGATAGATAGATAGATAGAGAGGCAGGCAGGCAGGCAGGCAGGCAGGCAGGCAGGCAGGCAGGCAGGCAGGCAGGTAGGCAGACAGACAGAATGCGGACCCAGATTGTTGGGGCCAAGAGGCTGACTCTGTAAACTGCTTAGAGAGAACTGTAAAGCACTTAAAGCAAGCTCTATTTACCTGCAAATTTCTACATGCAATTTATTTTAGTTTCCAACTGACTTTACTTTATGGATGTATACTCCACTTGCTTTACTACATGCTTTACTACAAGTGTCTCACTTTACAGCTTCTGCTTGCATTGGGTTTTGTCACCTGCCTCCCGTTGAATCATATTGGGATCTAGGTAATTGCTTGTGCCAGAAGAGGGTTTTATCAAGTTGATTCAGTATCCCACATTACTTTCAAGCTTCCCTCACTTTTTGTGGGAAATACAATACACCTTAATACCTTTCAATAATGAGTTCAATGGGACGCCAAGCAGTATTTTTAGCAAGCTGTTGCAAAGATTAATTAAAACTAATCTTTAAGACCGACAAGAAAGCTAAATTCCATTTATGACCACTTCAGGCACTGTAGTCGGTAGTTTATTGGGTTGTATACAATGCCTGTAAATAGGCACTTCAAGAAACCTGAAGATTGAATATTTCTAGACAAATCTTGTTTCAGCAATATTTAATAATAGCTCTGACTCACCTTGACAGGAATATAAAATTGAAAGTAATTATTGGAAGCAAAGAACCATAGGAAGAGAATTCCTCCCTCCCTCTCTCATTTCCTTCCTTCCTCCCACCCTCCCTTTTTCCTTCCTTCCTCCCTCCCTCCCTTTTTCCTTCCTTCCTTCCTCCCTCCCTTTTTCCTTCCTTCCTTCCTTCCTTCCTAGAATAGAAGAGCCTTCCTTTCTCCCTCCCTCCCTCCCACCCTCCCACCCTTCCTTCTTTCCTTCCTTTCTAACAACTAGATTAATTCCTCCCTCCCTCCCCCTCCCTCCCTCCTTCCCTCTCTTCCTTCTTTCCTTCCTTCCTTCCTAGAATGGAAGAGAATTACTCCTTCCCTCCCTTTCTTCCTTCTTTTCCTCCTTCCAACTAGATTTCACACTTGCAGCCCACAGGCCGGGTGCATCATGTACTGGCCCTGCCCTGCCCTGGTTTAGCGAAGGGGAAAAATGTCCCGATATGTGACATGATGCCGCCACGAGTTTGACACCCCTGCCTTAAGAGAGTTCTCAAACAATGAAGAAACTTTCATGCATAAAACCTGGGAGACCAGTTTGAGTCTTTTTCCCGATGTATTAAACTAGGTGAATAGCAAAGAAGAGGTATTATCAAGCTGCAAATCCTGATCATCAGTATTGTAGGTCCCACTGTACTAAAGAGTTGATATATTTGAAAAATAATATCAAGGAATACAATGGAGGCAACACATTTTGCCTGGCCTGCCAATACTGAAGAAGACTTAACTGATTTTTAATGATCAGCGAGAGGAAACTGAATATTAAACATCACATAGAGAAATTGCCCACCATCATAAAGTTGTGTGTCCATTTGAACACAAAAATACAGACATCCACTTTGTGCTAATTGAAGAATACAATGTTGAATCATCAGTGAGGCATCATTACCCTCAAAAGATATATATTGACAGATGGAAGTCAGTTAGAGATTATTCTACATACTACACATGGCCATCACATGCTATTTCATCACTTGAACTTCATTAGAGAAGGCATTCAATATTGTCCAAAGTGAAATACAAAGTGACTTTCCTTAGCTGAGCTAAGAATGAACCGCACCTCCCATTTAGATCTCCTTCCATTCTTCAAGTTGGTAACTCTAATTATTCCAACCTGCTTTTTTCAATTGATTAGCATTATCAGGGTTTCTTGCATGGTTAAACAGAAGCTTAGTATGACAGGTGTTGTTATTTGAAGGTGTTAAAGTATTAGCACAGAATGTTTTAAGAGCTGTGGTGGCGCTGTGTTTAGAATGCAGTATTGCAGGCTGATTTACTGCTCACTGCCAGGAGTTCAATCCTGACCGGCTCAAGGTTGACTCAGCCTTCCATCCTTCTGAGGCCCCAGATTATTGGGGGCAAGAGGCTGAGTCTGTAAACTGCTTAGAGAGGGGTGTAAAGCACTGCAAAGCGGTATGTAAGTATAAGTGCTATTGCTAAGTAAAGCTAGTAATTCCTGAATCTAGGGGGCGGTGCTCATCTCCATTTCAAAGCCGAAGAGCCAGCGCTGTCTGAAGACATCTCTGTGGTCATGTGGCCGGCATGAATAGATGCCGAGGGAGCATGGAATGCTGTTACCTTCCCAACACAAGTGGTCCCTATTTTTCTACTTGCATTTTTAGCGTGCTTTTGAACTGCTAGGTTGGCAGAAGCTGGGACAAGTAGCGGGAGATCACTGCATTACGTGGTGCTAGGAATTCGAACCACTGAAGTGCTGACCTTTTTGATTGACAAGCTGAGCATCTTAGCCACTGAGCCTCCACACACTCCTAAGCTTTTTTTGCCACCGTAATTCAATTTCTATTTACAGCTCTTTGTATTTTTGGATTTTTTCAGCACTTTCCTCATCTATTTTTCTGTTTTTGGGTATTGCCACATCCATGATCCAGACCATTTTGTCTTTCTTATCTGAGTGGCTGAAGGGTATCATTGTCATTATTATCCTGATCTTCCTATCCAGGGCTTTCAGTTCTGCACGAGTCCAACCCACTGTTCCAGCTGTGTATCTAATGACTGGAATTGCTCAGGCGTCAGTTGCCTTGATGGGATTTCCTCTACTGAGTTTGGAGTTCAAAATCTTCTTCATTCTCATATACTCACTTCTGACTCTGTGCTTGATGGAGGCACAGGCATTTCTAGTGACTGTCTTCATCTAGAGCAGTGGGACTCAACTTTCCTAATGCCGTGACCCTTTGATACAGTTCCTCACGTTGTGGTGACCACCAACCATAAAATTATTTTAGGTTTTCCGTATTTTCCCCAAATATATGTGTTTTCCAATGGTCTTAGGCGACCCCTGTGAAAGGGTCATTCGACTCCCAAAGGGGTCTCGACCCACAGGTTGAGAACCACTGATCTAGAGTAGTGATGGTGAACTTTTTGTCACCAAGTGCTGAAAAAGGAGTACTTCGTGCGCGGAAGCATCTGGGCCGCAACCAGGAAGAGGAGCTGCCCAGGGGGAATGTGCATGCCGTAAAATGGATGTCTCATTTCCAGTGTGCAAATGCACGCCAGCCAGCCAGTATCCCGGTTACTGCCATGTATGTCTGCACGACGATCATCTGGCCAGCGTGCATGCTTGTGCCAGAAAACCCAAGAGCAGCTCTTCCATTTCTGGCACTGCCGGACACACAAAGGCCAGATGATCATCGTGCCCATGTGCACCAGAAACCCGGAAGAGGAACGGGCAACGCCACACGTGCCAGGTGACATGGCTCCACATGCCACTTCGGGCATGTATGCCATAGGTTCATCATCATAGATTGTTCTCATATAGGCTTCCCAAGAGCATCACACAGACTCCTTGTCCTGACAAAAAACCCTTTTTATTAACTTACTGTGAATTCTGCTCATTCACATCCAGCTAAGTCTTTTGATGGAGGATTTACGGTCACAGACCTTATCTGGCTTGGAGAGCTGCCAGGCCGATATCTGCAGAACTTGGCAAGGAGTCTCGGAGAGTCACGAACCAATGAAGCGAACTAAAATGTCTCCTGGAAACTCCACTCCCCTTTCGCTCCTCTTTTATTCCCTCTGGGAGGGGCCATTTATCGTCCACCTGTGGCCTTATTCCCAAGTCAACCCCTGTTCTTTAGCTGCTCCCTTCATCTGGCAACTCTGTGCATGCGCACACTGGGAACAGGCTCCAGCTGTTTGTTTGCTTCACTGATGTCTGACTCTGAACTCTGATAACTTTCAGACAGCCCCGGCCCCAACTCCGCCTCCAACCCAGAGCCCTCATCAGAGCCTTCCTCAGACTCCAGGACTGGCCCATCTTCCTTCCCAACCTCCTCACTGTCTGAATCTGCTGTCAGCTCTGCTGGCCACTGTTGGGCCACAAGACAGATCTAAAGTCTTGAGCTTATTTCTATAGGGCAAGTGTCCCCAATCCCAAACCCCTGGTCCATTGGTACACAACATGTCAGAAATTGGGAAGTGCAAACAAGCAAAGCCCCATCCATGGGATGCAGGCAGTAGACAAAGCCATGCACCCTCCAGTCCATGGAACCAGTCCCAAAAGGGACCCAAAAGGTTGTGAGCCACTGCCACGGGGCATTCTGATTTCCTTCAATTTCCACTATTTTCCCCCATTTGTTGGTGGGTGTGGCACCTTCATCCATTTCTCCTTTGCAAAATCTAAGCTGTATATATGGACTGTATTGAGCAGCATCCCTATTTCAGATCACCCTTTTCCATCCAGCTTCAGATCAGCCATGAAAAGGAGGTGGGATAGCCTGGCAGATGTTTTTGATATTTAGGAGCCATGGCTTGATTTGTTCAGGATTGTTGATAGAGGAATCAGTGCCATGAGAAACAATAGCATAGAGTGAGTCATCATCATCCCCTTTTAATGACCACATAATCCATTTTGGGGTGGAGTCTGGGCAACTGAATGGAGCAGGGTGTTTAACGATTGGATGCTTTTCCTGTTGCAACTGAATGGAAAACTACTGGTGACCTTCTACTGCTGCACCATAGAGAGTATTTTAACTTACTGCACCTGTGTATGGCTTGCCAATTGCACAGTGGCAGATAGGACAGTGCTCCAGAGGGTCAACGTCATTGTCCAGAGGATCATTGGCTGCCCACTCCCCTCTTTGGAAGAGCTTCATAGCTCCTGCTGCCTTAAGAAAGTTCAAAACATTCTTAAAGATCCATCTCATCCTGGGCACTCTTTTTTTTTTAACTATTACCATCTGGCAGACGGTACAGGACAATAAAAACAAGGGCAAATAGGCTGAAAAACAGCTTCTATCCCAGAGCAGTAACTATATTGAATTCTACCAAGTAGTGCAATATTAATGCAATATCAGGTGTTTTCAATTCAATTGTATAGAATGTGAAGGATGGGTGTTTATATGTGTACAATGTACACTAAAGATGGCATTTAATTTTGTTGTATGAGGTGCAATGACAATAAAGTAAAGTAAACTTTTGTTCAGTGAATCACTGCAGTTCAATTAGTAACAAGGTTGCTAAGTGAAACTGGCTCCCCCATTGACTCAGCTTGTCACAAAAGAGAATCACATGACCCCCAGGACACTGCAACATCATAAATATGAACCAGTTGTCAAGCATCCGAATGTAACTCATGTGGACTACAGAGATGCTGCAATGGTCATAAGTGTGAAAATGGTCATAAGTCACTTTTTGAAGTAACTTTGAATGGTCACTAAATGGACTATTGCAAGTCAAGGACTACCTCTATGTTATTTAACTACTTGACAATGAATGAGTGTAGACCAGTGGTGGGATTCAAATTTAATAACCGGTTCTCTGCCTTAATGATTGGCTGGGTGGGCGTGGCCATGGTGGGCATGGCCAGGGGGTGTGACAGGTAGCACTCGACCTCCTAAATCCCCTTGGAGAAAAAATGGGCCACGCCCCATTTTAGCCTAGTCGATCTCTCTGCAGCCTCCTGGGAGCAAAAAACAGGGCTGGGGACTCCAGGAAAGGGTGGGGCAGGAAGGGGCGGGGCCAGCCAGCAATTTAACAACTGGTACGCCTGAACTGGGCCAAACCGGCTGAATCCCACCATTGGTGTAGACCAATCACATGCTTCAACCAAAAATAAGGCAGGTCATTATCCAATCGTACTGACCAATTCCTGATTTTCCTTGTCCTTTATTATTACTATTGTTTTGCAACCCAACTTACAAATATTGAAATATTAAGAGTTTCTAAATACATCTCATAAAAGTCTTGTAAGTATTTTCTTCAACAGCACATTTTCAAGTGCTTCTTTTCCTCGGGTATTACTGAATGCTGTTTTTTATCTTTCCCAGTCAAAGAGGGTGAATCTTTAGAAACTCATCGTTGATTCTATTTCTGTCCTGATCTGCAATTAAAAATACGAATTTAAATATTGCTTTGATATCATTCAATTTGTAGCTTTCTCAAGAGGCAGATTTTACCATTAGCTTTTTTTTCCTTAAAAAAAAAAAAAGCATCGCAAAAAATAGCCCAAAGGCTCAAACTTTCATCACAAGCCACAAGGAGTAGATTTTTCAACTACTCCTAAAGTAAGTGTAATACATAAGATTATTATGGACTAGGAAAGTCCTCTGCACGGCCCATTTTTTGCTTCCGCACACACAATTTTCTGCCTGTTCTGGGTGGTGGGGATCAAAACGGGCAAAAAATGGGGAATGAAGAGGCTGAAAACAGGATGTAGAGGACAAAAATGGAGCGCTCCGAAAATATGTTATATAGTCCAAAACCTACTTAGATATTAACTAAGATGTAAAGACTTGCTTTGATTCAACTTGACCCCTGGAGCTACATAGTTTGTCAATGCTTTTGCCGATATTATTCTTTTTCTTCTTCTTTCGTTTCTCATTCCACGCAGCACTTGGATTTTCTCCACCGGAGTACTAACTTGGCTTAGCTTTTTTTTTTTCAGCCTCAGCCAGCATTACCAGCTGTTCTCCAACGAGGCAGATAATATTGCAGAAAAATCTCTAGCAGGAACCAGAGATAGAGTTGAAGAGAGTAACAGACGAGCCAACATTTACAATCTCTCATGTTTGCTCTCCATCCCTTTGCTGAAGATATCGGTGGCAGCCTAACTGCAAAACTCACACCGATTTGAGGATTAATCCGTCAACCGCTTTTCCAACCAAGAGATTTTGACTTAGGAATGCCAAATGCATAACCTTTCCCTATTTTAACAGTCCAGTGAGTGCCTTTCAATGCAGCCTACTGAGCTTTTGAAACCTTTGAGCTTCAAGAAGCAAGGCACAGCAAGGTAGACATTTTTCCCCATTAAGTGAGCCAAAAACATTCTTCCAAATACTCTATTACAGTCCAAATTCAGAAAAGCAGGTGTTGCTAGCACGTAACTCCTATGAGTCCTTTGGACTACAAGGTGATCAAACTGGTCAGTCCTAGAGGAGATCAACCCTGACTGCTCTTTAGAAGGCCAGATCCTGAAGAGGTAACTCAAATCCTTTGGCCACCTAATGAGAAGGAAGGACTCACTGGAAAAGAGCCTCATGCTGGGAACGATGGAGGGCAAAAGAAGAAGGGGATGGCAGAGAATGAGGTGGCTGGGTGGAGTCACCAAAGCAGTTGGCATGAGCTTCAATGGACACCAGAGGATGGTAGAGGACCAGAAGGCCTGCAGGAATGTTGTCCATGCGGTCGTGATGGGTTTGACACAACTTTGCAACTAATAACAACTACTCTAAAATCTATTAAGTGTAGCTTGGAATATTGGAATTTTGGAACACCTGGAATATTGCATCCAGTTGTGGTCACTATGATATAAGAAAAGATATGGAGACTCTAGAAAGAGTGCAGAAAAGAGCAACAAAGATGATTAGGGGACTGGAGGCTAAAACATGTAAAGAACAGTGGCAGGAACAGGGTATGTCTAGTTTAATGAAAAGAAGAACTAGGGGAGACATGATAGCAGTCTTCCAATATTTGAGGGGATACCACAAAGAAGAGGGGGTCAACCTATTCCCCAACCTGAAAGTGAGATATGGACAACTTGATGGACAAGTTGTATAAATGTTTTCTCATTTGGTTTTTCAAACATCTCTAATTAATAGGCAGTTGGTTCATAATTGCATCCACTATTGATGCTAAAGTCTTATAATTATGCCTTATATTTACTTAATCCAGTAAAACACCTAGTGGCCAGTGTATGAAAAAAGGTTGAAAACATAGTCTCCAAAAATTTAGTTCCATAAATGCCAGCTTCCAAGGGGAAAAGATTTTTTTTTATACCTTATGATCTAGTTTCAAGGTAATGTGTTTTATTCCCATTATTATTTCTCAGATGTGTAATGCTTATTAAAATTTGATTCGATACACCTCCCTGAGAATTTGATGCTATCACTATAAAATTCTTGCAAGCAATAATTTTCCACTATCTTGCTGCTACTGAGTCTTTTTTCCTAACAAGAATCACAATATTTCTTCTTGAAATAATATTGAACTCATCATATCCTATGGCCACATCTCCAAAAAGCTGAGGCTTTGAATGGCAGGGAGTTTATTGAAATACAATGCATCTGCTCTGCAACTATCTATTAAAATCAATTAGCCCTTTCATTTCCATACAGTTCTGCTCTCCACAATTTGCTTGGAGATCCTCTAAGGTTATTATCACATGTTTCTCAAGTCACTTGCAAGTGATCATGATTGTGACATCAAATAGTTGGTAATACTCTCAGATTCAGATAATTCCTTTATCATGTGTTAATAGGAAGAGAAATCTGAGCAGCTTCATAACAGCAAGTGGGATTGTATAGATTGATTTCTTCTGCTATAGTGCAAGAAACTTGTTAAACATGCCTTTTGCAAAATTAATTTGAAGCATTGTCTACATCTTTTCGTATGGATCTTTGGCCTGCCACACTTTTTATTATTCTACTATGCATTTTCTATTGTGGGAAAATGGGAGGGGGGATTGTATGGAGTTAGATGCTATGTAGTCATAACAAAATTCTTTCTAGAAAGTCAAGGTCATCCTTTGTCTTTACACTTCTGCACCTGACCGGAACTGGATGGGTGGAACTGCCAGCATGGCAATGGGAGATTAGACCATGGGATGGACTGGTGGATATGGGGGCGAGATCTTGAACTTTCAATTGGGTGGGGAAAACCGGGAAGCTTTCAAATTCGGATTTTTCTAAATGTGCCAACACAGCTCTCTTAATAAATTGTAACTTTGAGGAATACTTTGCCTCAGACTTTGATGCTATTTGGAACCCTGATAGGCTGGTTCAAAGAACCTCCAAATCCCATCTGTGGCTGGCTCCTCCCACCCCACCCCACCCCTCACACACACCCCTTGCCCCTCCCAGGAGACCCCATAAAACCCATTTTGGATGCGAGGTAAGTGCAGGGCCACCGCGGAGGCTTGGGGGGGGGCATCCCTCCATGGCCACACCCACCCATCAACCGGTCAGAGAACCCATTGCTAAAATTTTCAAAGGCCACCCCTGGTCCAGGGGAAATCATGACGGAAAATAAACACAATTTTGTAAACTTTGTTGCAGTACAGCATAGCACTCATGGTGGTAGGAATCTCTACACCCAACTCGGCTGCCAGACGGCTATTTTGCTGTTGTCATCAAAGTTGTGAAGCGTAGATTGCTATGTTAAAAGTAAATGGATTTGTTACATTTTCATACTTTGAGCATATATATTTTTTTTAACGCTGGGTATTCTGAGATTGAGAAAATAACCTCAAAGGTTCCTTCAGGGACAAAAAAAATAAGGAGAAAGGTGGAGAAAAACTGATATCTCAGACTGTCTTCGGTTTTCTTTTTCTTCTGAGTTTAACTTGTGCCCTTCAGATTCTCACCTGATTTGCTTCCTCACCATAACAAAGAAGCCTACGCCACAGCTCTTACTTGGAAAAAGAGAAAAGGCTTATGGAAGTAAGGTTTTGTGTAATGAAGTGCTTTGTTTTGTTTTGTTTCCTTTCATTCAAATTCCGTTTCAAAAATAGTTGCTTGCAGAGGATAATTCTCCGTCACTTAGTGCTTCTTTCTTCACGAAGTTTAGCACATTTTATCCTATTTCCCTGAAAATAAGACCTCCACCGATAATAAGCTCAATCGGGCTTTTAAATGCATGCGCTGAAATACGCCCTCCCCTTGAAAATAAGCCCTCCTTGAAAATATTGCCACACAGCAGCAGCCATGAGGTGACCATGCTCACCACCTCCTGCACCTCAAAAATAATAAGACCTCCCTGAAAATAAGGCCAAGTGCTTATTTTAGGAGGTCAAAATAAAATAAGCTTATTTTGTCTTATTTTGGGGAAAACACATCAAAAACCAGATTTAAAAAAAATACATCTTTTTTCTTTCTCAGGTTGCAACATGATTGACCACATATTAAGAATACTATAAAAATGAATAGAACAGAACAGAAGAGATGAGACGAGAACAGTTCAGTTTCCTGGGAGTTTAAGTTGGGGAAATCTTCCAAGTTATAATTAGAAACGGAAGCTCTTTGCATCAGGAGGAAAACAGAGTAGAGTAGAGTGGAGTGGTGTGGAGTGGAGTGGAGTGGAGTAGAGTAGAGTAGAGTAGAGTAGAGTAGAGTGTAGTGTAGTGTAGTAGAGTAGAGTAGAGTAGAATAGAGTAGAGTAGAGTACCATACAATACAATACAATACAATACAATACAATACAATACAATACAATACAATACAAAGAATATAGAATAGAATAGAATAGAATAGAATAGAATAGAATAGAATAGAATAGAATAGAATAGAATAGAATAGAATAGAATAGAACAGAACAGAACAGAATGCAACGCAACGCAACGGAACAGAATAGAATGATGCTTCAATTCCCACAACGGATGATTGGTTGCAAAAACTGATGGTGTTAACAGAGATGGCTAAATTGACTGTTTTCATCATCCTCTTTTAATGTCCCCATAATTCCTTGTGGGGTGGAGTCTGGGCAACTGAATGGAGCTGAGTGTTGACTGGCCAGATGCCCTTCCTGTCACCAATGCAGAGTTTTTTTCCCCCCAGCAGATATATTCCCAGTGTGCTCAGAGAGAGAAACATCTGCCTCTACCTAGGATCAAACTCACAACCTCCTTATTGTGAGGCAAGAGATCCACCTCTAGGCCACCACACCACTCACCAAATTGACTGTTTTGATAAAAGAAAACAAACAAACAAATAAACCACAAATACTTTTGTTTCTACTTGGATACCACTTCTGGATTTTGTGGGGGGGGGGGAAGAAACTTTGATTTTGGGTTTTTACTGATTAGATAGATCTGTTGCTATAGAAATGGCTAGTTTATATTATTGTGCAAAAGCAAAAAAGTTAAGGCTTGATGTTATTATCTTATTCTACTGCACCAATGGGAGTCGGGAGTCAATGCCTTTTATTTCTCTTCCTCTTCTTCTCTGCATCTCTCTCTTCACTTTCCATCCCTCTATTTTTCCTATTATTTGCTCTGTGTTTTTGCATTTTATATTATATACATACATACATACATACATACATACATACATACATACATGCACATATACATACACACATACACATACATGTGTGTACATGTGTGTGTGTTCCAGCATAACTCTGGAACGCCTTGAGCAATTTCAACCAAACTTGGTACACAGATGACTTACTCTCTGGGGAAAAATACTGTGGGGGTAAGGCACCCCTAACATCCCTCGGGGTGTGCATTCTGTTAAGATACAGCCGTTGTGCCTTAAAATGACTTCTGCTGTACTGCCATAAAATGGCTTCTACTGTGCAGCGCAGTGGAGTTGCCATGGTAACGGCTTCACAGTGCTCCATAAGGGGGCTCCCTCTGGTAAGGGGGAAAATCCAACATTAGAAATTACATTTTGTCCAGACATTTCCCCCCTATGTATAAATATCCAGGCAATGCCAAGTTATCAGCTAGTAAACTAATAAAAAAGACTAGAATTGTGGGGTGGGGTGGGGGGAGAATTTGTGTGATTGAACAAAAGTGCGTGGGTGCCACGCCCAATTCTTCCAATGATGGCACAATTACTGTGACATCTCTTGGGTGGCTTTCTAATGTGCAGGGATGTAGACTATGTATCTAAGATTGTGTTCTTGGCTTATACTTGACTTAGCTGAGGATATCTTTTGTATCTTAGTAGGTGCTGTGTTTTCTTCTGGAAACTTCAATTAACCCAATCATGAACTGCACACATATCTTACTTGAATCGAAGCCAATGAGCAATTTTCTCGGGAAGACCTTTTCACTTTGCTCCAATTTGATTCGTCTGGGTGCAAAGCTTATTAAACAACCCCCTTTGCAGATCAGTTTGGTGCTACATGACATAGAAGGAGAAGGTACCCATCTAGGGATAGATTTGGATGTCAGAAACAGTCATGGATGGCGGGCAATCATGCTCCAACTTCATCCTATTCCCTGGGCCTCAAAATGGTCCAATTACACATGTTCAGAGGCATCCTTATGAAAATGGATTGGTAAGGACAGACTTGCCCTTCCTTCTTCGATCAGAGTCTCTCTCGGTAGCACAACACTGGCTGCAGTTAGTGAAGCAAAGTGAGAACAGGGCTTCGTTGTTTGTACATGGTGATATATAATGTGATTATATACCAGTATGTGATGTTTATAATATGTATAGTTATAGGGCACAGTACATATAAACATTTATGTTGCAAGTCACTCATATTATGTTGGAAGCCCCTCAGTGCCATCTCGTATGAAGCAGGATATAAATTTGATCAATAAAATAAAGAAATAATCGTGGAAGATAGATGATAGATAGATAGATAGATAGATAGATAGATAGATAGATAGATAGATAGATAGATAGATGGATAGATAGATAGATAGAGATCGATAGATCGATAGATCGATAGATCAATAGATCAATAGATCAATAGATCAATAGATCAATAGATCAATAGATAGATACATGGATGAGAGAAGGATGAATGGATGGATGAATGGAAGGAAGGAAGGAGAAGAATGGAGGGAGGGGTTGATGGCTGGAAAGATTATATCTATCTCACTATCTAGTTAGCTAAAGAGAGAGAGAGAAAAGAAAGAAAGAGTGAGAGAGAAAGAGAGAGAGAAAATGAAGGGAGGGGTGGATGGATAGAAAGACGATCTATCTATCTATCTATCTATCTATCTATCTATCTAGTTATTTAGTTAGCTATCTATCAATCTAGTTAGCTAGTTAGCTAGCTAGCTAGCAACAGATAGATAGTTAGATGATAGATAGATAGATAGATAGATAGATAGATAGATAGATAGATAGATAGATAGATAGATGAGAGAAGAAAGAAAGAAAGAGAAAAAGGGAGGAAGGGATGGATGAGTGGAAATATGATATCTGTCTGTGTCTGTCTGTCTATCTATCTATCTATCTATATATCTATATATATATCTATATATCTATCTAGTTAGCTATATCTATACAGTTAGAGATAGGTAGGTAGGTAGCAGTGATGTGCGGTGAGGTTTATGGCTGGTGAGGCTGGTGACGTCATCAGGAAGGCGGGGAATGGGGCCACGTGTGCTGGAGGCTCAGGCTGCCTCAGCCTCCAGCACACGTGATCCCATTCCCTGCCTTCCTGAGCGTGCTCCTCCGGCTCACGCTCCGCAGTTCTCGAAAGCGACTGGGGAATGACGAGAACCTTCCTGCCTCTGCTGGACTTTGCGCGCGCCTCACAACTGCTTATTGCAGTCGCGAGGAGCGTGCGAAATCCAGCAGAGGCAGGAAGGTTCTCGTTGTCCCCAGTCGCTTTCATGCCTTTGTCATCCGGCAGCACCGACAACATTTCTGCATCTGCCCTCCGCAGCTCCCAGGCACGCCCAGACAGAGGTAGCCAGAATGGCGCCTAGGAAGTCTGGCGGGCGACAGACCGAGGAGATATATATATATATACCTGGAAAAAACCACCAAATCCAAAATAAAAGCCTCTGCCATCAGTGAAGAGATCCAGCAAAGAATCATCCCCAGGGAGAAATCTTCCAGATGCCCCAAACTCTATGGGCTCCCCAAGATACACAAAGAAGGAACACCACTCAGACCCATAGTCAGCTCCATAGGCTCACCTCTACAGAATCTTGCCAAATTCCTGCCAAACAACTCCAACCCTACGCAGAAACCATCACCTCAAACGTAGAAAACTCACTCCACTTCATAGAAACAATAAAGAAACAAAACATACAACCCAGCGACCTACTTGTGAGTTTCGATGTCATATCCCTCTTCACCCAAGTGCCTATAAAAGAAGCCTTGACAGCCATCCAGAAAAAACACAACCCCCCCCCCCAAACACATCCTGGACCTGACCAACCACTGCCTAACCAACACATACTTCATCCATAATGGACAAAGATACAAACAGATAGAAGGAGCACCCATGGGATCACCCCTCTCACCTGTCATTGCAAACTTATACATGGAATATTTTGAAACCAACGCCTTAGACAAATCTGAACACAAACCCAAACTCTGGCTTAGATATGTTGATGACACTTTCGTGATTTGGCCACACGGAAAAGAAAAACTGGACAACTTCCTCACACATCTCAACAGCCTACACCCCAAAATACAATTCACCATGGAAATAGAAGCAAACAACCAACTTCCCTTTCTGGATGTCCTAATCTACAAAAAACCTAATGGCTCCCTAGGACACACCATCTACCAGAAAAAAACACACACCAACCGCTACTTAAATGCACAATCCCATCACCACCCTGCACAGATCAACTCTGTAGCCAAGACCCTCATCTCCAGAACCAAACGCCTAGCCGACAAAGACCACCTGAAAACTGAATTACACAAACTCACAAATGTTTTAATCTCCAATGGATTCCAAAGAAAAACAATCACCAACCTAATCCAAAAGGAGACTCCCCCAAAAAACCAAGACACAGAACAGGACAATGGCATCGCCATCCTCCCTTACATCAAAGGCACCACAGATAAAATCAGCAAAATTCTCCACAAGCACAATATCAGGACAGCCTTCACCACTGACCAAAAAATAGCCAACATCTTAAGAAACCCCAAAGACAAAATCCAGCTAGAAAACCAAGGAGTCTACAAAATACCATGCAAAATCTGCCCAGCAATATACATAGGACAAACAAACAGGAGGATAAATGCACGCATCACAGAACATAAGAACGCAGTAAGAAA
>NC_138558.1:71509198-71626698 GCF_964273705.1 Natrix helvetica | reverse complement strand
GCGGGGGAGTTGGTGCGGCGGCAATCAACTGTTCTACAATGGGCTGCAGTGGTGGCAAATGTGGTGCCATTCGTCTGCTGAAGATATTTCTACACCAAACAAGAGAATATGAATCCTTACTTTACTTTACTTTATTTCGTATTTCTAGACCGCCCCCTTCCCAAAAGGGACTCGGGGCGGTGTACAGTCAGGCTAAAACACAAATAGGATGCATATCAATAAATACATAAATATATAAATACATAAATGGAGGAGGCTATATAGAACTTGATCTAACATAGATCAAACTATCCAAAACCTCTCTTCTTTCAGCCAGTCTAGGATCTTCCAAAGTCTACTATAGTTTTTAAACAATCAGGACAGATAATTTCTGGGAGTGCTCACCCTAGAAAATTATAATGGCAATAAAGAAAATGCAAATGCTTTACTGTAGAATCATAAAGGGAGAAAGAAAATGCCATTGCAATTCAGTTCCCAGAGCAAAAGCAGATGTCTAATGCTTTTCCTAAAGAAAACTTTGGAAATAAAGGAACTACTGTCCTTGCCCTTTTCAGGGAAGTATAGCTCACGTCTCACTGATTAGGAATTCTATGAGTTAAAATCCCCAGCAAGCTCAGGGGAGTAACAAGATGAGGATAGCTGGTTTACATTGCAGCACATGTATTAATAAGGACTGCTGGAGGACTTTGGTTCTGGCAAATTTCAGTATCATTATCTTTTAGCGACCCCATAATCCCATGCGGGGTTGAATCTGGGCAACTGAATGAAGCTAGCAGAGTGTTTCCTGGCCAAATGCCCTTCCTGTTGCCAATGCAGAGTTTTGTTCAGCAGACATATTCTCATTGTGCCCAGTGAGAGAAATATCTGCTTCTACCTAGGATCAAACTCACAGCCTTCTGATTGTGAGTTGAGAGCTCCACCTCTAAACCAACACACCACTGGCAAATTTCAGTATGTGTTGAGTTAATTTGCAGCCTCTTAGCTTGAGGTGCATGATTAAATAACTCACCTGAGATCCCACTTCCTTAGTGGTCTGATAAGAGGCACAGTGAGTCAGTGGCTTAATGATGCTGGAAGTAGTCTTTGTTCTGGAAGTTTGAGCCCCAGCTGTCAGGCCTGCAGTCATATTCCTTTTTAGGATCTTTGGCCTGCCACACTCTCTATTATTTTCCTATACTGTTTCATTAGTGTAGAAATTGGGTGGGGGAATAGAAAGGGGTAGAATTGTGGAATGTGTTGTTGTCATTCCTTTATAGAAGCCCAAGGTCATCTTTTGTCTCTGCACCTCTGTACCTGACCGGAACCAGCTGGGTGGAGATGCCAGCATGGCCGAAGAAGATTGGACCATGTGATGGATTTATGGGTGTGGGGGTAAGATCATGAACTTTCAACTAGGTGGAATCCCAGGAAGCTTTTAGATTTGGGATTCCACAGATGTGCCAACATGTCTGTCTTATTAAATTAGAACTTAAAGGATAGCTCTGCCTTGGATTCTGACTAAATTCTGCATGATATTTGGAACGCTGACACCAGCGCTGTTTGGTGGGGTAGATTCCTTACCTCAGCTGCTGGAGCTCCCCAGATGTGATCCCAATTTGCGAAGTGACTTTGGTGGACAGAGAAAGCCCCAGATGATGCCGCAGGATGCCATTTGTCTTTCTTTCTGGACTGGAGCAAGCTCGGTCCCTGTGGCGCACTGTGGATGTGGGCAAGAGTTTGAACCAAATGAGTTAGCAGTCTTAAGGCTCCGTATTAGCAATGTAGTCTCCTGGCTAATATAACATTGTCATGAGATAGATAAATAGATAGATGGATGGATGGATAGATAGATAGATGGATGGATGGATGGATGGATGGATGGATGGATGGATAGATAGATAGATAGATAGATAGATAGATAGATAGATAGATAGATAGATAGATAGATAGATAGATAGATAGATAGATGGCTCTGATTGTGTGTGTGTGTGTGTGTGTGTATGTGTGTGTGTTTGAGTATAACTCTGGAGTGCCTCAAGCAATTTCAACCAAACATAGTAAACAGATGATTTACTTTCTGGAAACAAATATTGTGGGGGTAAGACATCCCTAAAACCCATCAGAGTGTGTATTATGTTAAGATACAGCCTGTTGTGCTTTAAATGGTTTCTACTGTACTGCCGTAAAATGGCTTCTACTGTACTGCACAGTAGAGTTGCCATGGTAATGGCTTCACAGCACTCCAAAAGGGGGCTCCCTCTGGTAAGGGGGAAAATCCAACATTAGAAATTACGTTTGGTCTGGACATTTCTCCCCTATAAATAAATGGGTTATCGGCTAATTTATTTATAACTCACCAAAACCATGCAAATGAGGCTCACATATACCTAGACCAACCTCTGCTAATGGGATGATGCTAATTTATAAAATTACATTGATATGTAGTCCTTGACTTACAACAATTCATTTAGTGACTGTTCAAAGCTACAACGGCAGTGCAAAAAAAGTGACTGATGGCCATTTTTAACAGTTATAACCTTTATAGCATCCCCAGGGTCAGAATTCAGTAACGGGTTCATATTAATTACCGATGCAGTGTCTCGTGGGGGTGTCACAGGATCCCCTTTTGTGACCTTCTGACAAGCTAGGTCCATGGGGAAAGCTGGGTTCACTTAACAACCATGTTGCTAACTGAACCACTGTAGCAAGTCACTTCACAACCATGGCAGGAAAAGTTGTAAAATAGGGCAAAACTCACTTAATAAATGTCTCATTTAACAACACATTTCGGCTCTATTGTGGCCCTAAATTGAGTGCCACCTGTATACAATGTATGGATGTTAATTGCAAAGTCATGTTTGACCCATCGTGACCCCATGGACAATGTTCCTCCAGGCCTTCCTTTCCTCTACCATCCTCTGGAGTCCATTTAAACTCACGCCTGCTGCTTCGGTGACTCCATCCAGCCACCTCACTCTCTGTCGTCCCCTTCTTCTTTTGCCCTCAATCTTTCCCAGCATGAGGCTCTTCTCCAGTGAGTCCTTCCTTCTCATTAGGTGGCCAAAATATTTGAGTTTCCTCTTCAGGATCTGGCCTTCTAAAGAGCAGTCAGGGTTGATCTCCTCTAGGGCTAACTGGTTTGATCGCCTTGCAGTCCAAGGGACTCAATGCAGGAGTCTTCTCCAGCACCAGAGTTCAAAGGCCTCCATTCTTTGGCACTCAGCCTTTCTTATGGTTTAACTTTTACAGCCATCCATTGCAACTGGGAAAACCATAGCCTTGACTGCATGCACTTTTGTTGGCAGGGTGATATCTCTGCTTTTTAGTATGCTGTCTAGATTTGCCATAACCTTCCTCCCCAGGAGCAAGCGTCTTTTGATTTCTTGGCTGCCGTCCCCATCTGTGGTGATCTTGGAGCCCAGGAAAATAAAATCTGACTACCTCCATTTCTTCCTTATCTATTTGCCAGGGATTGAGAGGGCCATGATCTTAGTTTTCTTAATGTTGAGTTTTAAGCCAACTTTTGCACTCTCCTTCTTCACCCACATCAATAGGTTCTTTAGATCCTCTCACTTTCTACCATTAGAGTGGTGTCATCTGCATATTTGAGGTTGTTGATATTTCTCCTGGCAATCTTAATTCCAACTTTTGATTCATCTAGCCCTGCCTTTCTCATGATGTGCTCTGCATTTATAAGTTAAATAGGCAGAGCAACAGTATACACCCTTGCCGCACTCCTTTCCCAATTTTGAACCAATCAGTGCTTCCTTGTCTAGTTCTCACTGTTGCTTCTTGACCTCATATAGGTTTTTCAAGAGACAAAGAAGATGGTCTGTTACTCCCATCTCTTTAAGAACTTGCCACAATTTATTGTGATCCACACAATCAAAAGTGTTAGCATAGTCAATGAAGCAGAAGTAGATGTTTTTCTAGAAAATCCTAGCTTTCTCCATGATCCAGTGTACTTTGGCAATTTGATCTCTTGTTCCTCTGCCTCTTCGAAATCCTGCCTGTACTTCTGGCAGTTCTAGACCCAACATACTGCTGGAGCCTAACTTGTAGGATTTTGAGCATAACTTTACTAGCATGTGAAATGAGCGCAATGGTGCAGTAGTTTGAACATTCTTTGGCATTGCCCTTCTTTGGAATTGGAATGTAAACTGATCTTTTCCAATCCTTTGGCCACTGTTGGATGTTTATTATATGTATAACTCTTCCACTCTTCACATTGAAATGGCTGGGAGATTAAAGAGTGTGTTTTGACTTTCAGAAGACAATAGAACACAATACTTGGGAACCTAAGCCAACAGGTCTTGGCATTTGAATGTTTCTATCCTGCAAACTGCCAAAACTGATGCAGCCTGGTAGGGCTTTGGGTGAGGATCAAATATTTTATAGCCAAGCCTGGCTTTTCTCCACTTTCCTCTCCCTCTCTCCTTCTATCTCCCCCTCTCTCCCTCCCTCTCTCTCACATACATACATACATACATACATACATACATACATACATACATACATACATATATATTTGAACCAAATAGGGCATGGCATTCAAGCTATCACTTTCCTCTGCAGTTTTCCTGTTGGGACTGACAGTTAAATGATTATTTATTTGGCTCCCAAATTGGGGAAAGGCAGCTTATTCACACATATCAAATCAGTCTTATTGAATTACTTTTACTTCCAAATGCTAAATACCTTCTAGAAAAACCTTTTGCCAACTCGGTCCAAATGGAATATAGTTGGACAAATAACTGGCATGTGAGTGCAAAAATTAGCCCTGGAAAATATTAGCAGTGGAAACCTTTACTTGCATGAATGACCAAAAGACTGAGCAGGACAGAGGAAGAGATTCAACAAATGGGCCACAAAGTCCATGAGAGGCAAAGTGAGTTACAGAGGTGGTATTCAGCAGGTTCTGACCAGTTCTAGAGAACCGTAGTAGTTCAAGAACTGGTAAATACCATCTCTGAATTACCCCACCCCCATCTATTCTCTGCCTCCCAAGTCCCAGCTGGAGGAAATGGGGAATTTTCAGTAACCTTTCCTTGGAGTGGGGAGGGAATGGAGATTTTACAATATCCTTCCCCTTCCATGCCCACCAGGCCATGCCCACAGAACTGGTAATAAAAAAATTAGAATTCCAGCACTTGTGAGATAGATAGATAAATGGTAGATGATAGATAGATAGATAGATAGATAGATAGATAGATAGATAGATAGATAGATAGATAGATAGATAGATAGATAATGGATGGATGGATGGATGGATGGATGATGGGTGGATGGATGGATGGAAGGAAGGAAGGAAGGAGAGAGATAAACAGAGAGATGATAGTTGATAGGCAGACAGACAATAGGAAGGCAGATGATAGATAGATAGATAGATGATAGATAGATAGATAGATAGATAGATAGATAGATAGATAGATAGATAGATAGATAGAACTAAGCAATTGTTTCACTTTTCTTGTCACTACTGAGTTTCTTTGGAGAAGAGAACCATCCAACTCATCTCAAATACCCTCATAATTGAAATATTAATATTGAAATGAGGTCAATGTTTTAATTTTACTCAACCAATGGAGTGAGGTGGAACAATGCATTTTAACATATAACAGGTAGCATATGTCTCGGTACAGAGATATACCCATCAGGGCAGTGAACACATTTTAATTATAATAGTAGCTGCCCCACCCAAATACTGCTGTGTTGTTTCTTCCTAAATAAGTCCATTAAATGTAAATATTTAAAGGAGGGAGGGGGGAAGGAAACCTGAACATGCCGAGACATCCAAATGTCTTCCAAAATAGGCTGGGGAAGTGAGGTTGCCATACCATGAATGCGTTCCCCTCTCAACTCCAGCAAAGGAAGCTTCATCCATTCAGACACTTTGCATCTGTTAAGTTGGTCCCCTTTGGTATTTTAATTAAATAAAGGAGGTTAATGGCTGTGAAAACGGCTTGTCCTGGCACAGTCAGCGATGGTGTTTGCAAACTTTGGAAGCTCTAACCTGAATAATTAGTTCAGTGCACCACAGCTTCTGAGCTAAGCTTCTGTAAGCTCTTGAATCCAATGGGATTTGACTTTTTAGTCCTGTGCAGGTTAGTTTGTTTTGAAGTTGTCACACTTTTCAGAAACAAGCCTGGGAACTGTTGCTGCTCTACACCACCAAACCATCATTAGAATAATTGAGATAATAGCTTTCCAAGTGTGGGAAGAAATGTCCATCTGGGTTCAGTTCCAAGTGGAGAAAAAGACACTGGAAACATGGAGGTTGCTTGGAAAGATGGTTTTTAATGGTGGACAGGATCACATGCCTTGAAGATGTTGGGTGAAGAAGAAAAAATGGGAAGAGATGATGAAAGTCCCTGGCTTTATGCCCTCTCTGGGCTTTTGAATTTTGATTGTCCTCGCTTTTAGGAAATTCTTCTTAGTTCTTCTTATTCTTTTTTTTAAATTAACAAACATATAAAATACACACACACAAAACTTAGACGTAGAACACATTTACACAATACAATACAAACAGGAGCTTCCTGTTCTTTCTAATAGCAGTTATCAATCGATAGCGCTCACCTTATATTATTTCCCATTCAATTGTATTCCATTTGAGTTTCACCATTCTTAACTATCTTATTTTACTCATAATTCTTATTTTTGAGTTTTGTTACATTCCTTCATTGATTCTTGTTTCTTTCCTCCATCCACCTATACCATTTATCCCAATTCTATTTGGTAGAATTCTGATTCTTCTTTTCCCTGAATTTCTTTAGTTAGTTTGTCCATTTCAGCACAATCCATAACCTTTCTTATTATTTCGTCTTCGCTTGGAGTTAGTTTGTTTCCCATTTCTGGGCAAAAACAATCCTTGCCGCCGTAATTATATGTAATATTAAATACTGGATTTCTTTTTTGTATTTCGCAGACATTATTCCTAATAAAAAAAATCCAGGTTTCCATTCTATTTTAGCCCCCGTTATTGCCTCCAGCCAATTTTTGATCTTTTTCCAAATTTTTTTAGCCTCCTCACAGGCCCACCATAAATGGTAATACGTTCCGTGTATCGATTCGCATTTCCAACATTTGGGGGAGGTATTTGTTGATATTTTAGCTAACCTTGTTGGTGCCAGGTGCCATCTATAAAACATTTTGTACTGGTTTTCCTTGTATGCAACTGAGAGTGTCACTTTTACGTTTGTTCCCCAAAAATTTTCTCTGGCTTTATGCCCTCTCTGGGCTTTTGAATTTTGATTGTCCTCACTTTTAGGAAATTCTTCTTAGTTCTAGTTAGACCCTTCTTTAATGATCTTTCACCTGTTGCTGCTTATCCTGCTCTGAGTTCTTTGAGGTCAACCCCCTTCTTCTCTTTGACAGCCCATCAATTGCTTGAAGACTGTTAGCGTATTAGAAGTCCTTCAGTTCATTACATAGACATATCTCGTTCTGGAGGACCGGATCTTCCAGATACATCTGCTTATTAGCGGCCTGCTGAGCGAGCCACCACAACAATAGTGCCAGAGTTAAGACCACAGTTCCCAAAAGCACAAACGCTCCAAACTGGAATGCATCCAATGCTTCCAATGCCAACACTGCTCTCTCATCTCATTAGGAATTTAAAGCATTTAAGTTAGGATGTTATCAATAAGCGGAGGGGGGAATTTGAATGCACGGCATTCTAAGGTGCTGTCAAAATTCTCAGTGGGGAAAACGAAGAGAGGTAGCAAATTAAAATATGTCCTGGGGCTTAATTTGGTAGCTGACAGAGAAGGACTATAAAATAATGTGTTTTGGAGGAGAATGAAAGCTTCCTTGTTCTTGGATGATCCCAAAAGCTAAGTAGGGTTGATTTTGGATAGCAATAGCAATACCACTTAGACTTACATACCACTTCATCTAGCTATATAAAAACCTGTGTGTGTGTGTGTGTTCCAGCATAACTCTGGAACCCTTCGAGCAATCTCAACCAAACTCGGTACACAGATGACTTCCTCTCTGGAAACAAATACTGTGGGGGTAAGACACCCCTAAAACCTCTCGGGGTGTTTAATTGTTATGATACAGCCTGTTGTGCCTTAAAATGGCTTCTACTGTACTGCCGTAAAATGGCTTCTACTGCACAGCGCAGTGGACTTGCCATAGTAATGGCTTCACAGTACTCCACAAGACGGCTCCCTCTGGTAAGGGGGGAAACTCTATATTAGAAATTATGTTTGATACGGACATTTCCTCCCTATAAATAAATACCCAAGCAATGTCGGGTTATCAGCTAGTAGTGGTGTATAAGTCCAGTTGAGCCAGTCAAGATCAAACTACTGGTAGTTGGCAGAATTAGCCTGCAATACTGTCTCTTGACAAAGCACCTTTGGGACAGCTATGACTCAGATGGCTGAGAATCTTCATAGACACTCAGGCTGTACATTTTGTACACTTTGTACACTTGATTATAACAACATAACAAATCATATCATTCCCTTAAGGTGACCAACCGTCCTCCTTTAGGGAGGACAGTCCTTCTTTTGTAAGTTCTGTCCTCCCTTGAAAAGTGTCCTCCTACATGTCCTCCTTTTTGATATTTGAAGACTAATCTGTTGCGCGTTATATGACGTATTTTATTAAACAGTTTTTAATGGTGTTTTTTTACTTCATCGCAAGTATATTGAACAGATATTGAATCTTGTGTTGAATTTTTATCTAAAGAAATGCTAGACATTAAAATAGACGACAATTGTCTCTTTGAAGAAATTAGAAGACTGAATGTATATTTAAATTCTGAAAAATTAATACAATGGGAAAATCAACACGTTGAAATTGATAAAAGATGGGTGGATATTTTCAGCCATTTCAAAAATGAACATATTCCATGTGAACATTTATTTATACTTGATCAATTTACGTTGTGCTGCTCTGGAACTAATGCAGCAGTTAAAAGAGTTTTTTTCAATTGCCAATGATTTTTCGACAAGTGAGAAATCGAGATTGAATGTTGATACTCTAGCTGCAGCACTTGCCGTAAAATTCAATATGAAGGATATTTCTTGTTCAGATATTTCCAATATATTGTTAGAAGATGATACATTGACAAAAAATATTAATTCAATGGAAAAGTACTCATTTTAATAATAATTAACAGGCATGTAAGCATAATTACAATATAAAATGTTGCAAATGTTTTTATTATGCATATATCATATTTTAGTGTATTATTGTTGCAATGAATAAAATATTTCTTTTATTTACGATATATTTTTTCCAATTTATTTGTCCTCCTTTTCATTGTAAAAAAGTTGGTCACCTTAGCATTTTGGACAATAGAACGTGTTTTGTCCTCCTTTTCATTGTAAAAAAGTTGGTCACCTTACATTCCCTGAAATCTACACTCACAGGAATAGTTCAACGAAGCACTTTCTTTCCAAGGAGCAGTTGGTTCTGATTAAAGGTACAGCTTTTGGGACTCACCAGAATTTTCTATGAACTTGTCCTCCTTTTATTCAATTACTTTTTGAATATTATTGGTGGGTTTTTTTTTCTTAGCTTCTGCAATCTTCTTGTAATGAGATGCTTATCCTACCTAGATATAGACAGCTTACCTTGTTCTGACCCAGGGTTCCTTAGAAAGCAAGATGCAAAATCTTGGTCCCGACAAAACCTCTTTTATTTACATGACTGTGAATTCCTTTCATTCACAGTCAGCAAGCTTAGCAAACAGTCTTTCAGAGGAATGTTTATCCGCACGCACCTTATCTCGTTTGGAGCACTGTCAGATAACTACTTTCCAAACACAAGGCAAAGCAAAACTTGGCACAGAGTCTCTTATAATCACAAACAGAACTTTTCAGACTGAATGAACGAATTGTTTCCTGCAAAATCCCCATTTCCTCCTGATCAGCTGGGACTTGGGAGGCAGAGAATAGATGGGGGCAGGGCCAGTCAGAGGTAGTATTTACCGGTTCTCCGAACTACTCAAAATTTCTGCTACCAGTTCTCCAGAAATGGTCAGAACCTGCTGAATACCACCTGTGGTGTGGATGCAGATTTTGGATTAGCTTTGATTCAAGGTCATCTTTACCTTTGCCAGTCAAACTGGGAGAGAGAAGGAGTAGAAGCAGCCTTCCTTTTCATTCAGCGCTGGCCATATGCTTTGATTGTTTCTTTAGGGGGTTCCTTGTCTCTTGAGAGCAAGGTAAATAACTTATTTGGGGGCAGCAGGAGGGAAACAAAATCTCTTTGAAGTCATTCAGCATGAAGGGATTTCTCCTGAGTGTTGTGTTGTTGAAGGAAGGCCACCTTAGCAGCAGTAGAGCAGCTGTCTTTGAAAGTCACATATGGATAATTCACAGCTTGCAGTGACACCACTCATGCCATGATGCTTCCTTAATGGCAGTCATCCTTAAGCACTGCAGATCCTAATTATCTGAGCAGCAATGCCTCTTAATTCATGATTGAGTCTTCTTGGAACAAAGAGAATGGCAAGTAGGCATAAAACGTCCGATGGAGCAGATACAAGCCTTAAGTTGCAATGATGAACATCCGTTCTGGAAATAGTAGTCCCTTAGAAGTGATCACTGCTCAGCCACCGTCTCTTCTCCCAGTCCTGACAAAGCATTTTCACGGATGCCTTTGCATTCAGCATTGGAATGCAGCAATCTTATGCAGAGTTTTCTGCAAGTTTTGTTGGACTCCGTAACATCTGAAGGAATGGAATGGAATAGGATAGGAATAGGATAGGAGTAGAGGAATGAAGAATGAAAAATAGAATAGAATAGGGTTTGAGTTTGAGTTTGAGTTTTATTAAATTTATATACCGCCCCCCTCTCCCCGCAGGGACTCAGGGCGGTGTACAGACAGTACAAATAAAACAACAAAGCAAGAACAACAAAACATTAGACAACCAACATAAACATATGGTCTGTGCAATACCCGAACTCATTTCAAGTTAAAAACAGTCTAAAACCAAATTAAAACCCCAAAATTTACAATATTAAAAAGCAATCCAGGAAGGGCAGTAATAGATTGTACTTATGATTACGATTAGGCTAGGCCGGCTAGCCGGAACAGGTGGGTCTTGAGTTTCTTACAGAAGGAGCGGAGATCAACAGTAGTTCTAATGTCAGGGGGGAGTTCGTTCCAAAGGGTTGGGCCCATCACAGAGAAGGCCCTACTCCTGGGCACCGCCCGCCAGCATTGTCTAGCGGAGGGTACCCGGAGGAGACCCTCCCTGTGTGAGCGGATTGGTCGTAGGGATATATGGGGTAGAATGCGATCTCGCAAATAGCTAGGTCCCGAGCCATGAAGCGCTTTGAAGATGACAATCAGCACCTTGAAACGCACTCGAAAAGCCACAGGCAGCCAGTGCACCTCGCGCAGAAATGGTGTTACATGGGAGTACCTGGTACTCCCCAAGATTGTCCACGCGGCTGCATTCTGAACCAACTGGAGCCTTCGGGTGCATCTCAAGGGAAGCCCCATGTAGAGAGCATTACAAGTAATCTAGTAATCAAGACGGGAAGTCACCAGGGCCTGAGTGACTGTGCGAAGGGCGTCCCGCTCAAGTAGGGGGTGCAATTGGTGCACCAGGCGCACCTGGTGGAACGTCCTCCCAGCCACGGCCGTCACATGAACATCCAGTGACAGCCGGGAGTCTAGGAGGACGCCCAAATTGCATGCCCTATCCACCGGGGGTAGTTGTTCCCCCCCCCCGATGGCCAGAGATGGAGCAAACTGGCTAAAGCGGGGTGCCGGTAGCCACAGCCACTCCGTCTTGGAAGGGTTGAGCGTGAGTCTGTTGTCCCCCATCCAGACCCGCATGGCTTCCAGACACCGGGACATCACCTCGACGGCTTCGTTGGGGTGGTTCGGGGTAGAGATGTATAACTGAGTGTCATCTGCATACAGATGGCACTCAACCCCGAATCCTCAAATGATCTCGCCCAGCGGTTTCATGTATGTGTTGAACAGGAGAGGTGAGAGGACCGACCCCTGCGGCACCCCACACATGAGCGGCCTCAGGATCGACCTCTGCTCCCCCGTCAACACACATTGCGTCCGACCGGAGAGGAAGGAGGAGAACCACCGCAACATGGTGCCCCCCACCCCCATCCCCTCCAGCCGGCGCAATAAGATACCATGGTCGATGGTATCGAAAGCCGCTGAGAGATCTAATAGGACTAGGATGGAGGAGCAACCCCCATCTTTCGCCCTCCAGAGATCATCCACCAACGCGACCAAAGCCGTCTCAGTGCTGTGCCCGGGCAGGAAACCGGACTGGCGCGGGTCTAGATAGACAGTTTCCTCCAGGTGCCGAGGGAACTGTTGCGCCACCACACTCTCAACAACCTTCGCTAAAAAGGGAAGGTTGGAGACAGGACGATAATTGGCTAACTCTACTGGGTCCAGAGAAGGCCTCTTAAGTAGGGGCCTCACCACCGCCTCTTTCAAGACGGCTGGTAGGAACCCCTCCCTCAGCGAGGCGTTCACTAGTCCCAGGAGCCAGTCTCGTGTAACCTCCCAGGCTGCCAGTACAAGCTAGGAGGGACACGGGTCCAATAAACATGTGGTGGCCCGCAGTCGCCCGCGTAACCTGTCCATATCCTCGGCGGCAACAGAGTCAAACTCCTCCCAGCATGGTACCTCAAGACTCTCCACCGGTGTCTCCCCGAGATCACTCAAGGAAACCCATTCGCTCCGGATCCGATCGATTTTATCCTGCAGATATTCCCCAAATTCCTCTGCCCTACCCTACAAAGGGGCTTCCCGCGGCCTCTGTGAAAGGAGGGAGCAGGTCACCCGAAACAGGGCGGCAGGGCGGTTTTCTGCGGATGCAATAAGAGTGGCATAGTATCGACGGTTAGCCACCCTTAGTGCCACAAGGTAGGTCTGTAAATGGGCTCTTACCTGTGTTCGGTCAGATTCGGCGCAAGAGGATCTCCATCTGCTCTCTAGGCGTCTCTTGTGGCGCTTCATCACCCTCAGCTCCTCGGTGAACCAAGGGGCCAGGGTGGTTCGCTGCCACTGGAGAGGCCGCAAGGGCGCAACCTGGTCCAAGGCCCCGGCCGCCGCACTATTCCATGCGACCACCAGGTCCTCCATCCGGGCGCGGGTGAGGGTTACAGGCAGTGGCCCAAGTTCCGTCTGGAACCTATAAGGTTCCATCAGTCGCCTGGGGTGGAACCATCTAAGATCTTCTGGTTCCGCCTCCCCGCAATGGGGGGTAGCGGAAGGGAAGTCGAGATGGAGAAGCGAGTGATCTGACCATGACAGGGGAGTAATAACCAATTCCCCTATTCCCAGATCACTCTTCCACCGACCAGAGATAAAAACAAGGTCCAACGTGTGGCCTCCCTCGTGTGTGGGGGGATAGGGACAGGGATAGGGATAGGAATAGGATAGGAATAAGATATGAGTAGAGGAATGAAGAATAAAAATAGAATAGAAAGGAATAGAAAGGAATAGAAAGGAATAGAAAGGAATAGAATAGAATAGAATGGGATAGGGATAGGGATAGGGATAGGGATAGGGATAGGGATAGGGATAGGGATAGGGATAGGGATAGGGATAGGGATAGGGATAGGGATAGGAGTAGAGGAATGAAGAATGAAAATAGAATATAATATTCTATTAATATAAGTACGCTGATGATACTCAGCTGTACATTTCCAACCCGAACCACCCCAACGAGGCCGTCGAAGTGATGTCCTGGTGTGTGGAAGCCGTACGGGTCTGGATGGATGACAACCGACTCAAACTCAACCAAGACTGAGTGGCTGTGGGTACCGGCTCCCCGGTTCAGCCAATTAATTCCAGCTTTGGCCATCGGGGGCGTTCAACTTGCCCCCGTGGAGCGGGCGCGCAATTTGGGCATCCTCCTAGATGCCCGGCTGTCCATGGATGACCATGTGACAGCCGTGGCAAGGGGGGCGTTCCACCAGGTTTGCCTGGTGCGCCAATTGCGCCCCCCTATTGGACCGGGACGCCTTACGCACAGTCACTCATGCGCTGGTAACGTCTCACCTGGACTACTGTAACGCTCTCTACATGGGGCTTCCCTTGAAATGCACCCGGAGACTACAGTTGGTCCAGAATGCAGCCGCGCGGGTAATTATGGGGAGTACTACGTACTCTCATGTGACACCTTTCCTGTGCGAGCTGCACTGGCTTCCTGTGGTCTATCGGGTGCGTTTCAAGGTTTTGATAATGATCTTTAAAGCGCTCCATGGCTCAGGACCTAGTTACTTGCGGGATCGTATTCTGCCCCATACATCCCTGCGACCAATTCGCTCGCACAGAGAGGGACTCCTCCAGGTGCCGTCCACCAGACAGTGTCGAGGGGCGGCACCTAGGAGTAGAGCCTTCTCTGTGGCGGGCCCAGCCCTGTGGAATGACCTCCCCCCGGATATTAGGACTACTTCTGACCTCCGCTCCTTCCGAATAAAGCTCAAGACCCACCTATTCCAAGTAGCTGGCCTGGCTCAATCATGATCTACTATATCGCTCCTGACGGGTTTTTATTAGTGTGATTTAATTGAATTTTTATTGGGGTTTTTAAATATTGTGATTTTAATTGTTTTTTATCCATCAGCCTACCTCCTCCTTGTACACTTCTTATATGTGTCTTTGTTATATGTATGTCTTGTCCAGATATGTATTTTATATGTTTTATTGTACGCCGCCCCGAGTCCTTCGGGAGAGGGTGCGGCTAAGAAATAAATATTTATTATTATTATTATTATTATTATTATTATTATTATTATTATTATTATTATTATTATTATTATTATTACAGAATAGAATAGGGGCAGGGGCAGGGACAGGGATAGGGATAGGATAGGAATAGAATAGGAGTAGAGGAATGAAGAATAAAAATAGAATAGAATAGGAATAGGAATAGGAATAGGGATAGGATAGGATAGGATAGGATAGGATAGGATAGGATAGGATAGGATAGGATAGGATAGGATAGGATAGGATAGGATAGGATAGGATAGGAAAGGAATAGAATAGGAGTAGAGGCATGAAGAATAAAAATAGAATGGAATGGAATGGAATGGAATGGAACGGAACTGAATAGAGAATGTAATAGAGAACAGAACAGAACAGAACAGAATAGGTTTTTATTGGCTAAGTGTGATTGGACACACAAAGTTCAATCATCAAGGTGGCACAATGGTTAGAGTGCAGTACTGCAAGCTACTTCAGCTGACTGCTAGCTGCAGTTCGGCAGTTGAAATCTCACTGGCTCAAGGTTGAGTCAGCCTTCTATCTTTCTGAGGTGGGTAAAATGAGGACCCTGATTGTTGGGGGCAATAGGCTGATTCTGTAAAACCACTTAGAGAAAATTGCAAAAGCACTACGAAGTGGTATATAAGTCTATGTGCTATTGCTATTAACATCTCTACTAGAGACTGGGGATGTCCAAAGATCACAGGATGACTTGCAGTGCCAAAAAGGTTAACCATCATTGCCGTAGCCTCTTCTCGGGCATGTTAGACAACAGATCATAAACATCATCTGCATGGATTTTATCTAAAGAATTGTAATTTCAGATATTTATTCCTTTGTTGGAATGTCTGGACAAGACTTCATCACACACACACACCCCTCCAGGAGTTACCAAAGTGAAAAATGTAGGAAGAAAGATTTAGGAGTAGTAAGAGGTTTCAGTAGAGAACAACTGGAATTCAAACAGCTTCTCACCAGACAAAAGATTCCTACACATCTTATTTGTCTTCAAGATTTCAAGATTCCCAAAAGGGAACCACACCCCTAGGAGAAGCCACAGTTAATAACTCTGGTCATTTTATGTAATGCACTTGATGAGATCATTAACTATTTGGAAATGCACACCGTGTGACAGAAAAACAGGGTGGTTTCAACCATCTCAAAATGAGATTTTCCAACTCCCAAGGATTGGTTGTTACGAGTGCCAGGCACTGGAACGGATGGACTTTCTTTTCTTTTCTCTTGCTTTCAACAACACCTGCACGAGGTAGGAGCATAACACACCATGTGAGAAATAGCCTTTCATCTGCCAAGGACAATCTAGGCTGGGATAATAATTATCCCTTTGGGAGTCAAGGATAGTAAACTCCAATTCTCAAAGCTTGCATGGATGCGTCAACATGGCTGCCCACGGTGAAAGCAGACAGAAGGCAAATGAGCCTGAATAAGCAATCAGCAAATGCTATTTCTGTGCCACTTCATTTTTGGGAGAAAATGGCACACTCTTCTTTCTTTAAAAAAAAACAAATTAATAAAGCTGCATAATCAGAGCCTCTCACATCACTTGATCTCTTTGAGGGCTTGATTTACATTACCCTTGATGGCCAAACACCGCGCAAGTGAATGGCTTTCTTTGAGCAGCGTTGCACAATCCTATTTTGCCAGCACAAACGTTATTGAATAGGAAACTAAATCCCAGATTGGGTAGCCCTCTCATTATTTCCTTTAATGTCCTTGTGTGCACCTGTCCCATGACGGATTAAAAATTACTTAAGTTTCCCACAAAGGGACACGGTGGCTCAGTGGCTGAGATTCTGAGCTTGTCAATCAGAAAGTTGGGCAGTTCGGCGGTTCGAATCCCTAGTGCCACATAACAGAGTGAACTCCCATTACTTGTCTAGGCTTCTGCCAACCTAGCAGCTTGAAAGCACGCTAAAAATGCAAGTAGAAAAATAGGAACCACCTTTGGTGGGAAGGGAACAGCATTCCGTGCACCTTCAGCATTGAGTCATGCCAGCCACGTGACCACAGAGACGTCTTCGGACAGCACTGGCTCTTTGGCTTTGAAACGGAGATGAGCACCACCCCCTAGAGTTGGGAATGACTAGCACATATGTGCGAGGGGAACCTTTACCTTTTACCTAATAGTGGAGAGGCTGCCACACAGAAGAGGGGGACAATCTATTCTTCAAAGCACCGGAGGGCATGACAAGAAGCAATGGATGGAAGTTCATCAAGGGGAGATCCAATCTAGAACTAAAGATAAATTTCCTGACAGTTAGAACAATTAATCAGTGGAATGACTTGCCTCCAGAAGTTGTGGGTTCTTCCACAACTAAATTTAATACATTTTTAAAGAACAGATTGAACAGCTATTTGTCCAGAATAGAATAGGATCTCCTACTTGAGCAGAGGATTGGACTGGAAGACCTCCAAGGTCCCTTCCAGTTCTGTTATTCTGCATTCTATTAACTGCATTCTGGAGACATTGCAAATAGCTAATGTCATAGTTCTCAAATGCAAGCATCCAGCAGTGACATGCTATTGTGTATATACCAGACTGTTGAAGTCCTAGTGTTGCATCACAAATACTGCATGCTGAGGACGACTTCCAGCAGCCGAAGGCAACGGACGCGTGTGTCCGCCTTCTCGCTGCTTCGGTGGGCTCCCCTGAATCCTAGGGGAGCACAGGGTGCCTTGGAGTGGCACCCTGCCATAGGGGCGGCTTGCTGGGACCCCCTGGAATGGCGGTGGTCACGGGGTGGGGGTGGGCTCCAGCTTTGCCCCAGGAGCCGTGGAGCATAGGGAGTGCGTGGAATGCCAATGTGCGCTTCGCTGAGCGCAGCCAGGAAGGAAACAATTAATTTGAATGCAACAGCTGAAGCGCGGTGAGGCGGGGGCTCTCCACGGGTCTTTTACAGTTTAATACCTTATTGACTGACTTGCAGTCTTTTCCTGGACTTTGTTTCAACCAGTGGAGGAGTTAAAATTGGAGGGGGGAGGGAATTTCCACACCCCCCCCCCCCGGAAAAGCGGCACTTGGAAAATCTCTCCCTTGCGAGGGAGAGAGAGAAAGTTTTAAAAAGTTTAAAATACTTTCACTTCCCTTAATTAATGGGGAAAAAAGAAAAGAAAACCTTTTTTCCCTTCTCTTTTGACTACAACTGTGAGAGAAAGGATGGTTGAACTGATTCTTCTCTAAGCTATGTATGGGAATTCTGACTTTGTTGTTTCCTGACCACCGGTGCTGGCTGAGCCAAGATGGCTCACTTCCTCTTTCTTCTTTGTCTTTGAGCATGAGACTCCTCCTTTGAAAAACTTGTGTACCTTGAATTAATTTTCACCCCAGAGACCTCCAGAAGCCTTTCCAAACAAGTTTTTTCCCTGGATTTGGAATATTTTGATCCACCCATCTGCTTTGGTCTTGAAGTAAACAACTTATTCTCCTTTGAATCTGCCTGTTTGGTGGTCTCTACCGGCTGTGCTTTCCCACGGACACCATTCCCTGTATAGAACAATAACTATCTCCGAGCTTCATGATGGGTCCTAAAAAATTACCACCTGGAAAGGCCTCATCGGCCCCAACATCTTCTACGTCCAGCCCCATTGCCTACCAGTCACAATTGGGGTCTTTTTTACAACCTAAAGCCCCTGAAGAGAGTTCAAAGGATTTGTCTACTCAGCAGATGCTTCAGGCCCTCTTAAAGGGACAAGATGAAATGAAAAAACAGCTGCAGGACTTAAATGACCAGCTCAGAGAGACTCAACAAAAAAAACTACACAGAGTGAGCAGAGGATAGGTGTACTGGAGGAGGGTGCGGTTGGGATGAGGAATGACCTGGAGGCAATCCAAAGGGGGAATATAGAATTTGAGAATCACGTGATAAAAACGGAATTTGAAAGGATGTCTTTTTTTTCTTAGGTTTCAAAATTTAGCAGAAGTTGAAAATGAAGATCTTAAAGAGATTGTGGCCACAATGTTAGCAGAATATATCAACAGAGATAAACAACAGCTTGGGTGGGATATTGACTTGATTTATAGGATTAACTCAGCCTATGCAAGAACACATAATGTTCCAAGGGAAGTTCATGTTAAATTTCTTAGAAAAACCACAAGAGATGAGGTTCTAGGAGCTCAAAGGGGAGGACCATTAAAATATAAGGATAAAGAAATAACCATTCTTAAGCAGATCCCAAAGAAAGTAAGAGATAAGAGAAGGAAATATACCTTCTTAGCAAAAAAATATATATAATAATGGGGTTTGGTTTAGGTGGTTATTACTAGAAGGCATGTTGATTTTTGGGGAGAGCAGTAGAATCAGAATTAACACAGTTGCGGAAGCAGAGGCTTTCATGAAAAAACATACTGCTCTATTAGGTGATGTGGGGGATGTTACACAAGATACAAAGCAGGGAGGGGCTGAAGCTCTGCCAGTGGATGGGGGGTGGGAGGAGGAGACAACAAGAAGACTCAGACCACAAAAGTGAATTGAAACACAATTCTAAATGTTGTTACAATGTATTTTCAAGGAAGTGACAAAAGTAAAATGATTAAAACATACTGACGATTTGGTGTTAAACTTAAAACTGCTAATATCTATGTAAATGTTCATAGTTTTTTACTTTTACTTTTTGTAAAAGTTGCGAGGCCCGGGGGGGCTTCTCCCCCCTCCCCGCACGATGTAGCTGTCAAAATGTTCCATAACCTTTTAACCTTTTTCCCTTGTAAAACTTTTAAAACCAATAAAAAAAATTTAAGATGAAAAAAATACTGCATGCTGTCATTTCCCCAACAAAACTGTTCCCCCTTGTCAATTTACTCTTAAGATACACCCTCAGAACATGCTGAGCCCTTGCACTTTGTCTTCAAACAAGTCTGCTTTAATAAATAAACTAAAAACTGTATTTTGGTTGCATTTGCAAATCTGTCAATGTGGAAGCACTACTCGACGCTATGGCTCTGGATGGAATTTGACAAGGAGGTTTTTCTGCCAATGACTTAGAGCAGGTCTGCAACCTTAAAAGCTCAAAGAGCCAATTGGACCCGTTTCCCACAGAAAAGAAAACACCGGGAGCCACAAATCCTGAGTGGGCAGGGCCAACTCGACATCACTCACTACCACCCAGTCACATGACCACCCTAGCCACGCCTACCCAGGCGGTCATTAGGACAGAGAACCAGTTGTTTAAAAAGACCATTTTGACCTCTCTCCTTCTCTCTCTCCCTCTCTTTCTTTCACCCTCTTCCCCCCTCTCTTTATCTCTCTGTGTCTTTCTTTCTCCCCCCTCTTTCTCCCCCCTCTTTCTCTCTCTCTCTCTCTCTCTCTCTCTCTCTCTATCTATCTATCTCTCTCTCTCTCTCTCCGCTCTGTATCTCTCTGTCTCTTTTCTCTCCCCCTCTCTTTGGATCTCTTTCTCTTTGTCTCTCTCCCCTCTCCCGCTCTCTGTGTGTCTCTCTGTCTCTCCCCCCTTCTATCTCCCCCCCTCTGTATCTCTCTCTCTGTTTCTCCATGTCTCTCTAACTCTCTCTCTTCCCCTCTCTCATTCTTCTAGGTCCTACAATATCCCCTTCCCTTTCATTCAGTGGATCCAGGTATGATTAAGACTTAGGATCTGGTGGCAGAAAAAGAAGAAAGTAGAAATCTTCTACTGAACTTTAATTCTGGAGCTCCGTGGCTTCATCCATTCATTTCTTTAAATTGCTTCCTATATCAAATTACATGTTTTCAAATCTCTGCATACTCTCATGTAGAATAAAATAGAATACAACAGAATAGAAAGAACAGAATAGAATAACAGAGTTGGAAAGGACCTTGGAGGTTTTCTAGTCCAACCCCCTGCTTAGGCAGGAAACCTTACACTACTTCAGACAAATGGTCCAATCTCTTCTTAAAAACTTCCAGTGTTGGAGAATTCACAACTTCTGGAGGCAGATTGTTCCACTGATGAATTGTTCTCTCAGGAAATTTCTCCTTAGTTCTCGGTTGCTTCTTTCCTTGAGGAGTTTCCATCTATTGCTTCTTGTCCTGCCTTCAGGTGCTTTGGGGATAGGTGGACCCCTTCTCTGTGGCAGCCTTTGAGATATTATATTGGAACACTGCTATCATGTCTCCCCTAATCCTTCTTTTCATCAGACTAGACATATCCAGTTCCAGCAACTGTTCTTTATAGGTTTTATCATAGAGTTCCCTAATCATCTTTGTTGCTCTTCTCTGCACTCTTTCTAGAGTCCACATCTTTTTTACATTGTGGAGACCAAAACTGGATGCAGTATTCCAAATGTGGCCTTACCAAGGCATTATGAAGTGGTATTAACACTTCACGTAATCTTGATTCTATCCTTCTGTTTATGCAGCCTAGATCTGTGTTGGCTTTTTTGGCAGCTGCTGCACACTGCTGGCTCCTATTTAAATGGTTGTCCACTAGGACTCCAAGATCCCTTTCACAGTTACTACTATTGAGCAAGGTACCATCTATACTGTACCTACGTATTTTGTTTTTCTTGCCTAAATGTAGAATCTTACATTTTCACCATTGAATTTCATTTTGTTCTCAGGCTAAGGTTTTTTCACCTCCCTTTTTCCTTTTCTTTTTTTCTGTTGTTCAGTTTTTCTTGACTTCTCGATCTCTCTTGTACTTTCAGGAGAAGGAATTAGGTTTCCTGCCACTCCTTAAGTGCCCATACACATTCCCCCCTCCTTTCCGCATGTTTCCACATTCAAAGATGAATAATCAAGTTGAAAACTTCACATTGCAGTACGCTCTCTAGCAAAGCAAGGTGACCTTCTGTCAGATTCCATTAGATTTTTTTCAATCCTGGGACATCTCACGTAACTAAATCTGAATCCTAATTCTCCCTTAAAGGGTGTGCTGTGATATACTTTTACATTGTTTAATGTAGCTTTCTATGCCACTCCAGCGAGACAATGCAGGGAGAGCAATTTTAACTGTTGTGCTTAAATGGATCCTGGGAAGAATTTCAGATAAATATCAATTTTATAGGTGAGCTGCAAAAAAAAAAATACTTTCCCTTTACTCTGAGTCTTTAAAAAAAACACCATGCATCCAAATTCATCTTGCATTCCCACAAGTACATTTGTATCAAACTACACATGTCATGGGATGCGGTGCTCAGTGGCTAAGATGCTGAGCTTGTCGATCAGAAAGGTCAGCAGTTTGGTGGTTCGAATCCTTAGTGCTGTGTAACAGAGCTCTGGTTATTTGTCCCAGCTTCTGCCAACCTAGCAGTTCGAAAGCACGTAAAATGCATGTAGAAAAATAGGGACCATCTTTGCTGGGAAGGTAACAGTGCTCCGTGCACCTTCAGCGTTTAGTCATGTCGGCCACATGACCATGGAGACATCTTCGGACAGTGCTGGCTCTTTGGCTTAGAAATGGAGATGAGCACTGCCCCCTAGAGTTGGGAACGTAGCATGTATGTGCAAGATAAAACTTTACATGTGTGTCATATATGCTTCATGCTAAAAGCATGTGGCATATTGGGTGAATAAAGATCTCAAGTCAGAAAAGTCCACATTTTACCATTTTAAAATGTTAAACACCTGTACGTTTCTATCCATAATCCAGGAAATGCAGATGGAAATGATTTCACATGTGAATGTTGAAGGAACAAATTCCATGAGTAACATTAACCCTCCCAAAAAATAAAGAGTTTGAGTATATTTGCCAAGGTATATGTTCTCTCACAGATATTATTATCCCGCAACCTTGGTGTCTTAAAATATTGTGGAAACATAGCAGTCAAGAGCTGCTTTCTAAGAAGAGTGAGCCAAATATTTTCTGGTACAGTGTTGCGTTTGGAAGATATAGGCCTGGCAGCTCTCCAAGCCTAATAAGGTCTGTTATTGTAAATTCAGCTTTGAAAGACTGTTTGCCTGGACTTTGCTGGATGTGAATGAGAGGAATTCATGTTAGCTTAATAAGAAGGGGTTTTGTCGGGACAAGGAGTCTGCTTCATGATTTTGTGAAGCCTAGGTCAGAACAGCATGGTGACCTAGAGGTGAAGCTCTCGCTTCAGAATCAGGAGACTGTGGGTTCGATCCTAGGTAGCGGCAGATATTTCTCTTTCTGGGTGCAAAGGGAAAAATATCTGCTGTGAGCTCCATATAGGTGTCAGGAAAAGTATCCGGCCAGTAAATGCTCAGCTCTATTCAATCTCCCTGACTCCATCACAAGGCAAAGGATCACATGGTCATTTAAAAAATATTTTCATATTGGTTTATAGTTCTGTCACACTTCTCCTTCTTGCCCATCTTTCCAAGCTAAACAGACCCAACTTATGTAGTATTTCCAACCAACTGTAAGTTAACTACCCTTTCTGCCAGAAATTCCACGTACAATACAAGACTTCCAGGGCCAGCAGTTAATATGAAGCAACCTAATCGGGTTTCTGTGTATGTTGGTTGAATCAAAGTGATGTGCCAACTTGACTTTGACACTTGGAAGCGAGGGAGTAATTCACTCTGTCAAAGCACTTTCTAGGACCACTTTGATCAAGGGTTTCCCAAGGCAAAACACCCTTCACATACTCTTATTAGATAGATAAGCTTTACGTGAAATATCATAATCATCATTTCATTTCAAGGCTTATAAACTCTTCCAATCAAAGATGACTCTGAACAGCATATATTTTCTCAACTCTTTCAACTCAGATTAAAATTAAATATAAGTAAGATCAGTCATTAAGGAAAAGAAAAGAATGGAAAAGATAGGGGGAGGGAGAGTACACTGGATTGGCCAGCTACATCCAGAATAACAGAGTTGGAAGCAGTGGTGGGTTTCAAATTTTTTACTACCAGTTCTGTGGGCGTGGCTTGGGTGGTCATGATGTGGCTTGGTGGGTGTGGCTTGATGGGCGTGGCAGGGGAAGAATACTGTAATACACTCTGGGCAAAGGATAATGTAAAATCTCCATTCCCTCCTCACTCCAGGGGAAGGATACTGCAAAATCCCCATTCTCTCCTCACTCCAGGGGAAGGATACTGTAAAATCCCCAACTCTCTCCTCATTCCAGGGGAAAGATACAGCAAAATCACAATTCCCTCTTCACTCCAGGGGAAGGATACTGTAAAATCACAATTCCCTCCCTTCTCCAGGGGAAGGATACAGCAACATCTCCATTCCCTCCTCACTCCAGAGGAAGGATACTGTAAAATCCCCAATCCCTCCTCACTCCAGGGAAAGGATAATGTAAAATCCCCATTCCCTCCTCACTCCGGGGAAAGGATACTGCAAAATCCCCATTCCCTCCTCACTCCAGGGGAAGGATACTGTAAAATCCCCAACTCTCTCCTCATTCCAGGGGAAAGATACAGCAAAATCACAATTCCCTCTTCACTCCAGGGGAAGGATACTGTAAAATCACAATTCCCTCCCTTCTCCAGGGGAAGGATACAGCAACATCTCCATTCCCTCCTCACTCCAGAGGAAGGATACTGTAAAATCCCCAATCCCTCCTCACTCCGGGGAAAGGATAATGTAAAATCTCCATTCCCTCCCTACTCCAGGGGAAGGATACAGCAACTTCTCCATTCCCTCCCCACTCCAGGGGAAGGATACTGTAAAATCCCCATCCCCTCCCCACTCCAGGGGAAGCATACTGTAAAATACCCATTTCCTTCCAATCAGCTAAGAGTCGGGAGGCAGGAAGTAGATGGGGCAGGGCCCAGTCAGAGATGGTATTTACTGGTTCTCCAAACTACTCAAAATGTCCGCTACTAGTTCTCCAGAACTTGTCAGAACCTGCTGAATACCACCTCTGGTTGGAAGGGACCATGATGATCCAGGAGAAGGCACAAAGATCACACAGCCAGCTGAGAGTTCAAACTCCCTTTTAATACTCCAAATTTCCCCTCAAACACTCTCACATTCTTGGCAAAATGTGTGCACGCACACACAGCAGCCTCTGGCTGTGTCCAGTCCAACAAAATAAAGGAACAAGGAGATGACTTCACAAAATAAAGAACAAACAATGAATCTATGAAGCAAGAAACAAGCAATGAGTCCACAAGTAAGGAAGAAGCAAGCAGTCCTACAAGCTCCAACTGTCTGTACCAACACGACAAACTCTACCAATTCAGAGTTTGTTCCTGACAAATGCCCCTCCCCACAGCATCTCCTTAAATCTCAGTCTCCAGGTGTGCCTTGTGAAGAGGGGTGGGGCACTCTCCTCCTGAGTTGTCAGGTCATCATGAACTGCTCCTGCCTTCTCTCCACTCTCCATGCTCAGGGATCAGGAGGAGGCAGTCCTGGCTCATTGCCTGAGCTCTGTCACCCCTCATGTCCACTGCTTCTCTCGGTCATCTGCCCCCATTCCTCTCTGCTTACAAGCCATCCCAATCCTGAAGGGCCCTGGGCTGACTTGGCCTGCTCCTCCCCACATTCCTCTGAAGCCAACAAAGACGCCTTTTCCATCTTCGTTGGCTCCAGCTATGGCACATTTCTGCAGATTCAGGCTCCGACAGGGGCACAACAGGGACCTTGGAAGTCTAGTCCAAGACCCTGCTCAATCAGGAGACCTTTCAGACAAATGGCACTCCAGTTTCTGGAGACATGTCATTGCACCAATTAATTGAAATTTCTCCTTAGTTCTAGGCTGGATCTCTCTCTAATGATCTTCCATCCATTATTTCTTTCTTTCTTTCTATCATCTATCTATCTATCTATCTATCTATCTATCTATCTATCTATCTATCTATCTATCTATCTATCTATTTATCTATTTATTTATTATTTAAAATAATTTTTATTAAGCTTTTTCTAAATATTGAAAAACAAAACACAAATTTCCACTCATTAAAGCAAGTCCATATCAGTATAGTTGATATCATTCATATTTATATAAGCTCTATTTTTATATTCTCTAATATATTCTATATTGTATCATATAATCACTTAAATATATTAATATTTACAGAGTTATAATATAATTCTATATTGTATCATATAATCACTTAAATATATTAATATTTACAGACTTAAACAGAGTTATAATATTTGTCATAAATAATACTTAGTTCTTATACAGTATCTCACATCTATCATCCAACTATTTATACCATCTGTTTCACACTTTATACTACTCTAGTTTTTCTCTATCCTTCAGTTCCATGGTCAACCTATCCATTTTTGCACACTCAAGTATCTTTCTTATGCTCATTGCATCTGGAGGGATATTGTTCTGCTTCCAAGTTTGAGCAAATACTATTCTTGTTGCAGTTAATTTATGTAGTGTTAAATACTGAGATTTTTTTTACACTTTTTATCACCTAGTATGCCCAATATTTCTGGTCCTGCCCTCAAGTGCTTTGGAGAATAGAATAACAGAGTTGGAAGGGACCTTGGAGGTCTTCTAGTCCAAACTCCTACTCAAGCAGGAAACCCATTCAGACAAATGCCTGTTCAATCTCTCTTTTTTTAAAAATATACCCAGTGTTGGAGCCCCCACAACTGCTGGAGGCAAATCGTTCCACTCATTAATTCTTTATCAGAAGAAGTAGTCAGAGAGTCTCAGCCTCTGGTATGATGGAATAGTCTTGTTTTGATGGATGGTTGGAAACACAGAAGGTGAAGGGCTCTTGTGATGTCTAAGGACTGCAAATGAAAAGGCATACTTTCAAGATCCTTGCACTCCCACGCTGAAAGAAACTGGAGTTCAGCAGCTTACTTAATCTTGATGGTTTTGCAGATACAGCATTTAAGTGTTAGATTAGGAATGGGTAGTAGAGAACTTTGAATTGTCTTGGAAGCCAACTGGTGATTTGTGCAGTTTCAAACAGAGTGGGCGTATCAAGACACAACCATAATTAGAAAAGAACAGAACAGAGTTGGAAGCAGAGATGGTATTCAGCAGGTTCTGACCATTTCTGGAGAACTGGTAAATACCACCTCTGACTGGCCCCACCCCCATCTATTCTCTGCCTCCCGAGTCCCAGCTGATTGGGAGGAAATGGGGATTTTGCAATATCCTTCCCCTGCCATGCCCACCAAGCCACGCCCACCCATGGCCACAGAACCAGTAGTAATTTCTTTTTAATCCCACCACTAGTTGGATGGGACCTTGGAGTTCTTTTAGTCCAAGCCCCTGCTCAGGCAGGAAACTATATACTATTTCAGACAAATGGTAAATCTCTTCTTAAAAATATCTTCTTAAAAACTTACAGTAAAGGAGCACCCACAACTTCTGGAGACAAGTTGTTCTACTGATTTAATTGTTCTCACTGCCAGGAAATTTATCCTCAGTTGTAGGTTGTTTCTCTCCTTGGTTAATTGATTCCATGCACTGCTTCTTGTCCTCAGGTGCTTTGGAGAATAGCTCAACTCTCTCTTCTTTGTTACAGCCCCTGAGATATTGGAAGACTGCTATCATGTCTCCCCTAGTCCTTCTTTTCATTAAGCTAGACATACTCAATTGGTAAAACATAGAAACACAGAGTTGGAAGACACCTTGGAGGTCTTCTAATCCAACCCCCTGCTCAGGCAGGAAACCCTATACCATTTCAGATAAATGATTGTCCAATCTCTTCAAGACTTCCACAACTTCAGGAAATTTCTCCTTAGTTCTAGGTTGCTTCCCTCCTTGATTAGTTTCCATCCATTGCTTCTTATCCTGATCTGAGGTGCTTTGGAGAATAGTTTGACTCCCTCTTCTTTGTGGCAGCCCCTGAGATATTGGAAGACTGCTATTACATCTCCTCCAGTCTTTTTTTTCAATGAACTAAGGTAAAGGTTCCCCTCACACATATGTGCTAGTGGTTCCTGACTCTAGGGGCGGTGCTCATCTCCGTTTCAAAGCCAAAGAGCCAGTGCTGTCTGAAGACGTCTCAGTGGTCATGTGGCCATGATGACTAAATGCTGAAGGCGCACAGAATGCTGTTACCTTCCCACCAAAGATGGTCCCTATTTTTCTACTTGCATTTTTACGTGCTTTCAAACTGCTAGGTTGGCAGAAGCTGAGACAAGTAACGGGAGCTCACTCCGTTATGCGGCACTAGGGATTCGAACCACCGAACTGCCGACCTTTCTGATCGACAAACTCAGCATCTTAGCCACTGACTCACCATGTCCCTTTCAACAAACTGGACATAGCCAATTCCAGCAACCATTCTTTATATGTTTTGGCCTCCAATCTCCTAATAACTCAAGATCCTACTCATAGCATAGCTTGAATCAGCCCCATGGAAAGTCTGCGACAGTAAACGGACCAAGACATCCACAATTTTGAGTATACAAATGTAAATTATGGCAAATAATAATGGAGCGATTGGCCCCAACAATAAGTTCAGCCAATTTCATTTTGAGTTTGCAACACTAGGGCACTGCAAAAATTGTAATCGCTCAAACCTTTTGTAATTGCCTATAATCCACGGTATAATATTTTACCTTGCAGGGTTATAGAAATCAGGCTGAATCTACTCTTAATTACTCTAACCTGCATAATCTATAATGCTATAACACGGCCTTTTTAGAAAAGAGATTTTAGCTTTTCTAGGCCAAAACATTAATTATATTATGCTAGCTTTTGGCAGTTTCACACATATTTTTGATTAAGTGCCAACAAAAAAACCCTGCAGATTCAGGTATACCTGTGAAACAGAATCTCGTTTTCATTTATATTATTTAAGGCCTTTATGCACGCACGCGCGCACACACATACACACACACAAAGACCATGCATCAATTTAAATTGCCTAGAAGGTGCACAACTAAAAGAAAGAAACAAAAGGAAGAGTCATCAGCTACTGTCAGATACACTTATTAAAAATTATAGCACGTTACTGTTTGACCTTGTTAGGCATTTCAGTGCTAGAGATCAGCAATTCTGTCAATAAGAGAAGGAAGAACTAATTTCAATTGGAGAGAGCAATACATACAGTCTTGGACTTGGAAAAAGAGGGTGCAATTAGCAGAATACTCTGAAGCTAATTTGAAAAAAAAAAGAGATGTCCATTGGGACGGCACAATTAACAGAAGAACAGAGTTCGAAGGGACCTTGGAGGTCTTCTAGTCTAACCCTATGCCCACACAGAAAACCTAAACCATTCTGGAGAAATAGTTGTCCAATCTCTTCTTGAAAACCTCCAGTTTTGGGGCATTCACAACTTCTGGAGGAAAGCTGTTCCACTGATTAATTGTTCTCACTGTCAAGAAATTTCTCCTCAGTTCTAAGTTGCTTCTCTCCTTGATGAGTTTCCACCCATTGCTTCTTGTCTGCCCTCAGGTGCTTTGGAGAATAGTTTGACTCCCTCTTCTTTGGGGCTGCCCCAGAGATATTGGAAGATTGCTATCATGTCACCCCTAGTCCTTCTTTTCATTAAACTAGTCACACCCAGTTCCAGCAACCAACAAGAGTCAAGGAAGAAAAAGTACGTGCACTGTAGGACTTGTTGGAAATGATACTGAAGGTCACTGTCTGAGCATCGTTGTTCAGCCACAATACATGGGAATTGCCAAATCTGAAACCAAGGAGAAGCAGCAATATGTAGAAGCTTCAGAAAAGGAGATCCATACCTAAAAGGAGGAGGGATGTCTTAATTGTGAGAGCTATTAAACATTGGGACAGGATGACTTTGGGGTCATGGGTGTTCCATTACTGGAGACAATCAATCAAATCTCAGCCAGTCACTTACCTGGAGTCAGGTGTGGGATTCTACCGGTTTTGAATGGTTTGGGCAAACCAGTAGCTCCGACCTTCAGCTGGGAGTGAACCGGTTCACTCCGACGATGAAGTCCACCTACCCGCCCCTGTGCTTAACTCACCTTTATCTTCTCAGCTGAGTCACACAGCAGAATGGATTGTTGTGCCTCAGCTGTTTTTCCCTCCAAGTGGTAATGCGGAAGGTACTTTTTCTCAAAACCTTGCACACGTGCAAAATGCAAGATCACGGTTGTTGAACTGGTAGAATCCCACCACTGCCTGGAATGATGGGAGAATTTCAACAACGTAGACTAAAAGATCTCTCAGCTTCCTTCCCATCCTTTGAGCCCGTGATTCTAATTTGCAGAAATTGAATTGTTGATTTGCATCTTGCAAATCAACAAAGATGATTAGGGGATTGGAGAATAAAACATATGAAGAACGGTTGCAGGAATTGGGGATGTCTAGTTTAATGAAAAGAAGGACTAGGGCAGACATGATAGCATTCTTCCAATATCTCAGGGGCTGCCACAAAGAAGAGGGAGTCAAACTATTCTCCAAAGCACCAGAGGGCAGGACAAGAAGCAATGGGTGGAAACTAATCAAGGAAAGAAGCAACTTAGAACTGAGGAGAAATTTCCTGACAGTTAGAACAATTAATCAGTGGAACAGAAGTTGCCTCCAGAAGTTGTGAATGCCCCAACACTGGAAGTCTTTAAGAAGATGTTGGATAGCCATTTGTATGAAATGGTATAAGGTTTCCTGCCTAGGCAGGGGGTTGGACTAGAAGACCTCTGAGATCCCTTCCAACTCTGCTATTGTACATTGTACCTATGCCGCAGGAAAATTCTTCCCAATGGCTGTCTCACAAACAATTCCATTTTTTTAATTACTAGCTATGGTACAGTTAATCTTGCATATTCCTTTAAAAATGGGGTCAGAGGATAGTTCAGCTTCACAAAGATTTTCCCCCTTTTCTCCCCAGACAAACTAAATTATTAATGTCTAACAGTTAAGCAAAATTCCAACATTAAAGACACTGCCAGAAACATCTTGGCACATTAAAAAAAGGAGATGGAACACAGTTGCCATTTTAATAAATTATAGAGAAATAATGTGATCAAAGTTCTCAAGCAATTTAGAATGGGGACAATAATGCACAAATGAGTCTGACATTACATTGAGAATGTTTCCTCCCCATATAAAAAAAACGAGAAGCAATAAACACCAAACCAAAGAAATAAAAATCAAAGAATCCTCATTTATTCTGTTGCATTTTTTTAATGAGAAAATATTTGGGGGAAAATAAAACCTATTGGCCAAAAATCTACTGTGAACAATTTTTGCGGTGGTGGCTAAGGAAACAGGGTACAGTCAATCAATCAATTCATTGATCAATCAATCAATCAATCAAAGACTCCATCTTTATTAGTAGCTAAAAGACCAGGAATAAAATACAGAACAGAATTTATATAGATAGGCAATAGATAGATAGATGGATGGATGGATGGATGGATGGATGGATGGATGGATGGATGGATGGATGGATGGACAGATGGACAAATGAAGGGATGGGTGGATGAAGGGGTGATTAGTTGGTGGGTGGATGGATGGTTGGGTGGGTGGATGGAGAGAGAGAGAGAAAGATAGACAGATAGGTATAGATGGTAGGTAGGTAGGTAGGTAGGTAGGTAGGTAGGTAGGTAGGTAGGTAGGTAGGAAGGTAGGTAGGTAGGTAGGTAGGTAGGTAGATAGATAGATAGATAGATAGATAGATAGATAGATAGATAGATAGATAGATAGATAGATAGATAGATAGATAGATAGATAGATGGAAAGAGGAAGGAAGGAAAGGAAAGGAAAGGAAAGGAAAGGAAAGGAAGAAGACAATTGGGTAAAATTTACTGGAGTTTAGAGAAGATCTGTTGTTTTCATTTGAAAGGGTTAGCTAGTGGGACTATTAAATGTGCCTGTATGTTTGAAACAGACTCTATTCTCATATTAAGCAAACATGAAAAAATATCTGGCTATAAATAGAAGAGTAGTTCCTTGTTTACAAACCATGTTTGCACAATAAAAAAAATACAGCAGACAACACAGAGATAAGCAGGGAGTAACCCCAGACAAACCATCAAGGAGAAAACAATAGTCTAATGAAGGAACTATCAAGGTGAAATCCACTATTCCATCAACACTGGCAGGGTAAACTATATAAACACTCTCAAACAAATCTAGGTAGCTTATTAACAATCCAATTTCTTAAAAGAAAACAATGCAACAACTTATAAAAGCCAAGCCAAGCCAAACTGGTGGTTGTATGATTACCTTATTCCCAATGCCAAGAAGATGAAACAGGATAATAATTTCCTGAATTACATAAAGGTAAAGGTAAAGGCTCCACTCGCACATATGTGCTAGTCAGTCCTGACTCTAGGGGGCGGTGCTCATCTCTGTTACAAAGCCGAAGAGCCAGCGCTGCTTGAAGACGTCTCTGTGGCCATGTGGCTGGCATGACTAAATGCCAGAGGCACATGGAACGCTGTTACCTTCCCACTAAAGGTGGTTCCTATTTTTCTACTTGCATTTTTTACGAACTGCTTTCGAACTGCTAGGTTGGCAGAAGCTGGTACAAGTAACAGGAGTTCACTCTTTTATGCAGCGCTAGGGATTCGAACCGCTGAACTGCCGACCTTTCTGATCAACACGCTCAGCGTCTTAGCCTCTGAGCCACCGCGTCCAACATAAGGTAGGAAACCCACAAATCTAGATGGGAGGGGAGATTTCCTGACAGCAGCACTTCTCTCCCTGTTCCTCTTTTTTCCTCCAGAATCATACATGTGTGTGTTTGTGTCTTCAGTTTTATAAAATTCATTTCTAGGACTGCCCAGCTGTAGGATGATTAGGGCTGCCTATAAAATGAAAATGTGCAGGCGTTTTTTTTTTTTTTTTGCAATGTCAGAAAACAGCAAGAGCCACCCAGAGGGACCCATAAGACTTAATAAGAGCTGTTATGGTCCAGTTTTATTATTATCACCCACCTTAAAAAGTTTAGCCATGTTGGCATTAACGTTTCCCTTCCTTTTCAGGGGTGTGAAGGAAAACAAGACAGTCTCTCTTGATTCTTAACATTTAACAAATCTGGCCCAAAATTGAACTCTGATATTAGATGCCTGCTATGTTTGCTACACATGACAACAAGTATATTAAAGTATTAAAGGGCCAAAAAAATCTGAAAGTGTATAAGAGAGTGTAGAAAATTAGCACCCACCCCTCTCCTAGAAGAATGAAATATTTTGGGAAATATTAAGAAAGGAAGAATATGATATTTCTCTGGATGAGAAATGGAGAAATATGTTTTCTTAGAGGGAGAAAGCAGCCCCCACCTTCCTTAATATCCCACTGCAGATGTCAGCACTTAACAGATAGAGAGCTAGGTAGCTCTATTCATAGGCAAAACTTCCTTGCAGCAAGATCTGAACAAAGGTTCAGCCACAATAGGAATTGCCCAATGCCCCTTCACTGCCTCAGTAGTCCAACCTTCAACCAAACCTGGGTGCTCAGTCAACCTACAGAGCCAGCTATGAGCCCTTTTTGTTGTGAGTTGCAAAGTCATATCCAACCCCATTGACAATGTTCCTCCAGGCCTTCCTGTCCTCTACCATCCTCTGGAGTCCATTTAAGCTCATGCCGACTGCTTCAGTGACTCCATCCAGTCACCTCATTCTCTATCGTCCCTTCTTTATTTGCCCTCAATCGTTCCCAGCATGAGGCTCTTCTCCAGGGAGTCCTTCCTTCTCATTAGGTGGCCAAAGTATTTGAGTTTCATCTTCAGGATCTGGCCTTCTAAAGAGCAGTCAGGGTTGATCTCCTCTAGGACTGACCGGTTGGATTGCATTGCCGTCCAAGGGACTCGCAGGAGTCTTCTCCAGCACCAGAGTTCAAAGGCCTCCATTCTTTGGTGCTCAGACTTCCTTATGGTCCAACTTTCACAGCCATCCGTTGCAACTGGGAAAACCACAGCCTTGACTATACACACTTTTGTTGGCAGGATGATGTCTCTGCTTTTTAGGATGCTGTCTAGATTTGCCATGAGCCCTACAACAGCCAATATAATACATGTTCTTGCACAGGAACAGGAAGTTCAAGTGCAAAGTCCAAGAGAAGGTATAAATACCTCTCACTCTCAATTCCATGTGGTCTGCTGCCCAGAACCATGTGCTTGGTGACTCTGCTTCACCATCAAACCCTCTTTCCAATCCTACCCCAGCCTCCATTTTGTCTTTAGTGCTTTTCCCTCAGCTTGGAATTGAATCAAATGGATATTTCTTCCAAAAAAAATATGAATTATTTCCTGTCTTGTTCATACTTATCATTCAATTTCTAATAAAGTCACCTGAAAACAGAGAATTATTTGACAGCAAAATTAGGACGGTAAACTTGCATTTCTGATGCATCACCATGGAGGGCAAAATTACCCAAATCTGTAATCTCCTGTCTAAGTCCAAATAACTTCTAACAATAATTAAAATGCCCAGTTGTTGGAAAAGTAGCCTAAATGAGAAAAGAGTTGTTCATTACTTAAAGCTACTTTTGTTGTATTAAACTGCTTTTGTTGCATTTGAAAATATTACACATCTGTAATTATTAATAGGAAAGGAGAAGATTGGTTCCATTAGCATTATGATGCAAATGTAGCTCATTTTCATGTCACAATATGAATAGAAATGCCTTAATAGTATAATATTTTTCTTGGTGGGTTTTTTCTTTTTCTTTTTAAAGTGTGGCGATGTTCTCCCTTAAAAAGGTTAAATAGTAATGAAGAAGAAGGGAACCAAATGTGTAAACAGACATGCTGAACACAGATGAAAATAACTTCAAGATATGTTGGGTAAAATTTATTGCTTGTAAAACTATGCTGGCTAGAAAAAGTGCATAGAAGAATGTACAGTACATTCTGGAAAATTGCATATCAATGGCAGTATTTTATTTATTTGTTTGTTGGTAAAGAAAAGATGAGAAAAGGCTGTTAAATAATTCTGAGACCTGAAAATGAAAAATTGAATGGAACCAGTCTGGACAGTTTTGTCAAATCCTAACAGTTAACCATTGACTTGGTGTTCTGACCTAGACTTCCGCAAACAGCACGAGGCAGAGTCCTGGTCCCGACAAAACCCCTTTAATTAAACGCATGTGCATTCCTCTCATTCACATCCAGCAAGGCCTGGCAAACAGTCTTTCAAAGGAATATTTACGACTACAGACCTTATCTATCTGGGAAAGCTGCCATGTAAATATTTTCCAAATGAGGTCCTGTATAAGGAAAGTCTGGGCACAGAGTCTCTGAGATTCACGGACAGATCTTCACACTCCTGAAATGAATCTAACAACCAAACGAAGGAATTGTTTTCTGCAAAAGCATACTCCCCTTTTGCTCCTCTTTTATTTCCTATGGGAGAGGCCAATCACCTTCCACCTGTGACTTTACTCCCAAGTCTACCCTGATTTCTGAGTTGCTATTTTCTTCTAGCAGTTCTGCCCATGTGCACACTGGGAACAGGCTCCAGCTGTTCCTCTGCCTCACTGTTATCTATCTCCGTAGACACTTGATCACTGCCAGACGGCCCTGGTCCCCTCTCTGCCTCTGACACAGAGCCCTCATCCAAGCCTTCCCCATTCTCCAGGACTGGCCCATGCTCCTCCCCAACCTCCTCACTGTCTGACTCTGGGCCACAACAGTTGGGTAGTTTGTTGGAACAACCAAGATCAGGATGAAGGAAATTAAACCATCTTCTTTTAACGACCCCATAATCCCTGACAAGGTGGAGTCTGGGCAACTGAATTGAGCTGAGTGTTTCCTGGTCAGATGCCCTTCCTGTCGCTAATGCAGAGTTATATTCAACAGCTATAATCTCAACATACACAGAGAGAAATATCTGCCTCTACCTAGGATCAAACTCACAGCCTCATGATTGTGAGGTGAGAGCTCCACCTCTAGGCCACTGCACCACCCGAAGGAAATTAAATAATGACTAAAAATATTTTTTTTCTATGGATTTCTTTCCAATTATGGGTTGTTGTTGTTGTTGTTTTTTTGCAGGATATGGTCTTCCCATTGGTATGCTGACATACATCAGTTCAGTAATATGTCTAATAGAGATTCTCAGCCAACCAGGTCATGCTTGTCCCAAAGTTACTTTTTTTTTTCAAGGCAAACTTTCAAAAACTTTCAAAAAAGTTCAAAAACTTTTTGTTTTTCCTTGAAGAAGTTTTGCTTCTCATTCAAGAAGCTTCTCCAGTTCTGTCAGCTGATGAAGGAGCTTCTGGGATGAGAAGTGAAATGTCTTCAAAGAAACACAAAGTCCAGTTGCCTTTTGAAAGAAATAGTCCACTCTTCTGTGTTCCTCCAACTCCCATCCATCCATCCATCCATCCACCCACCCATCCATCCATGTCTTTTAAACCAATAGCCTATTTGATTACGCACATGCATTTATAAACCCAGAAACTTATTTTTGTAAATATTCTTACAAGGATGAGAAGGGAGCTGGCTTTCATATTAAAATTAAAACAGCTGAGAAGTAAGCAGGGATTCTGAAATATAATTGCCTATGATTTAGAAAGTTGCCAGGAAAGGTCAGGCATGAAACTGCTGAAGTTGGAACAGTGTAGAAACACATAAACAGATAATCAGAGGAAGAAACCTTTTAGCTTAGTAGCAAAGACGAGGGTGCAGGGAAAAAAAACACCAAATGTTTTTTTAGGGGGAGGGGTTGACTGCAAGATTGCCAAGAAGAATATTTGTGGTTTTGAACACGAAGCAGAAAAGCCAATTCAGTTGGCCGTTATTGTAATAATGTGGCTGGAGAAATGCAATTATTTAAAATAATCCAGTACTATATATCAGAGTTCTTTTCTTGAAATTGCTTTCACATTGGGTTAGGCTCCTGAAGTTTGTTCTCCAGGTTGCTTGTTCCTGCAGACTATATAGGTGTTGTGGCCTCTCAGCCACCGGCCCCTTCGGCAGCCGAATCAGATGAGGAGGCGGCGTGGGAGTCAGGACCAGCATTAAGGCAAACTAAGAGCTCCAAGGGGGAGGAGGGAATGGAGCTGGGAGAGAGAGAGAGAGAGAGAGAGAGAGAGAGAGAGAGAGAGAGAGAGAGAGAGAGAGAGAGAGAGAGAGAGGCGGAGCCTGGGCTGCCTGTCAGCCTCAGATAGAGAGTCAACAGCCTCCAGGTCAGGAGGTGGCTGATGAGGAAGAGGAGGAACAGCTGGGTCCAGTGTCTGACGTGCAGATAGGCAGAGGAGAGGACAGCAGTGGAAATCTATGGGCTGGTCCTTGGGACGGAAGACCCACTGCTACTAGCAAAGCCCCACCCTAACTCTGGGGAAAAAAGGCAGGAGGCAGAGATGAATAGTGTGGCAGACAACTATTCATCTCCCTGCCAGACAAACTTGTTAGTCTGTGTTGAGAAAGAAACACTTTGCTAGGGTTGCTGGCACTTCTAATAAAGGAATCATCGATTGACTTTGTTGTGTTTGGGAAGTTGTGATAATAGTAGCAGGCACAACATATATCCAGAAGGACCAATTGTTGGCTCACCCAAATAGGCCACAGCAGATGGCAGCAGGTTGAGTGATCTCCAAGCCGGGCAGGGTCAGGTTCCCACCACGAATCCAGCAAGCATCCCCAAAGGAAGGAAACACAAATCCACTTCCTTGAATTTCCAAATCCTGTCTTCTTGGAATCTGTCTGTGGGCCAGATCTAAGCACCCTGTGGGATGAATCCAGGCCCCGGCCTTGAGTTTGACACCCTGCAGTTTGATCTGGACATGGAAGAAGAAGTGATGTCAATGGTAGTTACCGTATTTTTCAGAGTATAAGATGCGCCTTTCCCACCCAAAAAAGAGGGTGAAAGTTTGGGTGCATCCTATACACCAAATGTAGTCCCACCCACCCTCACCAGAGACCAAAAACATGAGGCATGAAGGCAGCAATGGTCTGTGGCAATCCCTGCAGCCTGGAACAGCTGATTGGAGGTATTCTGGCAGTCCGATCCACTCGCCAATCAGCTGTGCTGAATCAGGCTGCAATAAGTGCTGAAGCTGACTTGGCTGGTCAGAGTTTGCTGCAGCAATCACATTCAGAAAGCACACACAAGTAACTGATTCAGCAGGATTCAAAATAATAATAACATAGATTACCAAAAGCAGGTTTTCCAAGGTAGCAGTCAATACAAGCAAAACACAAGCAGTTTCACTTTCAGTTCTCGGCTAAGCCAGGCTCCTTCCTGTCTCCTTGTTGCTCACACAGCAAATTTCAGCATCCAAATAGCCCTCATTGGCTGACTTAGTTGCTCTGCCTATTCATTGGCTGACCTTGTTACCATGTGTCAGCTGAGTACCATGGATGCTGGTAGGCAGATGCAGATTTTTTCTTATTATTATTTTCCTTCCCAAGAACTAAGGTGCATCTTATACTCTGAAAAATATGGTAGCTAAAATCTGGGGTTTCTAAGTGAATGGACTTTTACCGTCTCTATTCAGAACAAGGGAATTTTCCATCTCTATTTACATGATGTAATTGTCAGGTTTCATTGGCCAGAGAAATCAACTGATAACCATACCTTTGGGCTCCATTCCATATGCAAGAACATTGTTATCTGTTGTTCGTTTTTTAAACGCGACATATAATTTGACTGATAAATTGCACAGGCAAGGATGGCATCCGAGTGCTCAAATGAGAATAGGTTGAACTATTTGTCACAACATTTTCAAAAAGGGCTTTGAAATACCAGAACTGACAGGTACATTTTGTTGGGAGTGCTGGACAATTAAAGTTGAGAAGTTTTGGCAGGGTTCCTGTGTTATAAAGAGACATGGGTAGGTCATTTTTCCATGAAGGCTAAATTACATACTTGATGGCCTATGTTTATTTATTTTTTTTGTTTAGGCTTACACATTAAATTAGACCATATGAAACATTAATTTATCCCTTGCCATATAAATCTGGAGGTATCCATCTGCCATTGTTAAATAGAATATTGGTTACAAGTATTGGTAGACTCTGAAACAAAAAGAAAAAAAGAAAAAGAAAGAGCATCGTTGGTAAAATGATCCTTTTAATTATACCTAGAGATTCTACCTCACCCCCAGTAAAGTTAGTAACTGAGATAGCATTGAAACATTAATTTATATGCCATCTTTCCACAAATTAACCTGTGCTCAAATATGCTCACTAAATATAGAAGGACACTTTGATTCCCACAATGGATTAATGGCTGCCAAGTTGATGGAGTTAGCAAAGATTGTAGCAACTGTATGCATAATCAAGGTTCTCACAATATTGAAATCAAGGTATTGGTAAATGGGGAAGATACTCAGTTTATCTGTTCAGATTTATAGATCTCTCCTGCTCCCCCCAAAAAATCTCTTTACCTCTTTACAAAAACAAGGCCCTCAGGACTTTGCAAAACTACCTTAATCAGTACTAGGTTGGTACGATCCCCGCAGAGTTAGTGGGCATTTATTAAAAGATATTCCTAGCTTGTGTGTTTCCTCCTTATTCCTGCTTTTTCTTACCAGCTAGGTCTACCTCAAACTCAAAAGGGCAGAGAAGTAAAGGTGAAAATGTTAATTTTCCCCTTCTAGCAGAAGATCTAAAAATTCACTTCTATACGTTTTTTCTCCCAATATCACATTGTGACCGTAACTGTATGTTGACAATTGTCACTGGTGTTGACACATTGATATGAGATGTGTATTTAGGTAGAGTAGAGTAGAACAGAAAAGAACAGAAAGAATAGCACAGAACTGCACAGCACAGCACAGCAGAATGGAATAGAATGGAATGGAATGGAATAGAATAGAATAGAATAGAATAGAATAGAATAGAATAGAACAGTTTATGGGCCAAGTATGATTGGACACACAAGGAATTTGTCTTCGGTGCATAAGTTCTGACTGTACAGAAAAGCTATAAGTGATAAATTATGATCATAGTCATCACAAAAATACATTTGTCATAAATCATAAGATGCAACACTTAGTGATAGTCATAGGATACTAAATAAGCAATCAACATAAATTGTACTAGGAAAGTAAATAAAACAATATAAATTGTAAAGATAAAAGCAACAAAGTTATAGTCATAAGTAGAGAAGGAGATAGGTAATAGGAAAGATGAAGTAGAAGAATATTAATACAGTCTTACTAAATAGTTTGACAGTGTTGTGAAAATTATTTGTTTAGCAGAGTGATGGCATGGTGGAAAAAACTGTCCTTGTGTCTAGTTGTTCTGGTGTGCAATGCCCTACAGCATCATTTTGAGGGTAGAAGTTGAAACAATTTGTAATGTACATTATGGAATACTTTCTGGTAAACATAGCCAAGTTCTCATTGAATTTGAAAAAAAGAAGGAGGAGGTTGCAGTTGATTCTTCTTAAAAGCATCGAGTAATTATTTGAACTGCTTTAAAACAATTAAGCACAACTTTTTTAAAAAAAATATCTGTCTATAATAGGGGAAATTCTTTTAATCACCTTAAAAGCAATTTATGAAAAGAAGTCAGCTTGGCAAATATCATTTATAACACTTCAATACTTTTATTATTCTTTTCATAAATTCCATCTGGTCTGTAATAATTATTCACTTTTGGTGCCAAAAGCAAAGCAAAAACATGGAGGAAAGCTCTTTGTATCTTGAATAAAAAAGGGGGAAGACTTTTGTTTATTCCAGAGGAAAACAACTATTTTTTATCAGTGGATTGCAATCGGAAGGCAAACCCTACGATTATCAAGAGTCCTTCGTTAGGCCATATGGTTCTTGAAGAAAATCTTTTCCAGCAATAAAAGACAGAAATATGCTGTGCAGATGCCAAAAATGTCACAGGGGTTTTGGGCTGCATCTACAGACAGATAGTATCCAAGATCAGAAGAAGAGATGGTACCACTTTATATTGCACAGATGAGACCGCAGTTGCAACTTGCTGCCAGTTGAGACCCTGGAAAGTGCACAGAGAAGTGTAACGAAGATGATAGCAAGAGCACTTAGACTTATATGCCACTTCACAGTGCTTTTACAGCCCTATCTAAGCAGTTTACAGAGTCAGCCTATTGTCCACTGACAATCTGGGTCCTCATTTTAACGACCTCAAAAGGATGTAAGGCTGAGTCAACCTTGAGCCGGTCAGGATCGAACTGCTGGCAGTTGGCAGAATTAGCCTGCAATATATTGCATTCTAACCATGGTGAGGGAGGGAAGGAGGGAGAGAAGGAAGGAAGGAAGGAAGGAAGGAAGGAAGGAAGGAAGGAAGGAAGGAAGGGCAGTAGCAACAGTACTTAGACTTATATGCCACTTTACAATGCTTTACAGCCCTCTCTAAACAGTTTACAGAATCAGCATTTTGCCCCCAACAATTTGGGTCCTCATTTTAGTGACCTCAAAAGGATGGAAGGCTGTTGACTTGGTTTTCAATAAATCAACTTTCAATAAATAGTCAGTTTCACCAACGTTGCTCCATAGTTAATTGCTTCGTAAATGTTCTCCTTGCGCATGTATGCTAGTCATTCCCAACTCTAGGGGGCTGTGCTCATCTCCATTTCAAAGCCAAAGAGTCAGAGCTATCTGAAGACGTCTCCGTGGTCATGTGGCCGGCATGACTACAGGCCGAAAGTGCACAGAACTCTGTTACCTTCCCACCAAAGGTGGTTCCTACTTTTCTACTTGCATTTTTACATGCTTTCAAACTGCTAGGTTGGCAGAAGCTGGGACAAGGAATGGGAGCTCAATCCGTTATAGGGATTCGAACCGCCAAACTGCTGACCTTTCTGATCGACAAATGGAAATAGTTGAAAAAAAGGGTGCTCAGGATGAGATGGATCTTTAAAAACGTTTTGAACTTTCTTAAGGCATTGGGAGTTATACATAGAGCTCTTCCAAAGAGGGGAGAGAGCAACCATTGATCCTCTGGGCAATGATGTTGACCCTCTGGAGCGCTGTCCTATCTGTCACCGTGCAGTTGGCAAACCATACACAGGTGCAGTAAGTTAAAATAGCGTCTACAGGGCTGAATATAAGCTGAACACTGCCTTTTAGTGTGTCCTCTAAAAGAGAACGCTTTGACATACTGTATGTCTCAATTCACTCGGTTGTCCTCTAGATTTATTTTAACTTTCACTTCATATGTGAGATAATCTATATATATAAAAGCCAAACACCACTCACTCATCATGAAATCTCCAGAACTGTAAAGTGTACAAACTTGATATTCAGCACATATGTTCCTCTTGGCTTCTAGGTGCTCACTAAGAAAGGATTTTTCGAAATGATCATCAGATCATCAGTATTTCTTATACAGTATTATATTAACACGGGTCGATGCTAAGGAGTTAGATGTTGTACTCCTCCTCCCCACCTGAAAGGAACTCTGTTTCAACTGCCAGTTCCTTATATGGGTGTGGCCAGTGTGTGACACATCTGGCCTGCGGGCTAGGAATTTAGACCTCCTACTCCCTCTCCCCACTTGAAAAGAATTCTGTTCCAACTGCCAGTTGCCTTATATTAACATGCTGTGATGCTAAGGAGTTACACATTCAACATTAATTTCCAAGCTTTACGTGTCAATGTATCAAGCCTGATCATAACTGCTCATTAATTTTCAAACTTTAAGTGTTAATTTATCAAGCCTGATCACATAGTTTCATAGCGAAGCACAGGTATCTAGCTAGTATACATATATGTGTGAATGTGTGAAAGTTCCAAACGTTCAATTAGTCTACAATCGACCAAACAAATATAGTGATTTCAAGCAAAGTAATGCTGCTGCCTGAAAATTTGTTATTTTGTTATATGGCATTGAATTTCTAGCAGGATATTCAAAACTGTGGCTCAGAGAAAGAACATGTGAAATTGAGATAATCTTTTGTGAGCTTTCTCAGACCTGTTCATGCTCCTTAATTTTGGTTTTGCTAATCACGTTGATTCCTGAGGTCTGGGGTAAAGCTGTAATGAAGTCCGAAGGACAATGAAGGGATTATCATATATTTTTGGTTTAAAACTGAGTTTCTTAGTCCCAACTGTAGTTTTACTCTGTTTTTTTTAAATAGCATGGAGATGTTGTATGCATTCTTTTGAATTAAATGCAGAGTTAACTATTCTCTCCACAATTTTGTTTATATCAAGTATTTGATTTATTATTCCTCTTACTATGAAGTAATGAATCACCCCATAGATCACAAACTATCAAAGAAGCAGCTTGATTAATGTGATATCTTGGGAGCTTTGATTAAAATAATCGTGTAATCAAACTATAATATATGATAACATCAGAGTTTATTCTGGAAATCACCTTCCTTCACTCAATATCCGAGCCATCCCAAAACTGGTTGTAACACTTATGATAGATTAGCCAAAGTTTTCATAACATTAACAATATGATCTTTTTATTATTTCTATATTCCAGAGGATATTGGAAATAAATAATTAAGGGGATCCAGTGTTCAGCAAGTGTACCACCAGCAACATTGGCAAATATGCTCCCACACAAGTCACCAGAATGTTGGAAATGCCAACAGACATAGGGAACAATGTGGTGGACCTGTCCATTGGTGAAAAAATATCAAGCAAAGATTTTAAAAAGTGGTTAGAGGAAATGGTAAAACAGCAAATAGACTTAAAGCTAGAATTATTTCTATTAGGCGTACTAACAGGGAAATATAATAAAAGAATTCAGTACTTAATGCTACACATAATAACAACGGCCAGAATCACATATGCAGAAAATTGGAAAAAAATGGAAACATACCCACAGAGGAAATGGTAATAAAGAAAATACTGGATTGTGCCAAAATGGACAGTTTAATGATGGAAATTAAAGACAAAGGAGAAACAGAGTATTATTTAATATGGTGTATATGGTATAATTGGTTAGATAATAGATGCAAAGGTGAGAAAATTAATGATGAAAGACGATTAACACACAAGAAATAAATATAGGTATAAGGCTAGATAGAAGAATACTTACTGTAAGTAACACTACTCCCAGTCTGTATAAAAGCGTATATTAAAATATACAGAATGATAAATATATAGAGAACTATGTTAGAACCATGGAAACAATAGATATAAATATGATACTGTATGAATATGTATGTATGAATAAGAGATAAATGGTTGGAACTAGGAGGTATAATACTATGGATATTGTAAAAAATAGCTGATACAACCAGTTTATCGTTGTGGCAAAGCTGAAATGGTGATGCAAAATGAAGAAAAATGTACAATAAAAATATGTTTTAAAAAGGTGCATGTAAGAGACATAGGAGAAGAAGACGCAGAACCTGGATGAGGAATCAAGAGAGGACTCAACCTAGAATTGTGACATGTTCACAAATGTTCCTCGTGAATTCTGCTCTTATCCAGCACCAATTTTGGGCTGACCGTTAATTGACTAGATTATTGTGAATAGGCATGATCAATAAATCTTCTGAATGGAAACCTAATGTGTGGTTCTGAATCGTCACGTCTGATAAAAGATGTGTGGGACTTTGATGAAAAATATAGTCCAGGGAAGGGGGTCCTCTATCCCTGGTCCACGGCCCACTAACAGGACTTGGCCAGTTCAAACCCAGGTCATGGAAGAAATGGGCAGTCATGCATGTGTGAAGCTCCAGTTGTGCAAGTGGTGGGAAAGCATGCACACATGCACAAAAACCTCCACTTGGGTGAGTGAAGGGCACTTGCGCTTACACACTAAGTGCCATTTGCATGAGTGACACTCACAAATGGAGCTGTGCACATGTGCACTCACCTGCCACTCACACACTTCCCCACCTGTGCTGGTTGGGCCACCGAGCGGGAAAGGTCGGGGACCGCTGGTCTAAGGAATGCATCTAGGTCCGAGATGGCGAACCTATGGCACGCTTGCCAGGGGTGGCACACAGAGCCTTCTCTGAGGGCACACACACTGTTGACAGCTACTCTTCTGGTTTCCAGCTGGTCTTCACAGGCGCTGGAGTGCTGGAAAATGGCCTCAAAACGGACAAAAACAGCCACAAAATGGTCTGAAAACCAGCCTGAAAACAGCCCCAAAATGGCCAAAAAACAGGCAAGTGTGCGCTGACCAGCTGGTCTTCAGGTTTCCAGTGCTCCAGCATGCACACTGATCTTGATGTTCACCCTGAGACAGGCAGTTGGGCAGAGACTCAGAATGTGGCAGACTGTTCCATTCTAAGCCTTCTCCCTCTCCTTTCCTGTTCCTAGGATCTAGAATAGAGCTGCTATTGAGGAAATGAGTAGTCCTTAATGGGTCTAGGTTGACTCAGCCTTCCATCCTTCCAAGGTGGCTAAAAATTGTTGGGAGCAATATGCTGACCCTGTAAAGCACTTAGAGAGGGCTGTAAAGCACTGTAAAGCAGTATATGTCTAAGTGCTATTGCTATTGCTAGGTCTACACGGAGGGAAGTAAGCAGTGGGGTACCACAAGACTCTATCTTTGGCCCAACACTCTTCAATATCTTCATAAATGACTTAGATGAGGCAATAGAAGGGGAACTTATCAAATATGCAGATGATACAAAGCTGGCAGGAATAGCCAACACCCTAGAAGATATGCTCAAGATCCAGATGGATCACCACAGACTTAAACACTGGGCCCTACCTAACAAAATGAAATTCAGTGTAGAGAAAAGTAAAGTCTTAAACTAAGGCACGAAAAACCAAAAGTACACATATAGACTGGGTGAAACCAGTCTTAATAGCAGTAACTGGGAGAGGGATCGTGGAGTCTTAGTGGACAACTAATTAAACTTGAGCCAGCAGTGTGCAGCAACAGCAGCCAAAAAAGCCAATGCAATCCTAAATTGCATTAACAGAGGGATACAATCAAGATCAAATAAGGTACTAATACCACTCTATAATGCCTTAGTAAGACCACACCTAGAATACTGCATCCAGTTTTGGTCACCACACTATTTAAAAGATGTTGAGAATCTAGAAAAAAAAGTGCATTGAAGAGCAACCAGGGTGATTAGGGGACTGGAGACTAAAACATATGAAGAACAGTTGCAGAAAATGGGCATGGCTAATTTAGTGAAGAGAAGGATCAGGGGAGACATGATAGCAGTCTTCCAATATCTCAGGAGCTGCCACAGAGGAGAAGGGGTCAAGCTATTTTCCAAGGCACCGGAAGGTCAGACAAGGAATAATGGATAGAAACTGACCAAGGAAAGATTCAACCTAGAAATAAGGATAAATTTTCTGACAGTGAGAACAATCAACCAATGGAACAGAAATTGCCTTTGGAAGTTATGGGAGCTTCATTACTGGAGGCTTTCAAGAAGAGATTGGGCTGCCATTTGTCAGAAATGGCGTTGGGTCTCCTACTTGGGTGGCGGGTTGGACTAGATGACCTACAAGGTCCCTTCCAACTCTGCTAATCTGAAAGAGAAATAAACTTTAAAGCCTTACCTTGCTCTCCCCCTCCCTTGTTTTCTAAAACCATTCTTGGCTCCCATGCTAATGGCAGCATTTAATTTCGAAAATGATATGTACCAGGTCCTTGGGTTCTATCGAAATTAATTATATATAATTAGTTTCCATGTACTGTCTAGAGCCCTATGTGCGAGGTTCATAGGAGAAGGACTACTTCATTCCCAGGAGTAAAATCAGATTGCAAATATAATTGCAAGAAACACACTGCTATTTTGCTCCAATATACAGCACCAGGAACCAGATCCTTCCAGTGCATTTTATTTTGAAGAGTTGATTATTAATTATCAAAGAAGGAAAAGAGAGAAGAAGAAGGAGAGGAAGGCTTCATTCTTGTTTTAATCAGAGCTGGTTATTAAAGGTCAATGAAGCATAGTATACCTTAATCTTCAGAAATCCATAAAGTAGCAAGAGTTTGATTGGTACCGAAATACAAATAAAGGAAGTACCCGGTTCTATGGGTTTTATCTATCAAAGTTAGGAAAATATGACATTTGGATAAGCCCAAAGCAGTATGTTTTGCCTAAAAATGTCATCTTTCCATTTCCATCAAAATCTTAGCATACATATTGCCGTGATCAATTTCCTGTTGCATTATTCATTGTTCCTTATCTTACCATGGTACAGAATCTATCTCCATCAAATACTATACCTAAACATTTGATTCCTATTTTTTTTTTTAAAAAGATCCTTCTTGAAGGAGAAGGCAAGGCAGGCCGGCAATTAATAACTTGCTGCTTTTGCAGTTAAATTCTGATTTACAACTTTTTCTAGCGGCGATCTCCTAATCATGATTTAGCCATTAATCTCCTGATTATTAATTACTCTCATTGCAGCTAACCTTAATTAAAGTGTGTTCTGTGGGTGGTAGGTTGGGAATGGAAGAGAGAAAGGCAGAATGCCGGCGAGGAATTTCAATGAAGCTGAATAAAAACAATCTGTTGAGTGAATAGGGAGCTTGACTTATATAGGGTTTCCCAGTTAGGACAATGATTTATGGAGAAGATATAATGGTAGATTGCCTTTTACGGACTGGTTGCAATCCAGGCGAAATCCTCTTGGTATTTCTACAAAGCAACTCTGTATGCAGAAGATGTCAGAAGTCAGAACTGCCGTCATATGCTTGAGCTTCGCATTCGCTAGCTGCCAGTCTGGCATGGACTAAGGGAGGGAGGGAGCCAGTTGAGAGGGAGGAAGGCTAACTACTCATCATATCATACAGAAACACCATCTCAGAGTCAGTGTTCTGACCCCGCCTTAGCAGAACCAATGGGCTCCTTGTCCCGGAAAAAAAACCCATTTATTTAACTACTGTGAATTCATGGCATTCACACACAGAAAAGTCCAGGCAGTAATCATTCCAAGGGTTAATTGCAAAAACAGACCTTATCAGTCCTTGGATAATTGCCAGGCAGAGAGCTTCCAGTCACAAAGCTGTCAATTAATTCCTGGCAAGAAGTCTCTGAAGCACAAACCATGATAAGAAAATATTTCAAAAGAAATGCAAACTGTTGTCTTCTGCAACCACCACTCCCTCTTTGCTTTTATTTATTCCCAAGCCAGGGAGGGGCCATTCAGCATCCATGTGTGTCTTTCTTCCCGAGCTGGCCCCTGTTCATCAGTTGTTCTCCTCTCCTGATAGCTCTGTGCATATGCACAACTGGAAGAAGCCCCAGCTGTTCTTCTTCCCCACTTATCTCCGACTCCGAAGGCAGCTGGGAAATGTCGGCGGCCCTGGCTCTATCTCTGCTTCTGATGCTGAGCATCCATCAGAGCCTTCTCCAGACTCCAGGACTGGCCCAAGTTCCTCCCCAACCTCCTCCTCATCCGAGTCTGCCACCAGCTTCACTGGCAGCTGGTGGGCCACAACAGTCAGAGCACTGGGAATGGATTGCCTGCTGTTGAAGAGACAGCTCCCAAAACAATTTAATTTGTTCAAATATGATTGGACAATAAGGAACCAGCAAGGGGGAGGAACTGGAGAGGAACTAGGCAGGGACAGTTAACTGCAAAAGTTTGGCACATGAACTTCAGTCCTCACTTTGCTATATTGTACTATATTATATTCCACTTGGCTTCTACTAATGCAAACCTTTCACACAGGGGTGGGATTCAGCCGGTTCAGACTGGTTCGGGTAAACCGGATGTTAATTTTAATCTGGTTTGCCAAACCTGTAGGTACAAAGGCCAGCCCACCCTGCCCCTCCCAGGAGTCTCCACACGGCCCATTCATCATGCCAGGTAACTGCAGGGTCTGCACAGAGGCCCTGGAAGGGTGAAAAATGGGCCTACCAGTACTAATGGAAGTCTGAAAATGGGCCTTTTTCAGCCTCTGGAGCCAGGGAGAGGCTGTTTCGCCCTCCTGAAGGCTCAAGAAAGCTTCTGGAGCCTGGGGAGGGAAAAAAATGGGCCTACCGGAAGTACAGGAAGTCCAAAAATAGGCCTGTTTCCTGTATCCGGTGGACTTCTGTAGCCCAGGGGAGGTTGTTTTCTCCCTCCTGGAGGCTCAAGGAGCCTGGGGAGGGTGAAAACTACCACCACCACCACGGTGGTGCAGGAAGCTGACTAGGCCATGCCTCCATGGCCATGCCCACCCACCAACCTGGTAGAGAATTTTTTTTCAATCCCACCCATGCTTTCACACCAAATGGAGTTGAGGGTTGTTCTTCATTAAGGAACCAAATCGGGGCAGGACTGACACTCCTATTGATTTCAGTTGGGTGTACTCTGCAGAAGTAGATAAGTTGGGCCTTCTAAGTACCTCAGATGAACCCCTCTGGTTTTGAAACTTCATGAGGTGCAAAAGGCTGCTGTACCATGTTTAATCGTGCCAAGTAAAGAAACACCAACAAGCCGTCAACACCTAGCAAATCTTAGCCTAGAAAAGTTGGATATCAGTCATTAGGACTTACCGTATTTTTCAGAGTATAAGACACACTTTTTTCCCCCCAAAAGGGGGTTAAAATCTGGGTGTGTCTTATACACTGAATACAGCTTTTTTGGCATCCTGAAATCCTGCCCACTTCACAACAATGGACATGCAGAGGGTTTGGGAGGCCTGCAAAGTGGAGGTCCATTTTTTGCTCATTTTGCCCCCCCCCCCACCTCCAGGAGAACTCTACAAGCCTCCTAAAGGCTATGCATGCCCGTTTTTGGGCTCGTTTTTTGGGGGGGCAGCCCCCAGGAGCACTTTGCAGGCCTCTCAAACTCTCTGCATGCCCCATTTTTCACAAAAACATGAGGCATGCAGAAGGTTTGGGAGGTCTGCAGAGTGCAAAAACTATTTTTTTAAAAATATTCTCTCTTCAAAATCTTGGTGCGTCTTACACTCCGAAAAATATGGTAGATAGAAAATATGGAAGATAGAAAATCACCTGTGGCTAGACTAGAAGGGTGAGTATATATGGATGAAGACAATGACAAATCACTTTCATATTGTTGCCAAGAAAATTACATACACACAGAAGGAAAGACATTTCCAGGTTTGACTTTTCTATAAATTCTGGCTGGAAACTATTCTTTAAAATATGCAGTTTCCTACACAGACATTCACTTAGTCTGACACTGTAGGGGAAGCACTGATTAATATATGAATGAAAGTATCGGTCAGTGGCAAATATACCTAAAAGTAATCCATTTTTCAAGTTTAATATATATACTGCTTTAGAATTGGAATAAACAGATTAAGATGAATTGCTTAACACTGTTTAGTTCTTATTGAAAGGTCTGATATATTTCCAAAAAACTCTATTATTCAAGAGTCTATTCATCCTTAGTCAAAATTATATTAAATAGCCAGGAAGTATTGCTCTTTTGTCAGTTTCCACTTTAGACTCACATAAAAGCAGCTTTATAGGTGTTAGTATAGGGACACAGTGGCTCAGTGGCTAAGATGCTGAGCTTGTTGATTGAAAGGTTGGCAGTTTGGCAGTTCAAATCCCTAGTGCCGCATAACGGAGTGAACTCCCGTTACTTGTCCCAGCTTCTGCCAACCTAGCAGTTCGAAAGCATGTAAAAATGCAAGAAGAAAAATAGGGACCACCTTTGGTGGGAAGGTAACAGCGCTCCGTGCGTCTTTGGCCTTTAGTCACACCGGCCACATGCCAATGGTGACTTCTTCAGACAACCCTGGCCCTTTGGCTTTGAAAGGGAGATGAGCACCACCCCCTAGAGTCAGGAATGACTAGCACATATGTGCGAAGGGAACCTTTACCTTAGTATTAATGGTGTCTATGAGTTAGAATGTAACTGTTTTAAGCAGAATTTTCAAACTTTGACTGAATGATGCTCGGATCACATGGTCAGTTGGCTAGTCAAGTGAGACTTCAAGAAGCAACAAAGGGTTTCCACTTTCAAAGTTTGAATGTTCCTTTGAGTGGATTATCACCAGACCAAAATTTGCACCTTATTCTGGGATGCAAGATGGTGATGGAACACAAAAGGAACTATGCTTAGCCAGTATGAGTGATGTAAAAAACAATAACACATAATTGATAGATCCATGGACAAAATGATCACCAAGAAGAATTATGGGTAAATACCAGGAAAAGTCCATTTGTCCATATAATTAGCAATAGCACTTAGACTTATATACTACTTTATAGTGCTTAACAGGCCTCTTTAAATGGTTTACAGAGTCAGCATATTGCCCTCAATGATCTAGGTCTTTATTTTACTGACCTCAGAAGGATGGAAGGCTGACTCAACCTTGAGCTGGTCAGAATTGAACTTCTGGCTGTGAGCAGAGCCAGCCAGCAATACTGCATTCTAACCACTGCCCTACCACGGCTTTAACTGTCAGGGATTGGAATCAGTTCAAGGACAACTAATTAATCAAAGGACTGACTCATTTGTTGAGGGGTTGTCCATTCATATTTCAAGAAGAAGAAAAAGTATAGTATGAAATTACCCATCTCATCTGAGTCCTCTGTTCCCAGGTCATTCAACTTACCCGACATCTCTCCAAGTATCATTCCATTGAGTGAAGCAAGGGCGCGTGTGCGTGGCAAACGGGGGGTAACAAAATGTGAAGCCCATCGCTGATTAAAACACTCTGCTGGCTCCATTCAGTTGCCCAGACTTCACCCTGCAAGGGATTATGGGGTCCTTAAATGATGATTCAATGCATCTCCCAAAACCAAGACAGGCATATAGAGTTAGTTCTGAACAATTTCCTATACACAGTTCGCCTATAAACAGAAATCTTGCCAAACTAAAGCAAACCATTAGCATCATTATGATGCACCCTGAGAAGCTCTAAGGAGAAGCTATATTGACCTTCTTCCTACCAACCAAACTATCTAAACCTTGCTGTCTGTTACTCCTCTGGAATGCAGCCCCTTCCTCCTGGGGATTCAGATTTTTTTCATGTGAGCAATAGAGCCAAACACTTGCAGGTCTGAATTAGGAATGAAACAAAGGATGATCTCACACAACCAACATCCTTCTCTGCAACAGAAGAGTGCCCCCTGAGCATATCATAAAACAGGGAAGGAATACTAGGTACCATGGATGCAGTGGTGGGATTCAACCGGTGTAGCAACTGGTTGACTGAGCGCATGCGGTGTGTTTGTAAACAGCTCTAAAACTTACCTTCTACTGCACCCCCGATGAGTAATGTAGCTGAGCCATGGCAATCCACTCTGCCATGCCTATAAGCTGGGCTTCAAACAAAGGAAATATAGGACAGAATAATGCAGAGGCTGGTGGGCAGGGCCAACTGATCGCCAGAACTCCTGGTTTGTCCAAACTGGTCCAAACTGGCTGAATCCTACCTCTGCATGGATGTATTTCAAAGAGAACTTCTTTTTCCTTTGCAATTTGTCATCCTACCATTTAATATTTGCCTTCCTCCTTTAGATTTTAGCGGGATGGTGGGAGGGGGAGGGGGAATGCTTAGGAGAATAAAGCACATTCCATTTTCAAACAGAGAGGTGGTCTCCATTGTTAAGTGAGAAAATTAAACCTCAATTTATTGAAATAATGCTTCTCACTTGCTCTCATATAAGCGACGAAAATTACGCCTATTAAGTCATGAGATTTAATTTAATACAGTACAATGTCAGACTAAAATTACACACTTTTGCCCTCCCTTAATGAAAGAAATAAATGTTGAACTATAAATGTTGAACTTTTTTAATGACATACAATGGCGATGGATGGATGGACAGACAGACAGAGGTCTTTTCCAAAGATTCCTCTCTTCTCATTAAGAGTCCAAAGTATTTGACCACTCTCCATCCATCCAGTCATCCATCCATCCATCCATCCATCCATCCATCCATCTATATCTTCTCTTTCTCTCTATGGTCTATCATTACCTACCATCCATCCATCCATCTAACCATCCATCCATCCATCTATCTATCTATCTATCTATCTATCTATCTATCTATCTATCTATCTATCTATCTATCTATCTACTCTTTCTCTCTGTGGTCTATCATTACCTATCATCCATCCATCCATCCATCTGTCCGTCCATCTGTCTATCTGTCTTTCTGTCTGTCTGTCTCTATAGCAATGGATATTTATACTACTAAAGACACTATAGTTGGAAAAAATGGCTAATGACCTTTTGTTCAGATTTTTGAAAATCTATTCCCTGACTATTCCAGTTGAGTCCTAAAAACGTGCTTGCCAAAGGCTTGGCAGGATTACCATTTCTAATCCAGGGTAGTTCTTTCCTTTTTTCCAAAATAGAAATGCTATTGTTTCAAATCACATCTGGATTGCTGTTTTGCATATGCATATATGTATATACATTGCAATCAGGCTGATGGGTATTGTCAACTGTTCAAAAGTTATCTTAACTTGCAGTCAGCATATGGAATTCTCTGCAACAGGAGGTCAAAGACAAGCAGGAAACCTGAGTTTTAAGAGAATTTGAGATTTTGTGCTTCAACTCATGTCTCTGGATATGAATGCTAATATAGGGATAAATGCATTTCACGCTTCTGAGCATAAATACACCACCGGGCAGGCCTAAGTATTTAATCCCCCTCATTCAAGATAGCAGTTTATTGTACCGACTTTAATCAAAGTGTCCAAAAGAGATAGCTGACTATGCAACTTGACACACTAAGAAATTCTTGGGCTGTGCCACCTGACATGCCAAAACTTGGATGCATGTTTTCTTTGGATCAAAAGCTATTAGGGTTGATGTGCTGCCCCTCACTGCTTTATTAAACAGGGGATTTCTGAGCCAGACCATTTCCTTTTCAAATCTCCTGGTTGACTGTTGTGTCAGATCAGTGTTGACTTTTAGTGACCAAATACCATATTTTTGGAGTATAAGACACACTCTCCCCCCCCCCTTAAAAGAGGATGAAAATTCTGGTGTGTCTTATACACTGAATGTAGCCCCTCCCACCCACCAGCCCCCACCTTTGGCCTCTTCCTCCCAGCAATTTGCTTCCTTGCAACCAACAGCGAACAGCCTATTTCAATTTCAGTTTCAGCACAGCTTGATTAGCACAAGCAGCTGGTTGTCGGTTAGATCGGCCTCTCAACCATCAGTTGTTTCAAGCTGCAGGGACTGCCACTGCTTATTACCGTCTCCGCTTGCCCCATTTTCAGCCTCTACATCCCATTTTTGGGTTCTATGCACCCCATTTTTGGCCTCTGCGCACCCATTTTTCCACCCATTCCAATCCCCACCACCCAGAATGGACAGAAAATGGGGCAGGAAGGGGCGTGGCCAGGCAGCAATTTAACAATCAGTTTGCCTGAACTGGACCAAACCAGCTGAATCCCACCACTGTATCCAGGATAGATTTCATTAAGCACCATGAAAGGATGTTTGAGATGGGAGGATTAAAAAAGTCTGGATGGCAATTGTGTTTTGAATAAATAAAACCCAATTTTGCAGACAACACCAAGCAAGCAGGAATAGCCAACACTCCAGAAGACAGGATTAAGATACTGAAGGATCTTGACAGTCTTGAACATTGGGCACTATCTAATAAAATGAAATTCAATGGTGAAAAGAGTAAGGTTCTACATTTAGGCAAAAAAAAACAAAATGCATAGGTACAGTATAGGTGATACCTTGCTCAGTAGTAGTAACTGTGAAAGGGATCCTGGAGTCCTAGTGGACAACCATTTAAATATGAGCCAGCAGTGTGCAGCAGCTGCCAAAAAAGCCAACACAGTTCTAGGCTGCATCAACAGAGGGATAGAATCAAGATCACATGAAGGGTTAATACCACTTTATAATGCCTTGGTAAGGCCACACTTGGAATACGACATCCAGTTTTGGTCACCATTATGTAGAAAAGATGTGGAGACTCTAGAAAGAGTGCAAAGAAGAGCAACAAAGATGGAGACGAAAACATATGAAGACATATGATTGTAGGAATTGGGTATGTCTATTTGAATGAAAAGAAGGACTAGGGGTGACATGATAGCTGTCTTCCAATATCTAAGAGGTTCCCACAAAGAAGAGGGAGTCAAACTATTCTCCAAGGCACCTGAGGGTAGGACAAGATGCAATGGGTGGAAAACTGATCAAGGAGAGAAGTAACCTAGAACTATTTCCTGATAGTTAAAACAATTAATCAGTGGAACAACTTGCCTCCAGAAGTTGTGATTGCTCCAACACTGGACATTTTTATGAAGAGATTGGACAACCATGTGTCTGACGTGGTGTAGGGTTTCCTGCCTAAGCAGGGGGTTGGACTACAAGACCTCCAAGATCCCTTCCAACTCTGTTATTATATCTTGGCTGCTTTGATTCCTTCCCAGTTGTGGCTGTTCCTGAAACATGGCAAACAGAGCTACTCCTATAGCTGAAAGAGATGTGGGATTTTGCTCTGGAAAGCTGGAATTTAATTTGGGAAGCTGACGTTGAGGTGAATGCAGCTTTTGAGTACCATTTTCACAGCCATAGACCTCCTTCTAAACCTGGTTGCTGAAGGCAGATGTTACATTTCTTGCGATTGAGGTGGGAGAACTGTAATGCAACACTGTCATTAAAACAAGATACCCTCTTAAAAAAAAATCTACCCACAAAGTACAGTCTCTCCCACAGGTGTCATATCACACCATCCTCTTGTGGCTTTCAGCCACATAAAAAAATGTTAAGTAGTCCCCTTGCACCCCTCCCACACACAAAATGTGCCTTCTACTCTTTAACCTGGCATGGTCAAGATGTGTTATGCCTTACAACTCCCAGGAGCCAGAGCTAAAATGACTATCTGAAGGTGGGTAAAAGGAATTGGAGGAAGGTTATACATCGAAGAAGTGCTGAGGATAATAAAATCCGAAGCGATATCTTTTTTCCACCTTTCTCAGCAAATTCGGCATAATATCCTGCGATGCAACCAATGTAAAGGGGAAATTGATACTCAGATCGTAATTGGGATGTGACAATGAAGTGTTAACATGCTTCGGGAAATCAAATATTTATATCAATTGTAGCCATCCAGGAAGCAAGAAGCCAGCTGTACGATGTCACTCTGTGAAAAAATATTGGGTAATAAGTCATCTCAAGGTGACATAATTGCACTTTATCTTCCATCCCATCATCTTTCTAAAGAAAATAATCTAGTCTTCTGAATCACTGGCAGTTGTCCTCTCACCCCATTTAAGGGCCACAAATAGACCTGCATCTCCAAAATTGAACAGTTTGCTTGAGGAAAAATGAAGCAGTCTAAACTATCACGTAAAGTGTTAATACCACTTTACAATGCTTTGGTAAGGCCACACCTGGAATACTGCATTCAGTTTTGGTCACCATGATGTAAAAAGATGTGGAGACTTTAGAAAGAGTGCAGAGAAGAGCAAGAAAGATGATTAGGGAACTGGAGGCTAAAACATGTGAAGAACGGTTGCAGGAACTGGGTATGTCTAGTTTAATGAAAAGAAGGACTAGGGGAGACATGATAGCAGTCTTCCAATATCTCAGGGGTTGCCACAAGGAAGAGGGAGTCAAGCTATTCTCCAAAGCACCTGAGGGCAGGACAAGAAGCAATGGGTGGAAACTAATCAAGGAGAGAAGCAACTTAGAACTGAGGAGAAATTTCCTGACAGTGAGAACAATTAATCAGTTGAACAACTTGCTTCCAGAAGTTCTGAATGCTCCAACACTGGAAGTTTTTAAGACGATGTTGGCTAACCATTTGTCTGAAGTGGTGTAGGGTTTCCTGCCTAAGCAGGGGGTTGGACTAGAAGACCTTCCAGGTCCCTTCCAATTTTGTTATTCTATTCTATTCACTTCTATTCAAACTCTCCATGAAGTTGTGATCTCAGTGTGATTCGTCAGAGCTCGGATGTGTTGCAAATAGGCCCTCCCTCCCTCAAAAAATAAGGTATACTATTGTGGGACATAAACAGAGAAAGTGAGTATTAAACACAGTGACTGATGGGTCTACCCTGCATCAAAGTCATTAAAACAGTTTGTGGAAATGACCATGAAAGACAGGAGGGAAAGAGCCAAGATTAGATAACTACAGTAACTTGCAGAAGCGATCTCAACCCACAGCATAAAAAACGGATTGGGAAACTGTTTAGAAGAAATCCACCCTAGTTTCCTGGAAAGTAAAAGGGAAGGAAAGGAGAAGTATTTTCAGATTGTCAAGTCGCCAGCTGGTGGTCCATAAAATTTTTACTGGTCCGCAGAAAAAATACTTGCATTTTTTATATTGCACTGAATCGGGGTCCTCAAACTACGGCCTTTGAGCTGGAAACATGCAATGGATGTTTGTGTTGCTGCAGAGAGTCTCCCCCTTTGGGGTCTTTTTGTGTGGGTCGGAGGGGGGCAGAAATGCCAACCTGGGGTCTGCTTCAGCCTCCTGGTGCAGGGCTTTGGACAAAGGCTGGAGGGAAGAGCCGCTGGTGGTGAAGAGCCAGAGGGCCTCGTTCCAGTGGGACCGCATCATGGCCTGGAACTGGCTGACAATCTCAGTCCACTGAGCCTCCAGGTGCCGGTACCTGGCCTTGCACTCCCACAGGTCTTCCCTCTGCTTGGAAAGCCTGTGCTCCTAGTCCTCAGTAAGGCGCTTCAGCTGAGCCTCCTTCTCGGTCAGATCCAATTTGAACTGAGCTGTTTTGCCAACTCTTTCTCATGGTGGCTGCTTATCTCCAGCAACGGCTTCCTGTTGGGGCCTTGAGGAGCTACGGGAGGCAAGGAGTGGCTGGGAGGAGAGGGGTGAGTAGAGGCTGGTGAAGAGCCCCTTGACATGAATGACATCGAGTTGGCCATGCCCACCCAGTCACATGACTACTTAGCCACGCCCACCCAGCCGGTTATTAGGCAGATCACATTACTGGTCTGCGGGATTTAAAATTATGAATTTAGTGGTCCCTGAGGTCCGAAAGGTTGGTGACACCTGGTCTGCACAAGAAACACCAGCCACAAATACTAACATAACCCCCATTGTAAGGTTGCAATAACAAAACTTTGCAAGCCTGAAATCATTTTTTCTACCTCCTTTACTTTTACTTTGCAGAAAACTAGGTCATTCTCACACATCATATCTTTGGCAATCTGACTCCCAGGTTTTGGGAGGAGACAGCAAACTAATTTTAGCAAGTTAACCAGTTGCTCACCTAGACAAGACTAGAAGCAATGGATAGAAAAAGGGAGAAAAGCAACCTAGAATTAGGGAGAAATGTCTGACAATGCGAACAATGAATCAGTGGAACAGCTTGCCTCCAGAAGCTGTGAATGCTCCATCACTGGAGGCTTTTAAGAAGAGATTGGACAGCCATTTTCTGAAATGGTATGTCTCCTGATTGGGCAGGGAGTTGTTCTGACTTAGGCTTCATAAAATCACGAAGCAGACTCCTTGTCCCGACAAAACCCCTTTTTATTAAGCTAATGTGAATTCTTCCCATTCACATCCACAAAGTCCCAGCAAACTGTCTTTCAAAGCTGAATTTACAGACCTTATCAGGCTTGGAGAGCTGCCAGGGTGATATCCTCACAATGCTGTACTAGAAAATAATTGGCAAGGAGTCTCCGAGAGTCACAAACAAATCTTCACACTAATGAAATGAACAAATTGTCTCCTGCAAACTCCACCCCTTTTACTCCTCTTTATTCCCTCTGGGAGGGGCCATTCACTGTCTACCTGTGCCTTTACTCCTGAGTTGGCCGTTGTTCCTTTCTCCTGGCAGCTCTGTGCATTCACACATTGGGAACAGGCTCCAGCTGTTCTTCTGCCCTACTGATTTCTGACCGAAGGCAGCTGATAACTGTCGAACGGTCCTGGCCCCATCTCTGCCTCCAATGCAGAGCCCTTGTCAGAGCCTTCCCTAGACTCCAGGACTGGCCCATGTTCCTCCCCAACTTCCTCACTGTCCGAGTCTGCCACCAACTCCACTGGCTGCTAGCGGGCCACAAGAGATGGACTAGAAGACCTCCAAGGTCCCTTCCAACTCTGTTATTCTGTGTTTCCCATCCTTTATTTCTTTACCATCCAGCACATCATCCCACGGTAACCATTGCTAAATTGCAGAGAATGAATGGAAACAGTGAAAGCTGTCCTCTGATTTGTGACCCTTCACACTAAAAACTGCAGTTCCAAGTGGCCTCCAAGTTTGTGTAGCTATCACACTCTTGTCACAAAATGAAGCCACAGCAAAGCTGGCAAAATAAAATAAAATAAATGGCATCAGAATTGGCACTGTACAGTATTGCAAGAAGGCTGACAGACAGCTTTAGGTTGCTTGAAAAGGGAGCAGAACCTTCTGGAAAAATGAAGTGTTGCATTATCGCTTTTGCACAGCACTAGGGAGAAAATGATGTTAACAAGACTTGAGGTTGACCTTTGCAAAGAGATATGGTTTTAACTCTTAGATGGGAAGAATCTGGACCATACGTTAAGTTCCAGTTAAGAAGATTTGTTGCTCAAGCCTCTATGCAAGAATTTAGTCAACCTTAGCGTCTGGCTAAAGTGGAGCTAGATAAGACTTACCGTATTTATCACAGTATAAGACACACTCCCCCCCAAAAGAGGCTGAAAATTTGGGTGTGTCTTATACTCTGAATGGATGCTTTTTTTCAGCCCTAATGAGGTGCTAACGATTGAAGCGATCTTCCAGGCTTTGCCTGCTTTTCTCATTGCTTCTCTCTCCGATGATCAGCTGTGTTTTAGAAGCTGTTTTTATCCCTAACTAGGGGATAAAAAGTGCATGCACCCATGCTCAAAACCAGCAGATGTATGTGCTGAAGCTGACCAGACTGAGGACACTAGACAGATGAATACCTGGTAGGCAGAATTTTTTCCCTTATTTTCCTTCAAAAAACTAAGGTGCATCTTATACTCCAAAAATATGATATATACTGCTTCACAGTGCTTTACAGCCCTCTCTAAGCAGTTTACAGAGTCAGCCTATACCACCACCCCCAACAATCTGGGTCCTCATTTAACCCACCTTGGAAGGCTGGAAGGCTGAGTCAACCTGGTGAGATTTGAGCTGCCAAATTGCAAGCAGCCGGCAGTCAGCAGAAATAGCCTGCAGTACTCCACTCTAACCACTGTGCCACCGTGGCTCATAGACTTAGAACTTGTGGACACATAATGATTCTAGACTGAGTCCCCTCTTGACTCCACCCCCAGATTTTGCTTCTTTGTTTCTTGCATAAATACTGCTGATTGGTAAATATTCGGCTGGCAATGACAAATTTAGCAAAAAATAAATAAAAGTCAATTGCAGATCTGGCAATTCCAGTTTCCAGTCTAGGCTATCAATATCTTTATAATCCTGCTACGAGGGGAAGCTATTAAGTTGTGCCAAATATATTGTGGGAAGCCAACACCACCACCCCCTTGAAGAATGAAATATTTTGAGGAATATTATAAAAGGCAGAATACTATATTTCCCTGAATGAGAAATGGAGAAGCATGTTTTTGTAGAGGCAGGAGGCAGACTCAGTCTTTGTTAATAGCCCCAACAGATATTTTGTGCCCACTAAGAAAGATTGATCCAGTCTATTCAGGAACCAGCCCCAATCTCCCTGCCCACAAGCAGAAACTGAGGAGGCCAGATTTTAGAAATGCAGATTCGGTAATCCATTCAAGACAGGATATTTTGAAACAAAAGGCAGAATGGTAGGATTGGAAGAAGTCCAGAGCAGCCCAAAGCCCCTTCATTGCACCACCCCCAGAGCAGTTCAAGCTTCAACCAAATTAGCTCAAACAAGCACCTAGGACAGTGGCAAACATTTTCAGCACTGAGTGCCATAACGGGAGCATGTGCATATGTGGGGCACTGCTGGAAACTGGAAGAGCATCTCCCCAGTGTGCATGTGTGGGAGCACCGGAAATGGAGGAGGCGCTCCCTGGCACGCATTGCACGCTGGGAAGCTGGTCTTCTGGTTTCTGGCATGCATCTGTGCATGAAGAGCAGCTGGCTGGTGCACATGTACATGCCAGAAACCAGAAGCTCAGATTCCTGGCATGCACATGCACACTGGGGAGCTGCTCTTCCAGTTTATTGTGCTCCTACGTGCGCAGGAACTTAGAAGAGCAACAAGCGATGGCTGGCATTCCCGGAGAGATGGCTCTGTGTGCTACACGTGCCATAGGTTCAGCATTATGGACTTAGGATTTGTATTTCCTTTTTTTGCCCATAGAGCCAGCCATGATCCCATAGGAATGTGACATAGGCCAATAGAATATAAGAGGGCATGAAACAGGAAGCTCAAGTGCAAAGCCCAAGGAAGGTGTAAACGAGTGGTGGATTCCGGATTCTGTTCCAATTGGTTTGGTTGGAATGGGCCCGGAGTCACCCACATGGATGCACGCAAAGCACGCATGCGTTGATGCTTCTGTGACACCCCAGCTGCTCAGCGGAGTGTCGCACAGGCGCTGTATGTGCCATGCATGTACGCAGAAGCACCAAAAGCTTTAAAACATGGTAAGGAGCTCGGGCGGGTAGGTGGACCATACCGGAACGGTACCCGGTGCTCCGGGCAGGCTCTGGTATGCCTGTACTGGGCCGTACTGCCTGCAACCCACCACTGGTGTAAACCCTCCCACTCTCAACTCCATTTTGGCAGCTGCACCAGAACCAAAAACCCTTCATCATTAAACCATCTTTCCAGTCAGCCTCCATGTTTTCAATGCATTTCTCCCAGCTTGGAACTGAACAAGGTGGATATTTCTTCCAACAATATCTTCAAGGATATGACAACTCAACCAATGCTCATTTATATCAGTTCATAATTTTATTCTGGTCCTAGAATTCTTTTCCCTACATACCAATTGGTCAATGCTTTCTCTCTTCCTCTCTTTCTCCTTTAAAAACACCCCCCCAACTTTTAATCATTTCATATAAGAAGAGCTGAATATTACATCTGTAAGATTTTAGGCAAAAGTCCAATTTCTTTTGGGTAAGAAATAATCCCAAAACACAGATCTGGTTTTCCCATACAGAATAGTTGTATTGATTTAATCTTGCTGTGGCCCACCAGCGGCCAGCAGAGCTGGTACCAGATTCAGACAGTGAGGAGGTTGGGGAGGAACATGGGCCAGTCCTGGAGTCTGGGGAAGGCTCTGTTGAGGGCTCTGTGTCGGAGGCAGAGATAGGGCCAGAGCCATATGCCAGTTATCAGCTGCTTTCATAGTCAGACATCAGTGAGGCAGATGAACAGCTGGAGCCTGTTCCCAGTGTGCGCATGCGCAGAGTTGTCAGAACAGGGGTCAACTTGGGAGTAAGGCCACAGGTGGACAAGGAATGGCCCCTCCCAGAGGAAATGAAAGAGGAGCCAAAGGGGAGTGGAGTTTGTAGGAGACAATTTGTTTGCTTAATGGTTCGTGACTCTCCAGAACTCCTTTCCAATTTTGAAGATATTGGCCTGGCAGCTCTCCAAGCTGGATAAGGTATGTGACTGTAAATTCACCTATGAAAGACTTTGCTGGATGTGAATGAGATCACAGTAACTTAATAAAAGGGTTTTCTTGTTGGGGACCAGGAGTCAGTGATTTGGGGAAGCCTAGGTCAGAACAAATCTGAAGGAGGAAAAACATGACGGTACAAGCTAACAGAAAGAGATTTAAATATTTATTGTGCTGTTTATAATATTGAACTGGAAAAATTGATGGCAATAAACAACACGGTTTAGCTGGTTTTGGAAGCACAATCAAACAAACTCAACACATTGACTGTTTTGTAGCTTCCACGTTTTATCTAAGAGTTGTGAACAATGTCGAGAGTCAGGATTTTAGAAGGAAGCTACTAATGTCTAAATTTTCAAACTGTAACAGCTTCGTGCAGGAATAATTAAACACTGGTTAGCTTGCAATAGGGTTAAATAATAAAGTAATAAGCTAAAATGAAAGGACACTGTAAGAAATGACATTCTCAGTGGGCTATAATGAGCTTCCCCCAGCATCTTTAGTGTAATTTAATTCAGAAATGTGTTTTCTACACTTTACTTAAGTGCCAACCGTATTAAAATCTGTTTTAGTACCAGGCATACAGGACTGAACTAGGAATGTGTTATCCCCCACTGAGAAATTTTGTTAGCCTTCTCAACATTCAGTTCGTATCCCACAAAATAGCTCAGATTTATTTATTGGGGAAAAAAAAACCTTCCTATCCAGCTCAGATTTCCATTCCTACCCTTCCAGTTGCAAAGATAGTTTCAACCAAGGGTGAAAAGCTAATTAGTAGCCTGAATACAGGCCCCAAAACCAATTTTGTTTTGTGAATTTTATGAACACATTTTGGCAAAGAGAAATATGGCTTTCTGCCATTTTTGTCGAGTCTTTTTTTTTTTAATGCTTAATGCAACAATCAATAAATCCCAAGCTTGGATTCCAATCAGAGGTGGTATTCAGCAGGTTCTGACCAGTTCTGGAGAACCCATAGCAGAAATTTTGAGTAGTTTGTAGAACCGGTAAATACTACCTCTGGCTGGCCCTACCCCCATCTATTCTCTGACTCCAGAGTCCCAGCTGAATGGAATGGAGATATTACAGTAACCTTCCCCTGGAGTGGGGGAGGGAATGGAGATTTTACAGGATCCTTCCTTTGCCAGGTCCATCAAGCCACGCCCACCAAGCCGTGCTCACAGAACCAGTAGTAAAAAAATTTGAAACTCACCCCGGATTCCCATGTTTTGAAAGTGAAGGCCCACCTATTTTATTACTGTTATTCATTATTTATATCCCACCGTTATTTTTACCAATAATTCAAGGTAGCAAACATATCTAACACATCTTCCTCTTCTTGCTTTCCCCCCACAACCATCATCACCCTGTGAGGTGGGTTGGAATGGGAAAGAGAATGAGAGATGGAGAGAGAGGTGGGGAGATCAATAGAGTAGATAGATAGAAAGATAGATAGACGATAGATAGATATAGATGAGAATGAGAGAGAGAATTTGTGTGTGTGTTTGTGTATAGAGATAGAGAGAGAGATAGAGAGAGAGACAGACAGAGAGAGAGAGAGAGAGAGACACACACAGAGAGAGAGGCAGGCCCAAATTCACTCAGCCAGGTTTCATGCCTAAACAGTCCTAACATTTAGGACTAGAATTCAGAGTCTCCTGTTTTCTAGGCTCTCACCTAAACAACTAGTAAGAACTGGCTGTCAGGTTAATTTTAACCAGCTTGCTTGCTTTACAGTACTGTCCTTAACTTAGGCGGCCTTCTGTTTGAATTTTACCAGCCATCTGGCTGGCTTTTAACTACCTCAACATAGGTCTCTGTTCAGACTCCTTCTTGCCTTTTACATACACACACAAACACACGCACACACACAATTTAAAAAGCTTGTTTAAAAAATCCCACCCCAAACTCTTCCAACTCTTTCCCAGCCCTTCTAGAATCATACCTGTTTTGAATATCAAAGCAGCATCTCAGGCCAGGTTTCTTTTCAAACTCGTTTTACATTCAGAAGAGTTTACAGCTGTTGCTCTTTTTGCCTCATTAAGGGGGCAAAAAAACAACGTTGACTGCAGCCAGAAGTTTATTGAGATGCCAGTCCAATTGTCCTTAGCAAAATCGTTTGTTTGTTTGTTTGTTTGTTTGTTTGTTTGTTTGTTTGTTTGTTCAAACCCTCCCAGCCCTGGACGACATCTTCCCATTTCGCTGTTTGAGGAAGTTGCACAACATTCTCAGAGACTCTTCCCATCCTGCTTACAATCTTTTTGGACTCTTGCCTTCTGGCAGAAGATACAGAACCATTAAAACTCTGAACCACCCGTCTTCTAAATAGCTTTTATCCCAGATCTTTAATTGCACTCAACAATGAACTAAAGGGCCACCATCAGTGAGTTGTTGGACAGCACTACTTGGTCTGTTGTGTAGATGCTTGGGTGGTATAGGGGTAGGGAATTGTGTGTGTGTGTGTGTGTGTGTGTGTGTGTGTGTGTGTGTGTGTGTAAAGTAAAAGGTCAGCCATGATTCCCATTTCACTTCATCGCTCCAACACTGGAGGTATTTAAGATGGGATTGGACCATTTGTCTGAAATGGTATAGAGCAGTGATGGCTCACCATTTTATCCTTGCATGCCAAAAGCGCATGCATGTGCCCACACCAATGAGGCAATGCACGCATGAACCCCCTGCTAGCAGGCCTGCCTGAAGCCTCCTGGGGCCAAAAATGGGGCATGGGGGTGCACGACACACCCACCCTGCACTACCCCCTGCACATGCATGCATGACCCCTGCCTACCCGAGCATGCATACACTCTCCTGCATATGCGGAAGAGACCCAAAAACCAGCTGGCCGCTGGCAGGTGAATGCGCATGCATGGTGGAGCTGAGCCCGCAGAGAGGGGCCTGCATGCCACCTGTGGCATGCGTGCCATAGATTCACCATCACAGGTATAGAGTTTCCTTCCTGAGCAGGGAAGAAGTCCTCCAAGGTCCCTTCCCACTCTTTCATTTTGGCATTTATTTCTGTTATAAGATCGTAGATACAGATAGAAATGTGTTCTGTAATACACAAATCAATAACTGGAAAGAAGTGGAACAAGTTGGTTCCAGAAGTTGTGAATCCTCCCACACTGCAGGTTTTTAAGAAGAGAGTGGGCAACCATTTGTCTGAAATGGTAGAGGGTTTCTTGCCTGAGCAGGGGGTTGGACTAGAAGACCTCCAAGGTTCCTTCCAACTTTGTTATTCTTTATTCTCTAACTAAGAACAACACCCCTCCCTGGCTCCTTGATCTGCTCTGGTTCAATTCATCTCGAAGGAAGATTTCCTCACGTATGTATATAAACATGGATTACCTATGCAATATTTTAAGAACATTTTAAGTGACTTAATAAGTCCGTGTCTCTTATTTTAGAATAACATATTGCTGCTACATAATGATCTTGACCTTTTTCTTTAATGATTCTCCTACACTGTACCAAACATAGCTCTAGACCTTTTACTCTCCTTGTAAAATAAGTGAGTAACGATTCACAGATCAAATTAAGCCCTCGTGCTAAGGAGATTATAGCTTTAGTAAGTTTAATGAACATATGATACCTCGGAAAAGCTAAACATTAGTGTGGATTTCAAATGCCTATGCAATTATACCTATATAGCCGTGTTTCCCTGAAAATAAGACCTGGTCTTATTTTCTTCGCGTCCCAAAATAAGAAGTGGGGCTTATTTTGGAGGCAGGGGTGTCCTCATTTTCCTTCATGTACAGAAGGCCCAATTCTGCTTGTTCACAGCAGGGAAGGACCCTGCGTGGCCGCTGGCTACTCGCGGCCGCAATGGAGCAGGAGGCTGAGTGACATACCAGTGCTACAGCCATGATTTGGGGAAGGGGATGGAGTTGCCCCACATACCCTACATCAGTTTACCTCAGGGCCCCCACAGCCAGACCATCCACACCCTGATACCTGTCTCACCTTGCAGCTGTGGCACCAGCACAATGGTGGGTTCCGGATCCCATTGCAAGGGGTACGGTTGCAATGGCGCCCAGCGTCCTCCCCATGAACGTCCTTCCAGCAATGCCTCCGCAAGCCTCCACGACGCTCCAGCTACTTGGCAGAGCATCCTGCAGGTGCTGTATGCGCCATGCCCATACGCAGAAGCGCCGACGGCTTTAAAGGACAGGTACGGAGTGCGGGTGGGCCCTCCGGAGCACCGTACCAGAATGGTACCTGGTGCTCGGGGCAGGTTCCAGTACCTCCATACCGGGGCATACCCCCTGCAACCCACCACTGCGCAGCACATCCCTCATCCTCCTGAGGACACAAGAAAGCATAAGAAGTGGGCTAGGAGCCATGTAGACTCCTGCTGCACATGGGAGCTAGTATTTCCGTTGTGAGCCAGGGGCATGGATGGCCCAGCTGTGAGGGCCCCGAGGTAATCCAGTTTGTATCACATGGGGCAGCTTCACCCCTCTGCCTCATGGTCGTGGCAATGCGAGCAACCATACGGAATGGGTGGCTGGCTGGCTGCACAGGCTTTTAAGTAGGGCTTATTTGGGGTGTAGGGCTTATGTTAGGCACACATGTAAAAACATGCTAGGTCTTATTTTGGGGATAGGTCTTATTTTCAGGGAAACAGGGCATTCAAAATCAGCCTCAAGAGCTGTTGTCTTACTTTAGAGTGCTAGGCTAAACAGTTGACCAGCTCAAGTTACAATATTTCATTTACTGGCTCTTTGAAGTTACAACAGCGCTGAAAAAAAGTGATTTATGACAGTTTTTCACACTTAAAACCTATGCCTTTATTTTGATTGCCTGAGACACAAATACGGGTGGTCCTCAACTTACGACCACAATTGAGCCCAACATTTCTGTTGCTGAGTGAGACAATTGTTACGTGAATTTTGCTCCATGTTACAACCTTTCTTGACACAGTTGTTAAGTGAACCACTGCAGTTGTTAAGTTAGTAAGACGGTTGTTAAGTCAATGTGGCTCTCACCATTGATTTTGCTTGTCAGAAGGATGATCATTGATGTTATAACTTTGAACGGTCAGTCGGCTTCCTCCAAACTCCTTTTATAGTTGTTTCCCCACCAACATCTCTAGAAAACCTTTCACCAAAATGGAAGATCGGGCATAGGCAGGGGTGGGCTTCAAAAATTGTAGCAGTGGGTTGGCTGTCCTGTTGCTGGGTGGGCGTGGCCATGGTGGGCATGGCCTAGCTGGCTTTCTGCAGCATGGCAAGTATGTGCGGCATTTTTCACCTTCCCCATGCTCTGGAGGTTTTCCTCGAGCCTCTGGGAGGGCAAAAACTGCTTTCCCCGGGCTCTGGAGGCTCTCTGGAGGCCAGAAACACAGGCCCGTTTCCGGACTTCTGGAACTTCTGGTAGGACCGTTTTTCACCCTCCCCAGGCTGCAGAGACATTCCTCGAGCCTCCGGGAGGGTGAAAACGTATTCCCCCAGGCTTGTTTCTGGACCTCTGGTAGGCCTGTTTTCCCCTCTTCCTGAGCCTCCCTGTGGGCCCTGCACCAGTGGTGGGTTGCCACATTTTTTTTACTATCATTTCGGGCATGCTCCCATGCACACTTTGTGCACGCATCCTGCCCCTGCTACTACTGGTTCACCCAATCTGGGCCAAGCCGGTAGCAACCCCCCTTACCTGGCATGATCAACAGGCCGTGTGGAGACTCCTGGGAGGGGTGGGCAGGGCCAGCCAGGAGTGGGATATGGGGGTTTGCCAAACAGTGCAGAATCTTTGCTAGAGGATTGCCCGAACCTGCGCGAACACCCAGCAGCCCAGTCCTGGGTATAGGTGACAGTTAGGTAGTCTCTATCTATACCGGTAGGTAGATATTGGATCCAAGTCGGTCCCTTTAAGTTGGGGATAAACCATGATCAAAGAGCCAAATCTTTAGTATCCCTCTGTGATCTTAAATGCAGTCTGTGGAGAACATCAGGAAATCACTTATCCTTCCCTCCAGTTTTTCTCTCCTCCTTTCCAAGAGGGGACATTTCAATTTGTGTTCTAATACAGCCAACTGCATTCGGAGTTAATGAAGTCACACTGTCAGACTAATTTAAGAACTTCTTGGATCGCTGTTGAATGCTTTTTTCCCCTCCTTTCTTGGCTACAATCTATCCGCAGTCTGCAAATTTATGGATTATTGTCAGACTGTTTGCTTTAATCTTTTTTTTTTTGGGGGGGGGGAGTTTCTTTCTATATTCCATCCCTTCCTTCCAAAATAATAATAAGCACTCAGCCATGGAGTGCATTACTGAAGTTGGTTCCTTGTCCACAGTTACCATACTGTGATATCTGATGCATACCAGTAGCTGAAAGTACAGAAAGGATACTGAGAGCCGAGGTGGCGCAGTGGTTAGAGTGCAGGACAGCAGGTTACTTCAGCTGATTGCTAGCTACAGTTTGGCAGTTCATATTTCACCGTCTCAAAGTTAACTCAGCCTTCCATCCTTCCAAGGCGGGTAAAATGAGGACCCAGAATGTTGGGGGCAATAGGCTGACTCTGTAGACCGCTTAGAGAGGGCTGTAAAAACACTATGAAGCGATATATAAGTCTAAGTGCTATGACTATTCCTATACAACTTGAAACCATACTGGAAAGGTAGAAAGTGGTTCAGGAATCATTTTCCTGTTTCCAGACAATTCTCCCTTTCCTGAGACCACAGGACTGAATCTCAAATAAGTCTGCTCCAGGACTGAAATGTTAATGATTTATGGATTTCTCTATGGATAAGGAATGGGTTATGGGAAGAAGAGATACTTTTATGCAACCTAAGGATGAAGGAATTTCTTCATATGTTGCGATGAAGATTGGAAGTTGCTTCTTTATATATTTCTTGTCTCTTTTTCTTATTTTTTTTCCTTATTTGGCTTTTTTCTTCTTGTACTTTCCACACTATTTTTATTATCTTTCATTATCATTTATTATTATTTTTCATTTATTATTATTTGTATTATCTATCTATCACCTATCTATCTATCTATCTATCTATCTATCTATCTATCTATCTATCTATCTATCCATCCATCCATCCATCCATCCATCCATCCATCTATCTATCTATCTATCTATCTATCTATCTATCTACCTATCATTTATCTATTTATCTATCAATTATATCTCTATCTATCTATCTATCTATCTATCTATCTATCTATCTACCTATCATGTATCTATTTATCTATCAATTATATCTCTATCTATCTATCTATCTATCTATCTATCTATCTATCTATCTATGTATCCATCTATCTATCTATGTATCCATCTATCTATCTATCTATCTATCTATCTATCTACCTATCATGTATCTATTTATCTATCAATTATCTCTCTCTCTCTCTCTCTCTCTCTCTCTCTCTCTATCTATCTATCTATATCATCTATCTATCAATCATCTATCTGTCTATCATCTATCATCTATCTATCATCTCTATCTATCTATCTATCTATCTATCTATCTATCTATCTATCTATCTATCTATCATCTATCATCTATCTATCTGCCATGGTGGAGAATTAAGAACCGCAGTGCCACGGTGGTTAGAATGCACTAATGCAGGCTACTTCTGCTGACTGCTGGCTGCATGAAATTTGGCAGTTCAAATCTCATCAAGCTCAAGGTTGACTCAGCCTTCCATCCTTTTCTTTAAATAATTTTTTTATTTTCAGACAAACACAAACACACAACACATATACCACAAAAGCCTCTTCAACTACACACAGTGTGTCGATTGGTTACAAAACCTTTCTGTGTCCTTTCCACAGTCCTCACTTGAATTTTATCTAAATTCACATATTGACAATCAATATATCTTTGTATACATTGTTATTATGCTTCCTCCTATTCTAAGTCATTCTATCATTTTAGCAGTGATAACATTATCTAATAATTTTCAGTTCCATGTTTTCCCCCATTATTAGTATCATCAATCTAATATACTTGTATACAAATTGTTATAATTATTAAACATCCATTAAGCCTAGCCATTATTGCATCCTTTCAACATAAGGCATATTAAATTTGAAGTAACTTTATATTATGGCATTTTATTACATCATCCTGCAATCACCCAATGATATTACATCTTTATATTCTATTCTATATAGAATTGCTTATCTTTTATAAAAAGGCTTTTCAACATCATCTCCATAATCCTCACTTACCATATTGTATAAAATTTCATATGATCAATCTAGTATATATAAATGCTTTGTTATCATTATTAATCATTTATTGACTATAGCTATTATTACGTTGTACATAGCACTCAAAATTTAACTACATTTAACTAAAATGTATTGTGACATTTCGTTTCATCATCCTGTATCCTTCCAGAGATAGTGTAGTCCAAAATCTCTTACCATTTGTAAAGTCTGTATACTAAATGTTTTCTTGATAAGTCTTATGTGGACTTCTCTTAAGAACTTGTTGTTCATTGCATGTCTTATAAGAATTCAAAACCCTCTATCTGCTCTTTTTATCAGCTTAACTTTTGTTATCTTTAGTGCTTCTGCCAAGATTTCTGCCAAATTTTCTCTCCTTTCTTCATCTATTTTCTTTTATAAATTATAATATAATTTTTAAAATAAAAACAAACAAAATCATCCTTCATTACAAATTGTAGAAAGTGTGTCAATTGGTTACAAAGAACTTTCGTGCATCCCTTCCACAGTCATCACCTCTGATTCATATCAAATGATATATTTTACATCACATATATTTATATATATTGCTATCATCATACCTGATCCTTCATATGACTATAGTTGTTTTAACATCCCTTTATAACAAACGTTCCAAAATTTAAAACAAAACCACATAGTGACATTCCCTTATCTATTTTCAATATCATCCAACCATATTATACTTTTATAACGCATTCAAAATAAAAAATAATTATGTTTAATAACAAAATTTTAGACCTCTTTTCTTAATCATTGTTTACAATTTATATCCAATTTCCCTTTTATCCTGTCAATACAAATAATTACATTATTATCATTATCAGTCATTTATTTAATGATAGTTTGACAAAGTTTAACTTACTTTTTCCCCTTTTTTCATCATTTAAAATTTTTACCAAATTTCCTCTTATCAAACCAATACATATATATATACATTGTTACCATTATCAATTATTTATCTAACTTTATCCATTGACCTCTTTTCTTAATCATTGTTTACAATTTATATCCAATTTTCCCTTTTATCATGTCAATACAAATTATTACATTATCATTATAAGTCATTTTTTTAACAATAGTTTTACTATGTTTAACTTACTTTTTCCCCTTTTTTCACCTTTCAAAAATGTATACCAAATTTCCTCTTATCAAACCTATATATAAATGTTTTATTATTAATTTTCATATCTCAACCTGTGTCTTTCCAGTAATAGTGTAGTCCTATTTCTTTTGCCATTTGTGGAATTAGTATTCTGGTTATTTCCTTAATCAAATTTGTTTGGACTTCTCTTTGCAACTTGTTGCTTATTACATATCTTGTAAAATCTCAAAACCCTCCATCAGCTTCCTTAATCAGTTTATCTTTGGTTATTAGTAGTGTTTTTGTCAAAATTTCTCTCCTTAAGTCCATCCATTCTTCTCTTTTTTCTTCTTCTATACCTTAAAATCTGTAGTAAAGCACCTTTCCATCTATCTTCCCTTTCCTTGTTCCATTCTTTCCCTCTCCAGCCACGCTCAGTTCACTGTCAATATCCACGGCTATCTTGCCTCTTTGTTCATTTTTCCCCTGGGTTTTTAGGACTCCACTTTTTCCATTTGCTGAATATCTTCTATTTGCTGATTATCTTCCATTTTTCCATCAGGTTTTGCCACATTAAAGTTTATATTTTCAATATTTTCCAATCTCTTCTCAATTCTCTCTGTTGTTTCTAATAATTTTTAAATTCCAGACATAATCTGTTGTAAAGTTATGGTTTCTTTTTGAAGTTGTGTCATCCTTCCAATTAATAAACACTGCCACTCTAGTTTAAAAACAAATCTTTGTTTTTACTTCTTTCCAGCTAGCAACAAGCACCCTGGGAGCACCTGCATAAACAATCTATGCTCTTCTATATAAACAAGCTGAAGCCTTTGAAGTGCCAGATCAAAATGATCAAAGGAAAAAAAGAAAAAGCAATGTTTCCAGCTCTCACCCTCCAAACTCCAAGTGGTAGTGTAACTTTTTTTCCCTCTAAGATTACTACCCTCTTTATACCTTTTAAATCTTCTTTATGTTTCAGACTTAGAAGAAACAAAGTTCTTAAATGAAACCAAATAAAAAGAAAAAATCCATCCCAACCAATATTATAGAAGTAAAGGAAAAGATTTAATCATAGATAAAAAAAGAAATAGAAGAAGAAAATCCGAAACTTTCACTTTAAAAAGTAAAAAATGTTCACAAAACGTCCATTGATAGACACAAATAAAATAAAAAAGATAACACACTGCCCAATAATGCTTAATTCCGCTGCTTATTTCCTTTTCTTTACCAATTTAATTTAACTTCAATTTTTTGGGGGCAGTCTTTTATAAAAATAAGATTTCCTCAACAGATGGACACACTTTCTCTTTCCGCTTTTCTTCCCATTGCGGAGCTATCCCAACTTCAGCAGTTTGAGGCTGTGCTTTTTGTTGCCAGCTAGAAGAGATTCTCTTGGATCAATCAGGGACTTTGTGATGTCCCTGAGATCAGCAAGACATACTCTTCCCTGTCACCATCTCTTCGGGACGGTTTAGGTCCAGATGGACCATCCAGCGGCAAAAGTGTTGACCGCGATCTCGGAGCTCAGAGATCACACGTCATGCTGTCGCGACGTCAGCTCCTTTCTCCCTTTCTTCATCTATTTTCTGCCATCTGGAATAAAGTTCCGGTTCATTGATTTCTCCTTTCTGTATTTCACTCTTGTCATTTCCCTCCACTCTGTTTGCTGTCAGTGTCAACAATTTTCTTATCACTTTCATATGTCTCTGTTATTTTTTCAGCTCTGTCCTCAAACTTCATCACTGTCCCTGTACTTTCTGTAGTTTGATCTATAATTTCAAGTCTGTTTTCAATTCTCTCTGTAATTATTAAACTTTTTGAATTTCTAAGAAAATTCTTTGCAAAGTTAGTGCCTTTTCTTTTTCACGTTGTGCCATTTTCCAGGTTATAAACACTACCAAAACATCTGAGACCTTTTTAGGTCAAACAAATTCAGTGGAGTTTTCCAAATCAAAGCTTTCTCTTTCCTTCAAAGGAACACCTGTATAAACAAAACATTTTCCATTGAGCCTTTCAGTAAACAAAGCTTATAGCTTTATCAGATATTTCCAAGCCTCTAGCCACTAGATGGCAGTGTTGCCTCTTTTCCATTTGTTTCTGCCTCTCTCTGTAAACACCAAGTTATGAGAGAGGTTAAAAAAAAGTTTAAAAATTATGCTCTGTCCAAGCCTTATGAGAGAAGAAGCTTTTAATCCACGAGTACAAAGAATGGAAAAAGTATAGAGGAAGAAGGAAAAAAAGAGACCAGTCCAGTTTAGAAGTAAGAGGCATTTGTAAAAAGTCCATCCATAAAAAGCAAACAAAGTTAAGGTAGAAAAGATAACACGATAGTCTTAAACCAGGGTTAATTCACCATTTATTTTCTTATGTCTTCAATTTTATTTTAAATTCCAATTCTTTTGGGTTTTCCCTTCTCTAATAATAAAAAAATTTCTCACCATTTTGGCACGCTCCTGTACAGCTTCTGTTTCAGAGGCTTGTCCCAATCTTCTGCAGCCATTTTGACTACTTCTCTTGTAGCTGGCAAAAAGAGCTTTCTCCTGGATCAACCAGGGGCTTTGAGATGCCCCTGAGATCAGCATGACATGCTGTTCTCTATCACTGTTCCTTCAGAACAGTTTAGGTCCAAAAGGACCTTCCAGGAACAGAGATATCGACAGCAATCCTGGAGCCCCAAGATTGCATGTCGTGTTGTTGCGATGTCAAGCCCCGCCCCTGCCTTCCATCCTTTTGAGGTTAGTAAAAATGAGGACCCAGATTGTTGGGGGCAGAAATGGGTTGCTGCCATTTTGCACCAGATCAGCTGAACCAGTAGTAGTGACGGTGGGAGGCTCCTCCCACCCACCCACCGGAGCCGACAATCTATCTATCTCTATCTGTCTAATTGTCTTTCTGTCTGTCTGTCTATCTATCTCTACATGTACATGTAGATAAAGTAAGGGTTGTTATGACTAGCAGTTAAGATGCTAAACATGTCAATGGAAGATCAGCAGTTTGAGACCCAAGCACCATGTGACAAAATGAGTTCCAATTCCTGCCTCAGCTCTTTAGCAGCTTGAAAACATGCAAATTCAAGTAGAGAAACAGGTACCACTTTGGTAGGAAGGTAACAGTGTTTCGTGAACCTCAGCATACAGCTGTGCCAGACATACAACCATGGAATCCTCTTTGGATAGCACTGCTTCCCTTGGCTAGGAAACTGAGATGAGCACCACTCTCTAGAGTTGGACATGATGGGAGAGCAGCAATATTTACCTTTACCTTTAGGTATGTAAAGGCAAGATACTAATAGAGAAATCCTCATTTTACCTCGGGGTGTCAAACTGGATTTCTTTGAGGGCCAGATCAGCATTGTATTAGGCCGGCCAGTGGGAAAGGGAAGTAACAGGACAGACACCTCCAGCAGCACCCTACTGATCAAAAAGGGATGCACAAGGGCCCATGCTCCCTTTTGGCCAGCAGAGTGCTGCAGGAGGCTGTCCAGTCCAGAAACAGGGTGCGGGGGGCTGCGTGCGGCCCCTTGCACTCTGTTTTGGCTGGCAGAGGCACCTCGGGCTGGTCCTTTGCTATTTCCAGGTCAGCCCTGCAGGTCAGATTTAAGCACCCCATAGGTCAGATCTGGCTCGCAGACCTTGAGTTGGACACCCATGTTCTACCTAATGGAATGGAATGGATGGAATCTTGATACCAGTTGCCTGGTAACATCGCTCCTCCTCTCTCTAACCAGGTGTGAGTATGCCCTTGGTTCCCAGGAGAAAGTACTTGTTTTGGCTACAAAACCCCAGCTATTTCTATTCCCCCCTCCCTATCCCTCAAATAGTTTCAGGGTTCAAAATAGTTTCAGGGTTGAAAGAAGTTAGCAATGACTGACTGAGAGATACCTGGAAAATTTCACATTTCCCTCTGAAAAATAAACATCTAAGTCCCTCTATCCAATCCCTGCATCAATTGCCTATTGGTGAAATAGTCCTTTGAACTATTAAACTGATGAGTGATTGTTTCTGCAAAAAAATGAGGATGATAATTTGCAAGACATATTGCAGTATCGTACTAATCCTGCTAACAAAGAGGAAATTAGTGCAATCAAGCACACCTATAATTTCAACAAAAGGATGTTTTAATAGTGAAGCTAGGTGGTCCAATGTCACTTGTTTAATTAAGATGAAATGTTGGCTGTAATGACATTTTAGTGACAAAATAATTTCCCTTGCAGTCATGTGGACTCTGGTAATTCATCTCACTGTTCATTAGAAATATGTCACTGCTAATCTTTGTTCAACATGCTTTCATACAAAGGAAACTTCTAGAATCAGTGGGCAACAGACGTGGCATTCAGCCAGTTCTGACAGGTTCTGGATAGCTGGTAGCAGAAATTTTGAGTAGTTTGGAGAACCGGCAAATAGGCTGGCCCCGCCCCTGATACCTCCCAGCCTCCCAGATGATCTTCTTTTGTTGCCCTGCACAGGAGAATGGAGATGGAAAGCAGGTTAGTGGGGTGGGGAGGGAATGGGGATTTTGCAGTAACCTTCCCCTGCCATGCCCACCAAGCCACGGCCACCAAGCCACAGAACTGGTAGTAAAAAGTTTTGAATCCCACCACTGCATCAGATTATTTTAAAGACCAGGCAACAAATAAGATTTGTTAAAAGTAACATTTGGGCTTTAATTAAAGGAATCAATCCCAAGAATCCATGATAAAATATTCATTTATGAACAAGCGAATGATGTAGACATTCGGTTGGATGTGTTGTTGTTGGGTTTTTTTTTGAGAAACATTCTTCTCAAAAATAATTATCTATAATGATAGCAACAGTACCATTGTTATTTGCAAAAGGAAACAATTTGGAATTGCAACATTCATATGAACTTTGATTAAGGATGGTTGAAAGATATTGTTCGTTGATATAATTAAAATCGCAAATCTTCCTAGATAGTTCTATATATAGAACATTGTCATTCTGGATTGCACTGGCATTTTGAAGTTGGTATGTCTGTCCCCATTGCACAAGTTTTGCACAAAAATAGGGGGGCATGGAATTCATATTTAGTTAGGCATTTGTCTGAAATTGTATAGGGTCCCCTGCTAGAACAAGGGTTTGGACTAAAAGATCACCAAGGTCCTTTCCACTCTATTATTCTATGTTCTAACTCCAAATTGGGGTTCGGTCTATCAACTGTGAAATTGTTTTCCCTAAAACAACCTTACACAGGCTGTACTAACTATCCTCCTTTGGAGCAGAGGCAGGAGCAAAGGATTCTCCTCCATCTATGGCCATTGTTCTTGTTGATGCTATATGTGTTTTCCTTGATAGTATTTGTTCTGTCCTCACTACATGTTAGTCTGTGTGTAGCTCGACATACAGCTAAACCCACCTATATGCCAATAAAAGAAACAGTGTGCGTAGATCTGGATGCTTTATTGAAAGAACAGGATATGGTGAAACTGGGGAAAATAGGGATACATACAATGAAAACCAAATACAAGATAAGGCAGTATGGAATTACTGCTGAACATAACAATTAATAAATACAAGCAATGTAAATCTCAACAGCTCTGTATGGGGGATGTGGGTTTGTCCTGGGATGACCATGTGCCACAGATTAAGATGGATGCTTCTTTGTGCTTCTGCCTTCTCCAAAAGCTGAAGGAAATGGACTCTGGCTTCTCAGCATGCATTTGGTTTGAGAGTGCAGGCTGATGGGTAAAATGGGTTTGGTCAGCTTCAAACAATATACCTGGTATTTTGTTTCTCCAGCCACTAGATGGGGCTATATTAATTTTCTATTATTATTATTATTATTATTATTATTATTATTATTATTATTATTATTATTATTATTATTATTATTATTATTATTATTATTATTATTATTATTATTAATGTGATATATGTTTGATTACTACCTCCTCCATGTATGTATATGTATGTATGTGTGTGTATCTGTATGTCTATAGGTATGTATGTATATTTTTATTGTACGCCGCCCCGAGTCCCTTGCGGAGAGGGAGCGGCTAACAAATTAAAAAATTTGAATTTTGAAATTTGAGTATATAAAGATCTTATGTTGGGGCATATTTCTCCCTCTAGTCATTAGATGGGGCTAGAGAGCAACAACTGTATATAAAAATCATATGTTGGGGCATATTTTCCCTCTGGCCATTAGATGGGGATAGAGAGCAACAACAATATATAAAGGTCATACGTTGGAGCATATTTGTCCCTCCGACCATTAGATGGAGATAGAGAGCAACAACAGTATATAAAAGTTATATGCTCTGGCATGACAGTGTTTCAGTAAAGTGGATATCTAAATATTTAATTGACTTCCGTCAGGATTTCTCTCATTTGAATACATACTGTGGACCTGATGTCTACTTATAGTAATATAGGGACGTTTCTTCTTCCAATCAATGGGGCTCAAAAGAAAGAATGATTGAGCTCATCTACAATGTTGTTTATATAAAAAATAAAGTGAAAGGGAGCCAGTATACAACCCTAGTGAATGCATTTTATTCTTTTAATCTGCTTTGTTAATCTGTATTTTGGACTACTGGTATTACTCTTTCTCATTTCCCAGAATCACTGGGAGTTGGGCAGTATATACATTTAAATCATCATTACAACAACCTATCTGAATTTTTATATCCGTCTCTAGCTACAGTAGACGTCTCTCTTAAATCATCATCATCATCTTTTAAAGACCCCGTAATCCCTTGCAGGGTGGAGTCTTGGGCAACTGAATAGAGCTGAGTGTTTACTGGCCGGATTCCCTTCCTGTTGCCAATGCGGAGTTTTGTTCAGCAGATATATTCTCATTGTGCCCAGAGAGAGAAATATTTGTCTCTACCTAGGATCAAACTCACAGCCTCCTGATTGTGAGGCAAGAGCTCCACCTCTAGGCCACACCATCACTCAGGAAAGTCTCCTTCAAATGAAGCTGTTGACTTCATTGGCCTTTGACATCAGTCCTCATGCCCAATAGTAAATACTAATGTAAATATTGAGTATCGGCTCTCCTAAAGGATGTTTATTATTAATCAGTTCAACAGTAGAACAATACATTTCTTGTGGGGTGTTTTTGTAGTTAGTATAGGTAAAAGGTAAAGGTTTCCCCTCACACATATGTGCTAGTCGTTCCCAACTCTAGGGTGCAGTGCTAATCTCTGTTTCAAAACCAAAGAGCCAGGGCTGTCCAAAGACGTCTCCGTGGTCATGTGGCCGGCATGACTAAACTCCGAAGGTGCACGGAACGCTGTTACCTTCCCACCAAAGGTGGTTCCTATTTCTCTACTTGCATTTTTACATTATTTTGAGCTGCTAGGTTGGCAGAAGCTGGGACAAGTAATGGGAGCTCACTCCGTTATGCGGCGCTAGGGATTTGAACCGCTGAACTGCTGATCTTTCTGATCATCTTAGCCACTGAGCCACCGTGTCCCCTAGTTAGTATACACTCATTTAAAAAGCCAGTGAGAATAGTTTGGGGTCAATTGTATAAAAGCTTGGGTAAAGCTTCTATTTTATTTCATGGAGTGTGCTATTATATGCGTAATTTTATTTTATTAGATTTAGTCATGTTTGGGTATCATTTTGTTCTCAGGAAGCAAAGGTGAGAAAACCCATTTTCATTCATTTATTTTGACCTAAGCCAGATTGTTAAAAGTCATAATCATAAAAAAGAAAATAGATGGTACAAGATCACAGCCCCATAATTGAAAATACATAAACTTTAACTGAAACATTTGACTGATAGCGTTACCCCTTACAGCCAGCAATTGACTGTGTCAGCAAGAAATTTTCCGTAGAGGGAATTCTATGCTTATGTTGTTGTTATACGAAGTGTAACTACTGTTATAGAATAGCAAATTATAGGATGAGAAAATTGGTGCGTGTGTGTGTGTGAGTGTGTGTGGATAGGTAGGATCGATAGAAAAGAAAGGGTGGATAGATTAGATATGATAGACAGACAGATATAGGATGGTTAGGTAGAATGGATAGATAGCTTGGATAGATAGAATGGGTGGAAAGCATGGGTAGATGATAGGTAGGTATGTATGTAGGTAGGTAGGTAGGTAGGTAGGTAGGTAGGTAGGTAGGTAGGTAGATAGATAGATAGATAGATAGATAGATAGATAGATAGATAGATAGATAAGATAGGTGATAGGAGATAGATAGATAGATAGATAGATAGATAGATAGATAGATAGATAGATAAGATAGGTGATAGGAGATAGATAGATGATAGATAGATAGATAGATAGATAGATAGATAGATAGATAGATAGATAGATAGATAGATAGATAGATAGACAGACAGACAGACAGATAGACAGACAGACAGTTACAGACAGATAATGATAGGTGGATGGATGGATGGATGGATAGATAGATAAATGATAGATGATAGATGATAGATGATAGATAGATAGATAGATAGATAGATAGATAGATAGATAGATAGATAGATAGATAGATTTTAGATGGATGGATGGATGGATAGATAGATAGATAGATAGATAGATAGATAGATAGATAGATGATAGATAGATGATAGATATGGTAGGTAGGTCATCCATCTATCATCTATCTATCATCTATCTATCTATCTATCTATCTATCTATCTATCTATCTATCTATCTATCTATCATCTCTCTCCCTCTCTCCTCCCCTCTCTCTCTTCCCTTCTCTTCTCTTCTCTTCTCGAGGCCAGCATCCTCAGGTTCTTCAACACTTCTTCAAAGTATGTAATATTAATTCTAGTTCTTGATGACTCTGTTGTGAATCTGGGTCTGGTTCATTTTAAGGGTGCAGAACCTTTCACAATGCTTGAGCTGCAATCAGGCCATGCAGAATTAGAGGACTTTAATTTCCTATAATATGAAAGCATTCTTAATGCTGATGCAGTATAAAACAGTCATCGGTTTTAATTTTGTTTCTGCATTGCACCTTTGGCTCTTATATTCACTTTATAGCAAATAAGTACAAATCCAAGACAGTTTCTTTTCTCCAGAAGTATTATGATCAAGCTAAGCCTTCTATAGCCTAATCTGATTTCTGTTTTCTAAATAAAAACCTGTATATTAGCCTCTGTGCAAGTTTATTCTATTGCTTTCAAACTCGTGAAGAATATTGTGAATTGTCTTTCTCCGTTTTATGGTATTCAAAGATTTATCTTTTTGCTTTCATTTGTTTATTTTTTTTTCTGGCCAAATAAATATCCGCTCCATCTCCCTTTTTAAATGGAGTCTTTGATTTGTGCTTTATTCCTAAAAGCTAGCAAATTTATTTTCAATAGAAAGATGTTCATGGCCACCAACCTACTTCTTGGGGAAAGCATTTTGCAATTATGGCTGACAAATTGGCACCCCAATTCTAGCTAATGGGTATAAACACAGTTGCACTGGATCAGATTAAAATCCAATCTAGCCCAACATGTTGTTGCTGTGTTGTCACTAGCAAAGTGCCTATGGGACACTCAACAATTAGATTATGAGGAGAATGCAGCCTTACCATTCACTTTGCCAGGAATTCTCTGCTAAGAGTTGGAGCTGTTCATAAATTGCCTTTCCATTTTGTTCTCTCTCCACTAGAGTTGGACCGAGAAATGACATTGAAGATTTCTCTTATTTTATTCCCTCTCCAGGACAAATGGAAATTCTGCACAGATTGTTTGTTTGTTTGTTGGTTTGGTTTGGTTTGGTTTGGTTTGGTTTGGTTTGGTTAGGCTTGGCTTGGCTTGGCTTGGCTTGGCTTGGCTTGGCTTGGCTTGGCTTGGCTTGGCTTGGCTTGGCTTGGCTTGGTTTGTCAAACATGTACAAGATAACATGTATAGGTATAAACATGCACAGGAACAAAGGAAATGAGTATAAATAAATGGAGACAGTAGGACCTGGTCATTGGCCTGGTCATTGGCATCTAATTTAGCATTAAGGTCATCCAGCAGAATTAGAAAAGCACCTGGATCCATCACTACAGGATCAGCATCTGGAGTCTCCAGTTCAGTCCCTGAGGTTTTGATCTGTGTTTTCTGTCTCATAGGTGTGCTCATGCAATCCCCCTTTATGAACCTCTTAGGAATGGGTTGAGGTCCAGGGGAGACAGTTTAAGATTGAAGCTTTGAGGGTTTGAGGCTGTAACAACGGAGTCGGGTAGAGCATTCCAGGTGTTGCCCACTCTGTTGCTGAAGTCATATTTTCTGCAATCGAGTTTGGAGTGGTTTACCTTGAATGTGCATCTATTGTTTGCCTGTGTATTATTGCGGTTGAAGCTGAAATAGTCATTGACAGGTAGGGCGCTGTAGCATACAATTTTGTGTACTACGCTTAGGTCAGACCATAGGCGGCGTAGTTCTAGGTTGTCCAAGGCCAAAATCTCAAGCCTGGTGGCATAAGGGATTCTGTTGTAAGCAGAGGAGTGGAGGACTCCTCTCGTGAAATATCTCTGGACAAAATAACTTCACAAGTAACTCCTCAAGCAGACTTCACAGCATTAGATTAAGAATAATATAGTAAAAGATAGGACTTCTCAACAGAATCTGCAACCAACCTCAACAATGCCGGAATCACAAAATACATTTGATAAGTGATCATGAAAATATCCTTTGTGTCATCCAAGTAATTAAGTCACATCACTTGTATTGGTTCCCCTTGAATTTCCCTTTTGGATTCTCAAGGGAGTTTTACAAGTATGTTATTTCAGTAGATCATGATTCAATTAAGTTAAAATAGTATGTGAATGCTACATTCTGACAGAAGAGAGTATTTGTAGTGTTGAACTGAGAGAGGTCCTTTGTGCTTTCTGAAGACATTTTATTAACCAAGTAGGCAACCTCAGCAGTTCTAGGAGAGAATAGAGTTTTTGGAGAGAAGGAGGAAGAGGAAGAGGAGGAGGAGGAGAAAGGGAAGATGAAGGAGGAGGAGGAGGAGGAGAAGAAGAAGAATGGGAAGAAGAATAGGAGGAGGAGAAGGAGGAATGTTCTCGGTGCTCTCTGAACTTGGTTGTTTTCTTGTAAATGTTTCATTAGCAAACTCAGTAACATCATTGAAAAAGTCTGGTCATTGGCATCTAATTTAGCATTGAGGTCATCCAGCAGAATTAGAAAAGCACCTGGATCCATCACTACAAGATCAGCATCTTGAGTCTCCAGTTCAGTCCCTGAGGTTTTGATATGTGTTTTCTGTCTCATAGGGGGCATATAAGCCTTTATTATCCACAGGGCATCATGATTGAGTTGGGTTTAATACTTCCATGGCGTAGTCTTGAGTGGAGAAATGGGCCTTGACATGACATAGTGTAGACCCTCTCAAGCCATCTTTCACTCTTCCATGTGTTGCTTCTGGTTCTGCGATGTTATTGTGTTGCTTTTTGTTGAGGGGTCCTTGGCGTTCTTTGAGCTTGGTTGATTTCTTGCAGACATTTCATCACCAAACTTGGTAACATCATCAGAAAGGGGTGTTTGCTCTCAGTTTATATATAATCAGTGATGGGATTCAAATAATTTAACAACTGGTTCTCTGCCCTAATGACCAGCTAGGTAGGCATGGCTCAGTGGTCATGTGACCATGTGGGCATGGCCAACTCAAGATCACTCGTGTTGATGTGTGCTTCGCTTTAGCTGTTACAATGTAATAAGGGTTAACCAGAGAGGCAGTTTCTGTAAGCAGGACAATAAAGACGAGGCTAGAAGCAACACCAGAATGTTTCCTTCCTGCCTTCCTTACAGGATTAGCCCTGTAAAGTGGGAAAAAATCAAAAGGAGATTTCTTCCAAAAACCGGTTCTCCGAACTGCTTAGAAAGTTGACAACTGGTTCTCCCGAATAGGTACGAACTGGCTAAATCCCACCACTGAATATAATATAACCTCTCTCCCTAGTAGCGTTGATGACATTACTAAGTTTGATAATGAGATGTCTGCAAGAAAATCACCAAGCTCAAAGAACACCAAGGACCCCATCCTACTTGCTCAGTATGAGTTCAAAATTCCTTGCTCTTTCAGTCGACAGATGAAAATTGGTAGAAAGAAGATAGAGGGAATTTCCCTGCCTGGCCCATATTATGAATTTCAAAATTTTATTACTGCTTGCTTTCCTCCAGCAAACAAGCCCATTGTTCCATTTTTGCTACTAAACCTGCCTTTTTTCCCCTTACGATATCGACATCATCCATTTGAACATTCAAGCCCAGAGCTACCAAAGAGTAATCTTCGCTCTTATTTTGTTTTATTTTCATTTTATCCCACTGGAATGAGGGCGTTGACATCTTCTCTTCGCTTTGATTGTTGACCTAGCTAAAAAAATTAAAAAAGGGTTTCACCAGCTAGAGGGTATCTCAGCCTTAGGAAGTTAAAAACCCACCCCTCTCCTAGAAAATTGAAATATCCTGGGAAACATTGAAAAGGCAGAATATTATATTTCCCTGGATCAGAAATGGAGAAACATGTTTTAGGCAGGAAACAGACTCACTCTAAATAGCCCCCACCCTTGTCAATGGGCCATTAAAAGGCCTGAGCCAGTCCATTCTACCTAACAAAGATCTCCCCCCCTTCAGCTCCAGGGTGATGGGATTAAGGCATGATAGTATTAGCTCTTTACACATCTCACCACAGGGCACCTGCAAAGAAGCTCAACCAAACTTTGACTCAAAACACAACCTATAGAGTTGCCCCCCATGGGAGTCTGAGAACCAATCAGAATACATGATCAAGGTCAAAAGCCAGGGGTAAAACCAGGGACTTTCAGCATCTCTGCCTCTCTTTTCTTCTTCACCCAACATCTGGAAGCATGTGATCCCCCTTTTCTGTTCAGGAGCTCAAGCCATGCGACCCTGTCCACCATTAAACCATCTTTCCAAGCAGCTTCCATGTTTCCAGTGTCTTTTCCCCCACTTTGAAATGAACCCAGAGGAAATTTTTTCCAACACAGCAAAGTGTGCCTTTTCCCTTTTGGACAAGTGATGAGCCAATCTGTCCATTGTGGCGTGCTTCTGCTTTATTTTGCAGAAATCCAGAGAAGCACGAAGAGAGCAAGCTGCCTTTTAAAAACCGAGCATTTTCTGATTTGTGTCTTGAAAGAGCTGTGGTACTCAGGAGGTATTACGGATGCTGCTTAGTTATAATGAGGCTCAGGGTAACTCTTAAGACGTTGCCACTGCTTTTGACATTTCCAGCATATCAATTGGGGGAAGAAGAAGAAGAAGAAGAAGAAAAAGACTGCCTTTAGCCAATGCATCCAGCTCTCCAAAAGTTAATCCTCAAAGTGTGACCTTGGCTCTAATCACAAGTGGCTGGACTGAAGTTAGAGCTTCAAGTCACATGCCCTTAAGATTCCCCCTATTAAATCAATGGTATTTAAATTACACAGCTTTGACTGAACTCTGTTTTTTTTTTTAAAGAAATGGACGCATTAAAAAATGAGGGTGGGAGAAAAAAATCCCTTCACATGGACAATCATGGCCTGGATGACTGAGATTCTCCGTAGACATTTAGCCAGTCATGGGATTCAGCCAGTTTGGGCTGGTTCAAGTGAACCAGTGGGGCCTTGGAGCTCAGGTGGGCCTTTTTGTTACATACCTGTCTCCCTGTTACGTTTCATCGGCCCTGCCGGAGCTGCTGAATGTATTAGCTGGATTGGCGGTTGATTTCCCCAGGCTCATGGTCCTGGGGGATTTCAATCTGCCTTCCATTGGCTATGGACCTAACTCAGTTAATTCAAGAGCCCACCCACAATGGGGGACACACGCTCGACCTGATTTTTGTCTCTGGGCAGTGGATGAATGGTCTAGATTTAGGGGATATTTCTATCCAACCCTTGTCATGGTCTGATCATTTCCTCATCAGGCTTGACTTCCATACCACTACCCGTCGCCGCAGGGAGGCAGAACCGACTAGATGGTTCCGCCCCAGGCACCTGATGGACCCCGAAAGGTTCCTGATGGAGCTTGGGACTTTTCCTGAATCCCTTGCTCACAACTCGACTGAAGCCCTAGTGGAAGCCTGGGATAGGGCGGCCGCTGGGGCCTTGGATCGCGTTGTGCCTTTGTGGCCTCTGACCCGGTGTTGATCCTGGGTGGCTCCCTGGTTTACCGAGGAACTCCAGGAGATGAAACACTGGAAAAGATGCCTAGAGAGTGGCTGGAGGGCCAGCCGGTCCGAATCTGATTGAACATTAGTAAGAATTTATATTAAATCCTACTTAGTGGCGATAGAAACGGCAAAACGACAATATTTTTCCGCTCTTATCACGTCCGCAGATAACCGCCCAGCCGCCCTGTTTAGGGTGACCCGCTCCTTACTTAACCAAGGAACTGGGAAAGATCCCTTGCAGGGTAGGGCTGAAGAATTTGTTCAGTATCTGCAGGATAAAATTGCTCAGATCTGGACAGTCTTGGACTCTGACTGGGTAGATTCGGGCGAGCCGACGGGGATGAATCTTGAGGAGACAATCTGGGATGGGTTTGACCCTGTGACCCCCAAAGGCATGGACAGGATTATGGGGAGACTCAGTGCTGCCACTTGTGTGCTGGACCCGTGTCCCTCTTGGTTAGTTTCGGCTTCCCGGGAGGTGACACGAGGCTGGCTCCAGGAGATTACCAACGCTTCATTGAGAGAGGGGTTCTTTCCCACCGCCTTGAAGGAGGCGGTGGTGAGGCCCCTCCTTAAGAAACCTTCCCTGGACCCAGCTTCTTTAGCCAACTATCATCCGGTCTCCAACCTTCGCTTTGTAGCAAAGGTTGTCGAGAATGTGGTAACACGTTAACTCACTTTTAAATGTATTGTCTTATAAATTCTTTTTTTTGGGGGGGATATGTATTTAATTTCTTTCTAACTTTTGGGATGTGTGTTTTTTAATGTTGTATGCCGCCCTGAGTCCTTTGGGAGAAGGGCAGCATATAAATCCAATAAAAAACAAACAAAACAAACAAACAAACAAACCAGTTGTTAAATTGCTGGCTGGCACACCCCGTCAAGCCCTGCCCCTTCCAGAAGTCCCCACCTGCCCGGTTTTGTTTCCCAAACTATAGGGAGGCCTACTAGGCCCAAAATGGGGCAGGAGGAAGTATAGCAAGCCCCCTCCCTCCGTGGCATGTTTTTCTATCAGGAGGCTGCAGGAAGGCCTACTGCCCAAAATGGGGTGCAGGACCCCTGTTTTCGCTCCCAGGGGGGTGCAGGAGGCTGATTGCTGGCTGGCCACGCCCACCAGGGCTATGCCCAACCAGCCAGTCATTAGGGCAGAGAACCTGTTGTTAAATTATTTGAATCTCACCACTGCATTTAGCCAAGCACTTTGGGAAGAACCCCCTTCAAATGGTGTGGGAATGTGAATGGATTTCCCAAAAAAATTGCAGGTTGCACGAACCATTCTCACTTTGGTGTCACATGCAAACAACACAGACCCATCCCCAACAGCCTGCACCTGTCTTCCACAGTGAACGGAGACAGCAGGGCAGAAAAACATCCAGTAGAAAACATCAGGGCTGTCTTAACGCATGGGCCAGAGGGACACTTGCCCATGGGCCCCCCAAGCACAGGGGCCCCATACTAATCTGTGTAACTTAACCCTTCAATGCACCTTGCCTCGTATAAATACAGCAACATATTTATTACATTTTATTGCATTTTTAAATTAATACTATCATGCAAATGTATGTTTAATTTTATCGACCATTTACATTTTTATTCCTGTGAGTAGTTATCATAGCGGCCGCTGTACACTGTTTTGCCCAGGGGCCCATAATGCTGTTAACCTTAAGCTCCACAACCCAGTCCTTTCAGCAGTTCCAAGAAAGCTCCACACCCATTTACACTTCTCAGGAGACCCTGAGGACACAGATAAACCTCCAAGTGGCCTCAAAGACTCTTTAAAAGGATGCAAATGACCAGCTGTCTCCATTCCCCACCATCCGGTCAGAGCTGGAGAAGCTTCTTGGATGAGAAATGAAAACTCTTCAAACAAAAACAAGGAAGTCCAACTGCTTCTTGAAAAAAAAGCACCTTTGGCACCCTTCACATATTGTTCGTCCTCCACAATTCTTGATCTAGCAAGCAAAATACAATTTCCTATAGAGGTGGGTGGCTGCCAGTTTTGATTGGTTCAGGAGAACTGCTAGTTCTGATTAGCGGCTGTGCCTGCCTACCAGCCCTGGGTCTATCCTGTCCTATATGATTACCATTTTTTGATGCCACACGCTGCGGTTTGTGCAATTCAAGCTGCGTGCGTACACAGGAGCCGCCCTGTCCCTCTAGTAAGTTGAGCTGTGCATGCAGCCCATTTCTGAATATTCCAGGTCCCAGTAGTGGGCCATGGCCTGGGGGTTGGGGACCCCTGGACTAGAAGACCTCCAAGGCTCCTTCTAATTCTCTTATTCTGATACTAGCTGGATACCCGTGCTTTGCAATGAAACTATGTGATCAGGCATTGCAGGAGAAATCCAGTTCACTCCACTTCAATCCATTGGCTCAGTTGTGGTCAGTGATTGAAACAAATAAGGGAATATCGCTTCCACCACTTTGAGTCCGGAAGCAGTTCCATAGATGGAAGGCATAGACATTGTGGTGAGGTACTGACGTTTAGTACTGTAAGGAGCCCCAGACTACTCCTGGGTGAAGGAGTGGAATGTCTGCCAGTTTGAACTGAGGTAACAGATTGTGAGGTGACTGGCAGTTGGAACAGAGTTCTTTTCAGGTGGGGAGGGGGAGTAGAACTCCTTAGCATCAGAGCATGTTAATTACTGTATAAGAAAAACTAACGAACTGATGGTCACTTCAAAAAATCCTTTCTTAGGGAGCACCTAGAAGCCAAGAGGAGCATACCTGCCAAATTTCAAGTTTGTAGGCTTTACGGTTCTGGAGATTTCGTGATGAGTGAGTGATATTTGCCTTTTATATACATATAGATTCTTTTATTGTGACATCTGGAGCTCAACCAATCTCATTGTACATATGTTGTGCACTGATAATAAAGAATTATTACTATTATTATTATATATCCTTTTTCATCAAATCTAGGCTTATATGATTCAATTGAGTCTTTTGCTTTACGTGACTTTACATATCCTCTTATAGCCATGCCTTTCTTATTAACTGAAAGAGATGTAAGGCCCCAGATATGATGATTAAACATACAGTAGATTTCATTTCTTTTACATCTTTTCACTTTTTAGTTTCGCATTTGGATTTGCATGTACTACCTTTTATATAAGCTGTTATATTGTTTTCAATAAGACCAATTCACATGGGAATTTTACTGGTTCTTGCTGAATACCTTAATTCACCATTTTTGTCAGGTGATTCTCATTTCTGAATCTCTTTTATATCTGTGTTCAATTGGTGCAATATTTTTTTCTTATTGTGCTTCTATTGTTGACAGAGGTTGAGGACTCTTCTCCAAAAATCATAAAGATGCTTGTTGTTTTATCATGCTTGGATTCAGCACACTAAATCATTCACCTAATCAAATAGAATGTGTTCGTTTTATTCTTTTCTAAAATTAGAATGCCAAGCAAATATCCTGTTGTGATATGGATCATGTTGTCCGCCCATCATTGCCATCACACAATTAAATCTATCTCTTGCTTTTGGTATATGTTGCATATAGGTATTGTGGCCCACCAGCGGCCAGTGGAGCTGGCAGCAGATTCGGACAGTGAGGAGGTTGGGGAGGAACATGGGCCAGTCCTTGAGATTGGGGAAGGCTCTGATGAGGGCTCTGTGTCGGAGGCAGAGAGGGGGCCAGAGCCAAATGCCAGTTATCAGCTGCCTTCAGAGTCAGACATCAGTGAGGCAGACGAACAGCTGGAGCCTGTTCCCAGTGTGCGCATGCGCAGAGTTGCCAGATGAAGGGAACAGCTAAAGAACAGGGGTCAACTTGGGAGTAAGGCCACAGGTGGATGATGAATGGCCCGTCCCAGAGGAAATAAAAGAGGAGCGAAAGGGGAGTGGAGTTTGCAGGAGACAATTATTTCGCTTAATTGGCCTGTGACTCTCTAAGACTCCTTGCCAAGTTTTGCAGATATCAGCCTGGCAGCTCTCCAAGCCAGATAAGGTCTGTGACTGTAAATCCTCCCTTGAGCAAAAGAGGATGTGAATGAGCAGAATTCACAGGAAATTAATAAAAGGGTTTTTTGTTGGGACAAGAAGTTTGCTTCATGCTCTTGGGAAGCCTCAGTCAGAACAAGAGGCACACACACAAACCAGTGGTGGGTTGCAGGCGATACGCCCTGGTACAGGCGTACCGGAGCCAGCCTGGAGCACCGGATACCGTTCTGGTACGGTACTCCGGAGGGCCCACCTGCCCGCCTGAGCTCCTTACTGGAGTTTAAAGACTTCTGCGCTTCCACACAGGTGCATGGCATGTACAGAGCCTGTGCGATGCTCCGCAGAGCGTCCGGTTGGAATGCGATTTGCAACCCACCACTGACACAAACATACATATAGAAAGAGACTGCTTCTTAATTATGTAAGCAGAGCTGAGGGTGGAGTTAAGTATATCATTACCTTAGAGACATTACATTCCAACAAAGGATTAAAGTCCAATGCCTCTTGAATTAGGTTTATGTCGGGGGCAAAGAATCAAGGCAATAGGTTATAAGCTGCATTTCAGAAAGGTTTATTTCTCCAGCCTATACACAAGAATGTAGTCAACTAAAGTTCAGTACTAAAATGGCCCCATGTCAACAGACTTGAAGACGGGTTAGACATGGAGCCTTTGTGGCTACATAATGTCTCTAAGATGATGGCAGACTTAACTCCTCCCCCCCCCCCCAGCTCTGCCTTTTCTTCTTCTACAGGCTTCTTAGCCCCGTGCAAAGCTTTGATTCTGAAGTAGCATTGAGTAACAAGTTCATCTGCGAAGTGAATTGACTCTAAATGAAATTGGAATATCAGATTGAATCGTTATGCTGAACTGGAAACATTTGAATTGATTCAGTCGGTTAGAATATCTGTGTGATATTCTGAATGGATCTGGAAGATCAAATTGGATTGAATTGAAATTTCTGTCTGGTTTTATTTATTTTTTGGTTGCTGTTTAGTTTTTAAGGTTACATCCGAGGTGGTTTCCTACCAGTTCGGACTGGTTCGGCCCAGTAGGTAGTAACTTGGCCAGAGACATGCCTGAACCAGTTCTATCCTCGGGGCCGCCATCCGGATTTTCTGTTCTGCACATGCACAGAACAATCTTCACTGAAAAAATGTATTGTGCGCATGCACAGACTTTTTCAGGTGCAAATGTGCATGCGGAGCAAATTTTTTTGTACACCGAACCTGTAGTAATGCCTGCAGGAGCCCCACCCTTGGACTACATTCATCACCCATAGTCAGAATGGCTACTATAGAAATTGGCTAAATAAATAAATAAGTCTGAATTAAATCAACAATTCAAATCAGGCTGAAGCCGGACTGCATGTCCATATTGCTTCCTTTATTTTTCCAGGCAGGATGAACAAATATTAATTGTGTTTTTTTAATGTAGTTAGTTTAAAAAAGGAAAGTCAAAGGATCTGGGCCAAAGAGAACAAACAGGACAACTTATTGGGCTATGATGACAGTTTGCCTGGTGTCCCTTTGTACTTTCTGAAGACTTCATAAATATTCTAACACTTCATTATTATTAATAAAACATAATCTGGGTGTTCAAGGTAAAAGGACGGTACAGAGACAATAATTTGGCAAGAATACTCTCTTTCTCTATTAAGACAAAAAATTGAAATTGCACAGTGAATGACTTCATGTAATAACAGTATCTTAACTTGTCATCCCCACATCGAAGCCATTCTAGTGTGTGTCTCTTGACTGGCTTTCCAGGTTTTTTACCAATGGGGTGCTTCAGGGGTGGGTTCCTGCCAGTTCTAACCTCTTCTATAGAAGAGGTTCCACAAATCTACGATGTCATTTACAACCGGTTCCATCTCCCTCCCCCTCCCCGTCCACACATCATCAAGATGAAGAGCGAGAGGAGGAATTCTGGGAGTTGGAGTCTACAAGTCTTAAAGCTGTCAAGTTTGAACACCCTTGGGTTTTTTTCTAAAGGGTTAGGGGTGCAAGGGTCTTGTAACTTGACAGCTTTAAGACTTGGTGCTTCAAATGCCAGAGTTCCTGAGCCAACATGATTGGAGGAGGAATTCTGGGAGTTGAAGTCCACAAGTCTTAAAGCTGTCAAGTTTGAAAACCCCTGGTTTTTTTTTTCTAAAGGGTTAGGGGTCTTGTAACTTGACAGCTTTAAGACTTGCGTGCTTCAAATGCCAGAGTTTCTGAGCCAACATTTTGGTTGCTAAACAAGAGTGTTGTTAAGTGAGTTTCACCACATTTTACAAGTTGGCCATGCCCACCCGGTCACATGGCTGACAAGCCACTCCCACAAAGCAGACCACACCTACAGAAGAGGTTCTAAAAAAAATTGAAACCCACCACTGGGGTGCTTAGAATCACTTCCAGATCGCCCACCAGAGGGATCTACTTCTTCATGAATCTACTTCATAAATGACTTAGATGAGGGAATAGAAGGGGAACTTATCAAATTTGCAGATGATATTAAGCTGGCAGGAATAGCCAGTACCCTAGATCAGTGGTGGCAAACCTATGGCATGTCTGCCAGAGGTGGCACTCAGAGCCCGCTCTCTGGGCGCACATGGTGTAGAGTCCTGGCAATGACGTCAGGAGTTTCCCCCGAGTCTGCCAGCAACAGCCAGGTCGCGTCTGATTGGTCAAGACGCGACCTGGCTAAACGCGGGCAATCCCCGCCTCCTGATTGGCTGCCCTGTCTGACAGCTCCATATAAATAGCTGTCAGGCAGGGACAGCTCCCGTTTTCTCTCCTGTATTTTTGTAACTGTTACTGCTTGTGAATAAACGTCTGTTAAATTTGCCTCACGGCGTCTGTCTGCGTTCATGCCTATCTAACACTGGTGACGAAGATTGGATACAGCCGCCGCTGACCCACCACGCATTTCCACCTCAGCAGAAGCAGACATATATATATATTTTATTCTTTCCTCTGTCTCCGCGCATCCCTGAGGCAAGAGGATGGCTTCCTTGCCACCGTTCGCCCCGTTCGGGACTGCCGGGGAGACGTGGGAAGCGTTTTTAGAATGCTTTGAATGTTTCCTCATAGCAAATGGGAAGAGGAACATTCCGGCTGATGAGAAGTGCAGCTTTTTCCTCAGCTGCTGCGGCCCCGCAATGTTCGGCGCTGCCCGGGCTCTGGCGGCTCCCCAGCCTGTCCATACGCTCGACTGGGAGACGCTCACCAGAAGGCTACAGCACCATTATGCCCCTACGCCGTCCTGGATCGCCAGGCACTACGGCTTCAGGCGTTGTGTCCAAAAACCGGAGGAAACGGTCAGCCAGTTCCTCCAATCACTCCGCACATCTGCCATGCAGTGCGAGTTCTCCAATATTGACTCAGCACTAGTGGAGCAGTTTGTGTGCAGAGTGAAGGACCTGCGCCTCCGGCGGAGACTCCTATCCCGCGCAGATGTCACATTCGAAGGGGCCATCGCGGAAGCCAGGGCTGCCGAACTGTCGGATGAGTCAATGGCTGAAATGTTTCAGCTGCCCCCGCCTCCAGGCCGCACCTGCCTGGTAGATGAGCTGGTGCCCCTGCCCGATGACTACCCCAAAGAAGGCATGGTGGCCCACCTTGGCCAGGCTGCAAGACGGTGAGTGCCTCAATGAGCCCGTCAAGGTCCAACCGCCTGTCTGGGCTGCGGTGGCAACCACGACCGCTCCGTTTGCCCATTCAAGGCTGCCGTCTGCCGTCGCTGCCTGAAGAAGGGTCATCTGGTGCAGGTTTGCAGAGCATCCCTACCGCTGCCTCAATGAGCTGACGACGGTCCACCTCTGGCAGCCAACGCGTCAAGACCGGCAGCCCAGCAGAACCAGCGCCAGCAGAAGTCGCGCGATGGCTGCTTCGCTATTGATGCCGACCTACCGACCACCCCTGCAGTGTCAGCCTTCAATGCATCCGCAGGTGCGGGCTGCATCAAGGCTTCGCTGCTGATCGAGGGCTCCCCATGTACTATGGAGGTGGACTCAGGCTCTTCCCGATCCCTCCTTTCCTGGACAGAGTTCTCTCGCCTCTGCCCAGGCATTTCTAAAACTCAGCTCTCCGCCCCGGATGCTTCCCTATGGGACTACCAGGGGACTTTAATTCATACCCTGGGCTGTTACTCAGTGCGGGTGGAATACAGGGAATTTTCTGGGTGTCTGCCTCTCTTAGTGGTTAAAAACCCTTTGCCGGCCTTGCTCGGCCTGGATTGGTTCCCCGCCTTGGGCCTATCTGTACACGGGGTGCGACAGATAGTGGCCATGCCTCCTGACGTGGCTGACGTACTGGCGCAGTACGCCGATGTCTTTGATGGGCAGCTAGGGTCCTACAGGGGCACCCCCATCTCCCTTAACCTAGACCCCCAGGTTGCCCCAATTAGGCTGAAGGCCCGTAGGGTGCCTTTCGCCTTGAGGGCTAAGGTGGATGCCGAGCTTGATAAGCTTATCGCGCAGGGGGTATTGGAGCCGGTCGATTACTCCCGATGGGAGACCCCAATAGTGGTCCCTGTCAAAGCAGACGGCTCCATACGCCTCTGCGCGGACTTTAAGTCAACCATCAACCTTGCCCTCCAGGCGAACCCCTATCCAGTCCCTGTAGTGCAGCACCTGCTCCATTCCTTGGGGCAGGGCTGCATTTTTGCGAAACTGGATATGGCGCAGGCCTACCAGCAGCTCCTGGTGGATGACGAAGCGGCGGCCGCGCAGACCATCGTCACCCACCGTGGAGCCTTCCGCTGCCACCGTTTACAATTTGGTGTTTCCGTTGCCCCGGGGATCTTCCAGAGCCTCATGGAGCGTCTGCTTCACGGGCTCCCTGGCGTGGTTCCGTATTTTGATGATGTCCTGATTGCCGCTAGCAGCCGATCAGGCCTCATCGAAATACTTCAGAAGGTCCTCGACCGTTTCAGGGGTGCGGGTTTAAAACTCAAGCGCAGCAAATGCTCGTTTGCTGTGCCGCGAGTGGATTTCCTGGGCTTCACTATTGATGCCCAGGGAATTCACCCCACCCCCTCCAAAGTAGCAGCCATCCGGAATGCCCCCACGCCTGCCTCCAAAGTGGAGCTGAAGGCGTTCCTTGGCTTGCTCAATTTTTACGCGCCTTTTCTCCCTCATAAGGCGTCACTAGCTGAGCCGCTGCATCAGTTGCTCGACCGATCGATGGCCTGGCGCTGGGGCAGCCGCGAAGCACATGCGTTCGTGGCTGTCAAAGACATGCTGACGTCAGAGGCAGTCCTAGTACAATATAGTGACAGGCTGCCTCTGACTCTAGCTTGTGACACCTCCCCCGTGGGTTTGGGGGCGGTCCTGAGCCACATCCTGCCCAATGGCTCGGAGGCCCCCATCACTTTTTACTCCCGGACACTGTCTCCGGCGGAGCCAGATAGACAAGGAGGCTCTGGCTGCAGTGTCTGGAATTAAAAAGTTCCACGACTACCTTTACGGGCGGCACTTTATGCTGTTTACCGACCACAAGCCACTCCTTGGGCTTCTGGCCGGAGTTAGGCCGACCCCCCCCCCTGTTGCCACGGATGACCAGGTGAACAGAGTTTCTAGCTGCTTACAGCTACTCCCTTCAGTATCGCCCTGGGAAACACATTGGGTACGCTGATGCTCTCAGCCGTTGCCCCCTCCCTGTCACTGACCCCCCGACTGTGCCATGCCTGTCGGTTTTGGCCATAGCCGACCTGGACCTACCACTCTCCTTGGGAGAGGTGGCCACCCAGTCCAGGGCAGACCCCGTCCTGTCACAGGTCATGACGTGGGTCCTGCAGGGTTGGCCGGATGGGCAGGTGTCTGAAGACCTCCGCCCCTTCAAGGCCCGGCAGCTAGAGCTGTCACTCCACAGTGGGTGCCTCCTGTGGGGTGACAGGGTGGTGATTCCACCCAGCCTGTGCCATCAGGTGCTGTCCCGTCTCTACGAGGGCCATCCGGGCATAGTGCGAATGAAAGCCCTTGCTCGCAGCTATGTCTGGTGGGCCCGAATGGACGATGAGATTGCATCCTGGGTGGCCGGGTGCTCTCCCTGCCAGCGTTCCCGGCCGGCGCCTCCGGCTGCCGCGCCCAGGGAAAGGGAGCTTCCCCGGGGACCTTGGTCTCGCCTACATCTGGACTTTGCGGGCCCGTTCCGGGGCCAGGTGTTCCTGGTCATGGTGGACGCTTACTCCCGCTGGGTGGAGCTCATTCTCATGAGTTCCACCATGGCCGAGGCCACCGTCAGAGCGTTGACTAGGCTTTTTGCCACCCATGGCTTGCCGGACGTCATCGTCTCTGACAACGGTCCTCAGTTTGCGTCCACCGCGTTCCAGGTTTTCCTGGCGTCCCAGGGCATCCGCCATGCCCCGGTCGCCCCTTACCATCCTGCCAGCAATGGTCAGGCAGAACGGGCCGTCCGCTCGGCCAAGGAGGCCCTCGGCAGGATGGAGGGGGGCGACTGGCCTTCAAGGGTGGCTGCTTACCTATTGGTACAGCATTCCACACCTTGCCCCCTGTCCGGAAGGTCTCCGGCCGAGCTGCTGATGGGCCGGCGCCTGCGGACCACCTTGGATAGGCTGCACCCACTCTATTTCAAGGAACAGCCTGGCAACCTGGGGCCCCCTCCCCGTAGTTTCTTGGTGGGGGATCTGGTTTGGGCACTGGCATTTTCTGGGGACGCCAGGTGGTTGCCTGCCACCATCACCTCTGTAACTGGTCCCTGTTCCTACAGGGTCCAACTTCCTGACGGGACCGAATGGCGGCGCCACGTGGACCAACTGAGGCGCCGCCAGTTGTCTGAGACCAACGACAACCCCGCAAGATTGGCCGCCGGCATCTCTCCGCCAGCATCCACAGCCGTGTCGCCCCATGATGCTCTTCCACCATGGCCATCTAGTTATCCCCAGTTGTCCGGGGATTTAGTTGCCCTGGACGCCGCCTCCCGGCCGTCCGTGCTGGAGGACGTCCACCCCGTTGGGCGGACTCCTCCTGGGTTACCACTATCTCTGGCCTTTCCAAATCCAGGCCAATCCTACCCTGGGAGCTTTCCGCCATGCCCCGTCTCAAGCCCGCCTTCGGCCACGCCCCCTCAGCCCTGCCTACCTGTTGCGGAGAATCCATCGACTGCAGCAGGCCTCAAAGATGGTGCCCGGAGCTCCACTCCCTTGAGGGAGGAGCTACCACGGGCACCTCCTTCTCCGCCGACGACTCCAGCAACTCTGAGGCGTTCTGACTCCAGCGTATCTTCACGATTACGCATGCGTGTAATGGGGGGGAAGGGGTATAGAGTCCTGGCAATGACGTCAGGAGTTTCCCCCGAGTCTGCCAGCAACAGCCAGGTCGCGTCTGATTGGTCAAGACGCGACCTGGCTAAACGCGGGCAATCCCCACCTCCTGATTGGCCGCCCTGTCTGACAGCTCCATATAAATAGCTGTCAGGCAGGGACAGCTCCCGTTTTCTCTCCTGTATTTTTGTAACTGTTACTGCTTGTGAATAAACGTCTGTTAAATTTGCCTCACGGCGTCTGTCTGTGTTCCTGCCTATCTAACACATACCATTGTCCCAGCCCAGCTCCAGTGCATTTCTCCCACAGGGGGGAGAGATGGAGGGAGGGAGAGAGAGGGGGGAGGGAGGGAAAGAGAGAGGGGGGAGAGAGGGAGGGAGGGGAAGAGAGAGTGAGAAAGAAAGAGAAAGGGAGGGAAGGAAAGAGAGAGAGAGAGAAAGAACGAGTGGGGGAGGAAAAGAGAAATGATATTACAAAAGTTTTTCTTTTTTATTGTTGCTAAATGTAATATTTCAAAAGCAGAAAAAAATGAAAGGGCATAAAAGTGCATTTATCACGTTTTTCTTAGAACAATTAGCTGAACTCTTTTGTCTTGTTTATCATTATTTCAGGTAGCAAAATCTCATTATTCAGGTTAAATTTGGGCACTCGGTCTCTAAATGGTTTCCCACCACTGCCCTAGATGATAGGCTCAAGATCCTGATGGATCTTGACAGACTTGAACACTGGGTCCTATCTAACAAAATGAAATTCAATGCAGAGAAAAAATAAAGTCTTACATTTAGGTAAGAAAAACCAAAAGTATAGATATAGAATGGATGGAACCAGGCTTAATAGCAGTGACTGTGAAAGGGATCTTAGGGTCTTAGTACTAAATATGAGCCAGCAGTGTGTGGCAGCAGTCAAAAAAGCCAACACAATCCTAATTTGTATGAACAGAGGATACAATCAAGATCAAACGAGGTAATACCACTTTATAAAGCCCTAATAAGAGCACACCTAGAGTACTGCATCCAGTTTTGGTCACCACACTATAAAAAAGATGTTGAGACTCTAGAAAAAGTGCAGAGAAGAATAACCAAGATGATGAGGGGACTGGAGGCTAAAACATACGATGAACGTTGCAGGAACTGGGCATGGCTAGTCTAGTGAAGAGAAGGACCACAGGAGACAGGATAGCAGTCTTTCAATATTTGAGGGGCTGCCACAGAGAGGAGGGGGTCACGCTATTTTCCAAGGGACCCAAAGCCAAGACAAGGAATAATGGGTGGAAACTGACCAAGGAGAGATTCATCCTGGAAATAAGGAGAAATTCTCTGACAGCGAGAAGAATCAACCGATGGAGCAGAAGTTGCCTTGGGAAGTTGTGGGAGCTTCATCACTTGAGACTTTCAAGAAGAGATTGGACTGCCATTTGTCAGAAATGGTGTAGGGTCTCCTGCTTGAGCAAGGGTTGGGGTGGGGCTTGGGCTAGATGACCTATAAGATCCCTTCCAACTCTGTTAATATGTTAAAAATGTTTTCTGTCTTCATCCTTAAAATGAGAAAAATATAATTTAATGGCAAGCCTGCTAATTTCTTGGCCTCCATAGCCAATGTAACAGCTAGTCTTATCTACTTTTGTTTTTGGTTAAAATACAGAACATAGAATCATGGGGCTGGAAGGGACATAGGAAGTCTTCTAGTCCAACTCAAGGCAGGAGATCTTGGGCTATTCTGGCCAAGTGGTTGTCCAATCTTTTCTTGAAAACCTCCAGTGATGGAGCACCCACAATTTCTGGAATTAAGTTATTCCATTGATTAGTCATTCTCACTATTGGGAAATTCCTCCTTAGTTCTAGGTTGGATGCCTCTTTAACAAGCTCATGTCATTACCTCTGGTTCTGGCCTTTGATATTTTGGAAAATAGGTTGATCCCCTCTTCTTCATGACAGCCCCTCAAGTATTGAAAGACAGCTGTCATGGTCTCCCCATCCTACTTTTTGATAGACTTACCAAGCTCCTCAACTGTTCCTCAGATTATTTAGTTTAGCTATCTTTTACCTTTGGGATTGCCATATTTTCTACTGTGGGAAAATGGGAGGGGGAATTAGATAGAGTGTGGGTGATATATAGTCATAATAACATTCTTTCTCAGAAAATCAAGGCCAGTTGCAATGAGGTGACTGGGAGGCATCTCCAGGTTTGGACAGTGCCTTATTGTGCCATGTGATGGACATGATGGTGCTGGGCAGGGACTTGAACTTTCTTTTGGGTGGGGAAAACCTGGAAACTTTTAGATTCAGTTTTTTCCTAGATGTGCCAATATGACACCTCTAATAAAATGGAACTTTGAGGAGCCTCAAGTCCCGGAGTCTTCTTTCATTTGGGGATGTTACTTGGAACCCTGACATTAGTCTTCAGTCCCTTATCATCTTTGTTTCTATAAATAAGTCTGATCTCCAGTAGACACTCGAGTTGCTAAAAGACATTTTGAAAGATCTCTTTGTGCTTCTCTGTATTAAAGCTGCATCAGTGGAAGAATGGGTGGAGTGTGTTAAATTGAGTCCTTGTTGTATTGTTTGCATTGTATGAACATATGAATGCTTTGTCCAGCCCTTTTATATCTCGTTGGGTTGGGTTTTTTCCCCATTACTTTTTGCTTGTTTGCTTTGGCTAGCAAGAATAACTATGTTTTACATTTGACCTAGGCATGGAAACTAGAATTTTGGCTGAGTTTATAGGGGGAAAATGTCCAGATCAAACGTAATTTCTAATGTTGGATTTTCTCCCTTACCAGAGGGAGCCCCCTTGTGGAGTACGGTAAAACTGTTATCATGGCAACTCCACTGCACTGTACAGTAGATGCCATTTTAAGGCACAACAGGCTGCATGTTAACAGAACATCCCCCCCCCAAGGGGCATTAAGGGTGTCTTAATGTCACACACTATTTGTTTCCAGGGAGTAAGTCATCTGTGTACCAAGTTTGGTTGAAATTGCTCGAGGCGTTCCAGAGTTATGCTGGAACATACACACACAGAGAGAGCCATTTTTATAAATATAGAAGAAGAAAAGATGAAAAGCAGAAACAGACCTCTGTACAGTCTCTTTACAAAGTATGCACAACAATGCTTCAGGAACAGTGGGAAGTGAATAAGAATATCCCCAAAATCTCTCCCTGGAACTGATTGTTAATAAAGAACCAGCAGTTCCCAAAGGATATTATTGCATATAGTAATCAATTCTGCTGAAACCTCCAGCAGTATGAACAAGAATATATCTTGCTTAACTCCTGACATAAATCACTTACCTACCAAAATGGTCACAGTCCCAAGCCTGAAATGAGATTTACATTGAAGTTTTAATTTAATCTATAAAAATGGCTGTGTGTGTATGTATGTTCCAGCATAACTCTGGAATGCCTCCAGCAATTTCAACCAAATTTGGTACACAGATTAGTTACTCTCTGAAAACAAATACTGTAGGAGTAAGACATCCCTAACACCCCCTGGGGGGGGTCGTTCTGTTAAGATACAGCCTGTTGTGCCTTAAAATGGCTTCTACCGTACTGCCGTAAAATGGATTCTACTGTACAGCGCTCACTGTGGAGTTGCCATGGTAATGGCTTCACAGTACTTCACAAGGGGGCTCTCTCTGGTAAGGGGGAAATCCAACAGTAGAAATTACGGCGACGTTCATGGAAGGAAGGTTGGGATAAATAGTGCCGAGTTATCACCTAGTTTTCTATAATTTTTGCATTTAAGTTTTCTCTGACTGTATGACTTGGTTTTCTTTTCCCCTTGCTACATCCTTGGAGAGAAACCCACCACCACAACAAAAATGTGTTTCTGCTATCCGCTATTGAGGACTACATGCTGACACCAGCAAGAATGTTTTATGCGCTAAAAAATGGAAAGATGCACTCATTTGCACAATGGAAGAATGGCTGGAAAAAGTGACGGAGCTAGCAGAGATGTCCAAATGAACTGCTCAGTACATCCAATTGCATTTCTACTTGGAAGCTGTTTCTAGATTTTGTGCTTGCGAAAAAACAAAACAAAAAATCACCACAATTCTGACTTTGTGATCTGCGGATTAGATACGTTCGCTGCTATAGAAATGGTTAGTACATTCTGAGCATGCAAAAAATATATATATATTGAAGCTGTAATGCTATTATTTTTATTCTAGTACACTGAAAGGAAACAGAAATGACAGGGTTTTCTTCCCCTTGACCCCAACTTCTCGCTCAACTTTTTCACCCTTCCTTTTATGGTTTTTTTATTTTCACTTGTACTTTGAACTTTGATAAGTTTAATAAATCATTCATATAAAACAGTTATTAACATAAAAATTGTACAATCTTTTTAAAGCTATTGATAACTTTTGATGCATCTAAAAAAATGGATTGTTCATCATAAAAAAAATCCAAACTTTTGCAAGTTACTCAGTGCTCTTTGTTACTCATTTGAGAACTTTATTGATCAAGGCTTAATTCTAAGTATGTTTGCAATTTTGTCTATCCTTCCATCCATCAATCTACCATCCGTCTGTCTGTCTATCACCAGCCCAAATTCAATTCACAATTCATTGGAGATTATGGACTGTAATCTGTCATACAGGTTGGTAGATAATTGTTTTTGGACTGCCTATTTCCTGATGGTCATGATTTCAACTGTTCTTTTTTTAAAAATATTAAATATTTTTATTTAGGAGTCAATATAATTTAGGAAGTAAATTGTATATGGATTATGCCAATCTGGCTTGAAACATAAAACTATAAAAACATTAAAAAATTAATATACATCAGTTATGTAAATGCAGTTAATGTTTTTTTCCATTTAAATGTAAAAAATGTTATTGTTTAAAATTAATAACAACGAATTACCGTATTTTTCAGAGTATAACACGCACCTTCCCCCCCTCAAAAGAGGGTGAACATTTGGGTGCATCTTATACACTGAATGTAGCCCCACTTACCCACCGTTCCCCACCCTTTGGCCTCTGCCTCCCAGCAATTTACCTCCTTGCACCAAACAGGGAAAATGGGGCTTGCGGAGGCTGCAATAGGCTGCAATCCCTGCAGCCTGAAACAGCTGATGATCAGGAGGCCAAGCTGAAATTGAAATTGAAAATGAATCTTCCTGTTTGCTGCTGCAGGCAAATTGCTGGGAGGCAGAGGCAGATTTTTTTTCTTGTGCTAATCAGGCTGTTTGTTGTTTGCTGCAAGAAGGTAAGTCAATAACTATAAATGCCTATAGAATGTTCAAATTATTAGACTTATTTTTTAAAGATTGCTTTATTATTGTTCTACACAACAAAACAAAGAAGCTTTTTAAAATAAATGCTTGATCTGAAGAGGCCCAGTGCTAGTGTATCTTCTTTTAAATAACAGAGAATAACGTATATTTCCAGAAAGTCACGTCAATTTTAACAGAATCTGTACAAGTATAGTCTGAAATGTAATACTACAAACAGTGTATATTGTCTGTACTGTTCACTGTTTGTTGCAAGGAGGCAAATTTCTGGGAGGCAGAGGCAGAGGCAGATTTTCCCCCTTGTTTTCCTCCCCAAAAGCTAGGTGTGTTTTGTAAAATAAAAAGCAGCAACTTAGATTTCAACTAAGTTCTTATTATAAAAAAAAATCAGGTATTCCAGGCTCACATTTAGATTTTGCACATTAGTATATAACTATTGTTTAATTCGATTTTATGGGAATTTAAGGGTATTTATTTTTGTATACGGTTTTTTATTGAGATGTCTGTACACCGCCCCAAGTCCCTTCGGGGAGAGGGGGCGGTCTATAAATCTAATAAAACTTAAACTTTAAACTTAGCCATTTCTACAACATGGAGGTTGAGTATTATTGTTTCCATATTTTTACAACTCCAGCCTAGATTATTAACCACATTGGAGTCACTTTAACAAGCCAGAACGACTGACTGAAACAAACATTGGAGGAAACCAATTAGAACATCTGCTAATGTTCCCCCGCCCCCTTTTTTAATCTATAAATCAATAGATCATTATTTCCTGCATTCTATTTTTCTGGTACTTTGTCCAAAGTGGTTTTCAGAATATCTAAAGGAGTAAATCATCCTTTGGGGAATGAAACGAGGAACAGATTTTAACTGTTCTAGTGAGAATAGCAATTTGGCAACATCCTGCTTGCTTCGCCATTTGTCACTACAGACACACACACAAAAAAATAATCATCCAAGGGTTATGAAAGGAACCTTCTGCAAGGTTAAAGATTTCAATTAACAATTTGAGAACATTACTAGAGAATGAATTATAGCTAAATGTTGGATGAACATCAACAGTTGTGCTTTTCTATGCAATGATGCATGGCACGGTAGACAAGGAAAGATAATTCTTCATATGTCATTGCCTCTGCCAGGCACACAATAGCTCATTTGGCATTAAATTGTTTATCTTAATGGCATAAAAGCTTTATATTGCAGTAAATATTGACTTTCAGGGAAAAGGCTGAGAAATACTGAAAGGGGAGAAAATAACATATTGTTGTGTGTATGTGTGTGTGTTTGCACTGTCAAATGGATGATTGATGTTACTGAGGATTCAAAATATGGCTGATTTCTTTCTCTTTTTTTTAACAGAGAATATCAGTTCAGAGGAAATGATAACAGTAATATAGACAAAGACTTTAGACTTCAAATAAACCAGAACATGCCATATAATTATCAGACTTAACAAGAGTTGAGAAGGAGGAAGGGGAGGGGGAGGAGGGGAAGAGGGAAGTGGTGGTGGTGGTGGTGGAGAAGGAGAAGGAGATGATGATAATTGAGATTTATAATATGCAATGAATGGTGAGGAACCTCAACATAAACCAGTTCAGGTGAACACATATTCTAATCTAACAATCCTGACTTAACAACTGCTGAGGAAAAGGAGGAGGGGAGGAGGAAGGAAGGAAGAAGAACAAGGAGAGGAGGAGGAAGGAGGAGGAGGAGAAAGAAGGAAGAAGGAAGGAGGAGGGGGAGGGGGAGAAGAAGAGGAGGAGGAGGAAGAGAGGTTGAGGTTGGGGAAGAGAGGAGGAGGAGGAAGGAGAAGGAGGAGGTGAAGAAGAGGAGGAGGAAGAGAAGGATGAGAAGGAGGAAGGAAGGAAGGAAGAAGAAGACAAGGAGGAGGAGGAGAGGAAGAGGGAGATGGAGAAGGAGGAGGAGGGGGAGAATGAGAAGAGGAGGAGGAGGAGGAGGAGGAGGAGGAGGAGGAGGAGGAGGAGGAGGAGGAGGAGGAGAGGTTGAGGTTGAGGGAAGAGAGGAGGAGGAGGAGGAGGAGGAGGAAGAGGAGGAGGAGGAGGAGGAGGAGGAGGAGGAGGAGGAGGAGGAGGAGGAGGAGGAGGAGGAGGAGAGGAGAAGGAGGAGGGGAGGAAGAAGGAGTTATAAAGTTATTTGGAAAAATGAAGGTTAAACCTGAATCCTTATTTTAAAAAAGGACAAAAGAATTCAGTAAAGACATTAGATTGCAATTTGATATCAACAAGAGTGCAACCTTAGCTGTAAAAGGAGGTGAAAGTATGGAAACAGGATGGAATACAATTATAAAAAAGATTTGATAAAGGCAACAAGGTTACAAATATTTGGGGATTTTGGAGGTTTTCAATTTATTACAAAGCCAAGTCACGAATATTCTTCCACCAAATATATCAAATTTTGAAACCAAAGCTAAATGGTGGGCAATAACATTAAAGCAATGAATAGCTATTAGGGTAAATAGTTGGCTGGACTCAGATGGAACTTGTCAACCTGGATCAGAAGACAAGAAAACGAATAAGAATGTAATGTACTTTGTATCCCAAAAGTTATATTGATTTGCTATAGTTGCCAAGAAGGGACAAAGGACTCCTATGGGTGAGACAAATTGTGAAGAAGAGTGTGACTTGGATTACTACATTAAAAAAATCAAGATCTTTTTCTGAAGGCCATCAATCATGGAAAGCTCTTAAAATGACAAAGGTGATGGCCAAAAGAAACAACTGAAAACCAACTTGGTTTGGAAGAACAAGCCAACAAAGCAGTTCTAATTCCCTAATTGAATGGAATTGAGATTCATCCTCCTCATCTCTTACTTAGTACTCAGCACAATGTTCTATGCATGATAGCCAAATTGTTTTCAGTTAAGCTGAATAGCAAGGTGTTTCCATAATTGAATCTATTATGTGTCTATCATCTCTTTCATCTGTCTATCCAAAAGGGAAAGGTTCCCCTCGCACATATGTGCTAGTCGTTCCTGACTCTAGGGGGCGCTGCTCATCTCCGTTTCAAAGCCAAAGAGCCAGCGCTGTCCAAAGACGTCTCCGTGGTCATGTGGCCGGCATGACTCAATGCTGAAGGTGCACAGAACGCTGTTACCTTCCCACCAAAGGTGGTTCCTATTTTTCTACTTGCATTTCTTACGTGCTTTCGAACTGCTAGGTTGGCAGAAGCTGGGACAAGTAACGGGAGCTCACTCCGTTACGCGGCTAGGGATTCAAACCACTGAACTGCAGACCTTCTGATTGACAAGCTCAGCATTTTAGCCACTGAGCCACCACGTCCCCTTCTGTCTATCTACTATCTATCTATCTATCTATCTATCTATCTATCTATCTATCTATCTATCTATCTATCTATCTATCTATCTATCATCTATCTATCTATCTATCTATCTATCTATCTATCTATCTATCTATCTATCTATTAGATATCTGTGATTTGCAGTGTTTGTGATGATCCCTAGTCACAGAAGACTTGAGTTCCATGATGGCAAACCTATGGCATGCATGCCAGAAATGGTACACAGAGCCATCTCTCCAGGCATGCCAGCCATCACTTATTGGCCTCGCACATGCCAGCTGGTCTTTGTGCACACGGGAGTGCTGGAAATCGGAAGACCATGTGACCAGTACACATGTGCACGCCAGAAACTGGAAGCTCAGCTTCCTGGGAACTGCTCTTCCAGTTTTTGGTGCTCCCTTGTGCATGCACTGGGAAGCTGCTCTTCCTGTTTCTGGCACTGTGTATGCATGCTTCCGTTTCAGCACTTGATGCCGAAAAGGTTTGCCAACACTGCTCTACTTAGTGTTGCTATCAATGCACAAAATATTACAAAGTGCATTTATTAAACCCCGGAATTAAAAATAGAAAACGCCCATTCAGGACTATAGGAGTTCAATATTGGCAAAAACAATCCAGTTTGAGCTCCCCTATGGGATGTTAACGAGGTAAGGATTGCATTTCTGCAATTTTGCCCCCTCTGCTTGGATTGTCAATGACTGTATATCTATTATTTTAACACTGATCTTCCTTGGGTTTTAATTACAATTATAGAGTCTACATATGTATAGTAGCCTGCATATATGTCTAGTAGACCCCCTCAGGGAGTCTACTGGAAAATCTCTACATATTTAGGTTTCAGTTTGTAAGAATTATATTTCTCTTGGCTTGCACGAGGCTTCCTTCCATTGCAAAGATAGACTCCCAATTAAAACCTACCGAATGGGAGCTCAGCAGCTGATTCCCAAGACTGCTACTCTTCATGAAGTTTATCTCCTACTCCAAGCACCCCAGAGGCTATGCAATGAGTAGTTAAGCAGGCCATTTTTTGTCCAGTATAACAGATGTTTTAACTGATTTCACCTTTGTTTTAACTAAAACTGCAAATACTGTGATTTATTGAAACAATTGTTGATCCTGATTTTATTATGCCTTGCTTTTAATTTTTGGATAAATCGTTAATGCAGATTTTTTTTTTTGAAATGCAACCTTTTTTGGTAGTGATAGCCACAAACCAAAACTCAAATAAGCTAATTAACTGGACAGGCCAAATGAAGCTAGCCCTATGGGGAAAACCTTGTACCCAGTGAATCATATGTACTTATAATAACTTAAATGTTAGATTTTATGAATTTGGGTCAGTACTGTAATCCTAACAATTGGATAATGATTTTTTTATCTTTTAATGACCCCGTAACCCCTTGCATTGGGGTGGAGTCAATGCAACTGAATGGAGCTGTGTATATATTGGCTGGATGCCCTTCCTGTCGCCAATGCGGAGTTTTGTTCAGCAGATAAATTCTCCTTGTGCCCAGAGAGAGAAATATCTGGCTCTACCTAGGATCGAATTCACAGCCTCCTTATTGTGAGGCGAGAGCGCCACCTCTAGGCCAACCGCACCACTCAACAATGGGATAATGGTGATCTTCAAATATTATTTCTGCAGCTGTAGACCAGCTTTGCAACAGATTTATGAGTGGTAGTTGATTTCCAGCTTGCAGCGCTTTCAATAAACTATATTTCTAATTCTCCTTTGGAGTCAGTTTTTCCTGATCAGATCCAAGTTGTAAGGCTAATGCAACTTTTAATTTCTCATTTAACGAAATAACCAGCTTGGGGACAGGGGAGGGGGGGAAACTAGAGAATGGTTAATTTTCTGCCCAAGGCGTTGCAATAAATAAGTTCTGGAGCCGTGATGGAGAAGCGATGGCACACATGCCACAGTTGGCATGCGGAGCCATCTCTGAGGGCAGATGAGCCATCATCACCCAGGTCAGTTGCGCTGCACATGCGCATGTGCCTCCCGCCGGCCAGCTAATTTTAAGGTCTCTGTTGGGAGGCATGCGTGGGGGTTGTGCACACACATGCGCAGGGGTTGGGGGAATGCAGCACCTACCCACCCCCCATTTTTAGTCCCGAGAGGCTTCAGGGGGAACTGCTAGCACCAAAACAGGGGTCATCCATGCACAGAGAGAGGGGGAGTGCGGGGGGATTGCGCACGCATGTTTCTTTGTTTCTTTGTTTGTTTGTTGGATTTATATGCCGCCCTTCTTTCAAAGGACTCAGGGCGCAGTACAACATAAAAAAAAAACATGTTACAAAAGTTAAAAAGGAAATTAGATTGAGTATCCAAAAACAAACCCAATTAATATTAACAATAACATTTTAAAAATTAGATTAGAATTAACAATTAAATCAATTATTTATTTTATTCTGTTCAGACCAGGCCGGCTTGCTGGAAAAGTCAACTTTTTAGGGCGCGTCGGAAGGACCGGAGGTCAGGGATTATGCGGAGCTCCGGGGGCAGCTCATTCCAGAGGGAAGGCGCTCCCACAGAGAAGGCTCTCCCCCTGGGGGTCACCAGCCGACACTGTCTGGCCGACGGCACCCTGAGGAGGCCAACTCTGTGGGATCGTACTGGACGGTGGGAGGCTACTGGTGGCAGTAGGTGGTCTCACAGGTACCCTGGGCCTAAGCCATGGAGCGCTTTAAAGGTCATAATTAATACATTGAATCGCACCCGGAAAACAACCGGCAACCAGTGCAGGCCGCCTAAAAGGGGTGTAACATGAGAGTACCTAGGTACCCCCATGACAACCCGCGCGGCCGCATTTTGGACCAGCTGAAGCCTCCGGGTGCTCTTCAAGGGCAGCCCCATGTAGAGAGTGTTGCAGTAGTCCAGGCGAGAAAAGATGAGGGCATGAGTGACTGTGCACAGAGCAGGGAGGTGGGGCCTATGGGGGTGGCATTGGATTATGGGTGTTGGCACATGTGCATGTGCTATCTTTCGTGCATGCACACTTTTGGCATATACATACACATACACACACAATTATTATCATTGTTCAACCTTTATTTGACTATAACTATCATTACTTCAATTTATGTGAGATATTTTAAATTTTGAGTAAATGTATATTGTGGCATTTCATTACATCATCCTAAATCCATCCAGTAGTAATACATCTTTATAAAATTCTCTAGCATATTTCACTTCCATATTTTTTTTTGGGTCTCACTATTGGTAAGTTCCATGTTTTATAAAATTGTTTATCTTTGGTTACAAAACTTTTGTGCATCCTCTCCATAGTCCTCACTTACAAATTATATAAAATCTCATATTATCAATCTAGTATATATGCCTACCTCATTACAATTGTTAATCATTTATTTGGCTCTAACTATTATCACTTCATTTTATGCAAAATAGTCTAAATTTTAATAAATTCAAATTATTTTTTTATAATAGCATTTCATTACATCATCCTGTATCCATCCAATAGTAGTATAATCTTTTATCTCTTGCCATTTGTGGTTTTGTATTCTAATTTTGTCATCTTATATGGACATCTCTTGGCAAACTTGTATTTCCCTGCATATCTTGTAAAGGCTCGAAACCCCTCATCTGTTCCTTCCATCCTCTTCCCTTTGGTTATCACAAAAAACATTTCCCCATTTTCCATGCTGACTAACCCTAATGCAGGGGTGTCCAAACTTGGGAACTTTAAGACTTGTGGACTTCAACTCCCAGAATTCCCCAGCCAGCCATGCTGGCTGGGGAATTCTGAGAGTTGAAGTCCACAAGTCTTAAAGTTCCCAAGTTTGGACACCCCTGCCCTAATGTATAGAATTAGAAGGCTGCCCTTTTCAGATATAGAAAGCACTACATGTAATCCTCAACTTGCAACAGTTCATTTAATGACCGTTGAAAGTTACAACCGGATTGAAAAAATGTGACCTATGACTGTTGCTCACACTTCTGGCCATTGCAGCATCCCCCATGCTCACCCAATCAAAATCCAATTGCTTGGCAACTGACTCGTATTGATGACGGTTGCAGTGTCCCAGGTTCCCATAACACCCTTCTGTGACTGCCTGGCAAGCAAAGGCAATGAGGAATGCAAATTCACTTAACAACCATGTTACTAACTTAACAACTTTGGGGATTCACTTAACAACCGTGGGAAGAAAAGTCCTACAATGGGGGAAAAGTCCCTTAACAAAGGTTTCACTTAACAACAGAAATGTTGGGCTCAATTGTCATTTTTTTATTTTATTTTTATATAAACAATCCATTTTCCGTTAATCAGTGTGTCATCTGCATACAAATATTTTGTAATGTACAATGATATTCCTTATTTAATCTATTCTTAGCTTAATTTCCAATGCCTTAAATGCCTGATACTATAGCAATCCTCATCGTGATTTATTTAACTCTATTAATTATATTAACTGTTAATACACGTTCTATACTTCACACACCTACTTTTACTATTAATTCTTATGTCTGTTCTCTAACCATCGGTAAAATGATTCCCAAATTGTATAATCATCAGTTTGTACTTTCTCTTTGATAGCCAGTGTCAATCTGTTCATTTCTGCACATTTTAATATTTTCCTAATCACATTCTCCTCTGTCGGGATTGCTTTGCTTTTCCAATTTTGTACAATCCTAGCTGCTATTAAAACATGGATAATCAAATATAAATTTTCTCTACTATAGTTTTCTGGTAAAATCCCCAACAGGAATATTTCAGGTTTTAAGTCAATTTGTTGTTGTGTCATCTTTTCCAGCCACATATGTATTTTAGTCCAATATTGTTTTGCTTCTACGCAGGTCCACCACATATGATAGTATGAGCCAGGTGTCTGATGGCATTTCCAACATTTAGCTGATTTAGTAAACTTCTGGAAGACCAAATATTGATAAGCAATGACAACCTTCAGAACAGCATCATGATTCATTCACTATATTTAGGAATCAGGAAAAAGAAAACATTTCTTTCTCTCTCATTTTTCATTCTCCAACTGCTGTGGTTGTGGTGGTGGAAGTTGTGGTTATTGTTTTTAAGTAAGACACATCATAAGAGTAAGCACTGTATTCTGTCAATTGTAAAATCACTGCAATTATTTCAAATTGTATAATTATAATTTTTTGTTTCTGGATTTGTTCCCCATTTGTTTAGGCATAGCTGTTCGGACGAATGAAGTTGAGAGGAAATAAGAGTTATCATCAGTCACAAGTATTACAAAAAGAAAAAGTTTGTTGGCTGGTGAGTAAATTGGTTAGTAAATTGCACAGAAGCAAGAAAACGAGGAATAAATGACTTGTAGCATCTTACAGATGTTTGATGCAGTGTCTGGAATCAAGCCAATTAGAAAAATGACAGTCACACATATGCTGAGATGAGCTGCTGATGCAAAATCCTTCTGTGTAATTACATAAATGTAATAAGTAGGGGTGTGATTGTTAAATCAGTACTTGTTGATTTGCAAATTACATGATCCTAATGCCACACACATATGAGCAACAGATTTAATATGTGCAAAGCTGGGAAAATTATTGGGTAATTATTATTTCTTCCAAGTTGTTATTTTCCTTCCTTCCTTCTTTTCCTCCCCCCTTCCCTTTATTCAGTTAATATGTGCAAAGCTGGGACAATTATTGGGTGATTATTACATCTTCCAATATGTCATTTTGTTCCTTCCTTCCTTCCTTCCTTCCTTCCTTCCTTCCTTCCTTCCTTCCTTCCTTCTTCCCTTCCTCCCTTCCTCCCTTCCTCCCTCCCTTCCTTGTCTTGATTCAGTTAATATGTGCAATGCTGGAACAATTATTGAGTGATTATTGCATCTTTCAATGTGTTATTTCCTCCCTCCCTCCCTCCCTCTTAGTCTTGATTCAACTAATATGTGCAAAATTGGGACAATTATTGGGTGATTATTACTTCTTCCAAGATGTTATTCCTTCCTTCCTTCCTTCCTTCCTTCCTTCCTTCCTTCCTTCCTTCCTTCCTTCCTTCCTTCCTTCCTTCCTTCCTTGATTCAGTTAATATGTGCAAAGCTGGGACAATTATTGGATGATTATTACATCTTCCAATATCTTCTCCCTCCCTCCCTTCCTTCTTTCCTCCCTCCCTCCTTCCCTTCCTCTTAGTCGTGATTCAGTTAATACGCTCAAAATTGGGACAATTATTGGGTGATTATTATTTCTTCCAAGATGTTATTTCCTCCCTTCCTTCCTCTTAGTCTTCATTCCTCATCACTGCATGGCCAACTCCATGCAATGTTTTCTTTGCAACATTTGGGGGGAAAGGTACTTTACGCAACCTTCTGCTTCAGGCTGTAAAAAACTAGCTGCAGGTCTAAATCCAGAGTGAAATTCCCAATCTTCTGGTTTCTAGCCCACTACATGAAACTGGTTTCCAGATAAGAAATGCTGCAGCATCTACTACACTTAAAGCAGTATGTACAATGATCCTGGAATGATAATTCCCATTTAATTTCATGTATGCCTGTTTCTTGTCACATTCATTCTGTACACAACCTTATTGTATCCAGCCATCTGCAATCTGTGTGCAAACGTTTTGGGAGGTCTTGGGATTTGGAGTCAAAGATTGCATCGGCAACGGCGACAGCATACAAAGAGAATTTATATAAAATGTTTTATAGATGGCACATGACACCAGAAAGATTAACAAAAATGTATAAGGATAAATCAGCTAAATGTTGGACAGCAGCTAGAATTGTATTTGCACAAAATTGGAAAGCAGACAAAATTCCATCGGAAGGAGAGATAATAAAGAAGATATTAGATTGTGCAGAAATGAATAGGTCGACATTGAGAATAAAGGACAAAGAGGATTCAGTGTACTACAGGACATGGGGGTGATTTTATGAGTGGCTTGAAAAAAAAGATATAAATAGAAAGAAAAAGGAACAAAACACAAAACAAATAACTCAGATGACACATTATTAAATCAGGGGGAGGGGAAATAAGAAAGTATGAAAATAAAAATATACAGGTGGAAAAATATGAACTGACAAATGTTGAATAGCAATTATAAGAATGTATATTTAAGAATGAATTTGAAGGGAAAAATAAAAAAACTTTTTTAAAAAAAAAAGATTGCATCACAAAGAGGGAGATTATTGAGTTTAATAGACTCTGTACAAATAAATTAGGGTGTGAGAGAGTATAATGTATCTTTGAGATGTTACTGACTTCTCATGATTGCCTGGATAGGTGCATGCAGTTGCTTTAATTCACTTTAAATTCTTAGAAAGTTCACAGGGAAATTAGAAGGGGAATTTACTAAATTTGTGGATGGTACTAAGCTGGCAGGAATAGCTAACACCCCAGACGATAGGCCAGTGATGGCTAGACTTTTTGTCATCGCGTGGCGACAAAATATAATGCAAGGTGTGTGTCACCCCCATTCATTCACCACCCCTCCCCACACTCCACGCTCCCCCTGTGCATGCACATGTGACCCCCATGCTCCCCCACCTTATGCATGCATGCATGACTCCTGCACATGCACACATGAGCCCCAGCCCATGCATGCAGACATGACCCTGTGCATCCCCACATACATGCACACCTCCCACATGCACTCCGCCCTCCATGCATGTGCAGCAGAGATCTAAAATCCAGCTAGCCAGTGGGCGGCATGCACACGCATGCACAGTGAAGCTGAGCTGGGGTGACGGCTCATGTGCCCACAGAGAGGGCTCTGTGTGCCACCTATGGCATGCGTGCCATAGGTTCACCATCACAGCAATAGGCTCAAGATCCAGATGGATCTTGACAGACTTGAACATTGGCCCTATCTAACAAAACAAAATTCAATGTAGAGAAAAGTAAAGTCTTACACTTTGGCAAGAAAAACCAAAAGGACACATATAGACTGGCTTAATAGCAGGAACTGCGAGAGGGATCTTGGAGTCTTAGTGGACAACCAGTTAAATATGAGTCAACAGTGTACAGTGGCAGCCAAAAAAGCCAATGCAATCCTAAATTGCATTAACAGAGGGATACAAGATCAAGCGACATACTAATACCACTCTATAAAGCCTTAGTAAGACTGTACCTAGAATACTGCATCCAGTTTTGGTCACCACACTATTAAAAAGATGTTGATACACTAGGAAAAAGTGCAGAGAAGAACAACCAAGATGATTAGTGGACTGGAGGCTAAAACATATGTTGAACGGTTGCAGGAACTGGGCATGGCTAGTCTAGTGAAGAGAAGGACCAGGGGAGACAGGATAGCAGTCTTCCAATATTTGAGGGGCTGCCATGGAGAAAAAGGGGTCAAGCTATTTTCCAAAGCACCTGAAGGCCAGACAAGGAATAATGGATGAAAACCGAACAAGGAGAGATTCAACTTAGAAATAAGGAGAAATTTTCTGACAGTGAGAGCAATCAACCAATGGAGCAGTAGTTCCCTTTGGAAGTAGTACATTCAGTACCTCAACAAGCAGGTGATATGACACTGGAAGCTTTCAAGAAGAGATTGGACTGCCATTTTTCAGAAATGGTGTAGGGTCTCCTGCTTGGGTGGTGGGTTGGACTTGTTGACCTTCAAGGTCCTTTCCAATTCTGTTAATCTGTTATTTAGACTATTTCATTTTTTAAAAAAAATCAGATGACACTAACTTTCCCCCTTCCTTATTTCTGCAACTGCCTTCCTAATAGTGGGATTTCTTTATTATTTTGATAGTGGCCAAAATCAGGAGGTTATGATTTTCCTGCCCCTCAGCTATCCTTGAGAGAGAAACATATAGGGTTTATTGTAGGTATGTCTAGTTTGATGAAAAGAAGGACTAGGTGACATAATGGCAGCAGTGGTGGGATTCAAAAATGATTACTACCAGGTCTGTGGGCTTGGCTTGGTGGGCATGACAGGGGAAGGATACTGTAAAATCTCCATTCCCTCCCCACTCCAGGGGAAGGATACTGCAAAATCCCCATTCCCTCCTGATCAGTTGGGACTCGGGAGGCAGAGAATAGATGAGGGCAAAGCCAGTCAGAGGTGGTATTTACTGGTTCTCCTAACTACTCAAAATTTCCACTACCAATTCTCCAGAATTGGTCAGAACCTGCTGAATACCACCTCTGGTGCTCTCATAAATATCAGCAAAGGTTTTGACAGTGGGAATTGGTAAATATTTTGTTACCCTTGAGATGAAGTGCTCAGAATCAGTATTTAATTAACAAATGAAAACGTAACTGCTACTTGAGCTGTAATAATTGCCAATAATTGCTTGGTAGAATTAAAGAACTGTCATAAACAGGATGCTGCAATACAAGGGGGGGGGGGGGAAGGAATAAAATGATCCTTAACTTTAACCGTTTTTTCCGAAATGATTTCAACCTCTCTCTAGATTGCTCTCTAATTTATACAACTACTCCTCAGTTCACAAGGGAGCCCAAAATTTTGCTTGCTAAGTGAGACAGTTGGGATTTTTTTTTTCCTTCAGAAACTTTTAGTCTATTCCAAGAGAAGATTTGGCCTTTTGATTTTCCATTGTTCAATTCTCGGTTGCAGGTATTTCTTGCAGATGCTCCAATGCACCACTTTTTCAACTTTGTCCTGCCATTGTTTGTAGTAAGATGTTCTTGCATTATTACTTATATGCATTCATTTATTTAAAATGTTTATACAGCTGCCCATCTTATAACCAACTCTGGATAGCCCCCCCCATCCCCGATCAAAAAATGTAAACATTATGTAACAAAGGACTTTGTGATCGGGCATGGAGAGCCCAGCAAACAAGAGACTTGGTTAGATGGCTCCATTGTTCCTATTCTCCCTTCCTCTATGGTTTATATCTTTGGTTCATTTCATATGGATTTTTATATTTTATTCTTGTTGTTTTTATATTTGTTGTTTTATCTGATGGTTGTACACAAAGGGGGCTGCACACAATTTAACAACCAGTTTACTTAGTGCAGAACCAGAAATATGAGAACATGCGTGCCTTCTTTGCTTGTGTGAAGCTTCAAACACACATCAATTTCATGTGGGCAACTTCCAGCACACTTTCTCAGGCAGCCATGGTGAGTAGAGTGGGTGAGGTATGAAAACCAGCCGGGCTGCATGGGCTGGGCAAGCGAGCCAGAGAATGAGATATGTAGGACAGGTTAGCACAGGGCCTAGTGAACAGCTTGGTGACACTCGCCTCCCACTTGGAAAGGTTGAGGGTTCAATCCTAGGAAGCAACAAATGTTTCTCTATCAGGGCAGACACAAAAATTATCTGCTGCGAACTCTGCATAGGAATCAGGAAGGGCATCTGGTCAGTAAATTCTCAGCTCCATTCAGTCCTCTTGACTCCACTCTGATAAAACGGATTGCAGGGTCATAAAAAGGAAGTTTCTTGTATTTTTTTTCTTTTATTCATTAAACATGAAACTCAGTCAACTGAACATTGAAAAATGAATTACAAATACCAGTGACTTGTGCTAATGGTTGATACGGGTTGCTGACAGCGTCCCAGGTATCAACCAAGGACCTTCTTAAGATATAAGATGTTCCGAGTAGCGCAGTTTTTTGCAGTTCCGCTGGTGTTATTGCAGGAAGCTGCAATTTGTTGATGTGTTTTGTAAAATTCACTGTGACATGTTTCATCCATAGCTGTGTAATTTTGATGGCCAGGTCACGATATTTTGTGATTTTTTTCCAGTTCTATTTCTTCGATCCTGGCATCTCCCGGTACTACGATGTCAATAAATTGTACGTCTCAGCCCTCTACAACCGTGATATCTGGCATGTTGTTCCAAATGACAATCCATCTGTATTTGAAATTCCCACAGGATCTTCACCATCTCATTTTCAGTAACTTTTTCCACTTTATATTCCCACGACTTTTCGGATACAGGTAGGGCATATCTTTTACACAATGACCAGTGGACTAATTTAGCAACTCGGTTGTGTCTAGCTTTGCAATCAGTTTGTGCGATTTTGCTGCATTCACATATTAAGTGTGAAACAGTTTCAACTTCGTTGTTGCAAAGTCAGCAGTTTGGATTGTCAGTGGATTTTTGTATCTTAGCTTTCATAGCAGATTATTATTATTATTATTATTATTATTATTATTATTATTATTATTATTATTATTATTATTATTATTATTATTATTATTATTGCATCAACAGAAGTGTATCACAGCGGCCAGTTGTTTCGCCGGATTTGGCATTAATTACTAGTCGGGCCCCACCCAGGGGCCTAGGATGTCGTAACGTATTTTCATAATATGTGTGCGGATCCAAGCAGTGCGGCCTTTTGCAATTGACTGATGGTGATTTTGTCAATTTTTAACTGTTTTAAATGTAATTCCAATGCTTTTGGAATAGCTCCCAGTGTGCCGATTACCACTGAAATTACCACTGCTGGTTTGTGCCATAATCGTTGGATCTGGATATTGTTGTTTCCATAAATCATACATTCGCTTTAAATAGCCTCTTTTTTTTTGGCTCTGAGTTGTAATAACAGGCCATTATGGCACGATTTTCATCTGCACTATATTTCTGTCGTTTTGTTGGCTGGTCCACTTGTAGCCCACTTGTCGACGGATGCCCAGGGACCTCAACATCCGCCGCGGCCCTTGTTAACCCGCGCGACGACCGATGCGGTATAGAATTTTTATTCGTTTCTTTCACCATGTTGTATGGGTTGGCGAGTTTTTTTATGGGGCCAGATTGCCAACCTGACCCCAACCCTCCTCCTTTCTCATCCGGGCTTGGGACCGGCAACGGCGGAATTATTATTATTATTATTATTATTATTATTATTATTATTATTATTATTATTATTATTCCATTAGTATTACTATTATGAGATTGTTAAATAACCACCCAACTGATCCTAAATTTTTATCTACTGCAACGTTACAAAGATAGTAGAATAATCATTTGAATATAATTTCTGGATGAATTCTACATTCTATTGTATATAAATATGCATCCCATATTTAAAATGTTTACTTGGGGTTTTTTTTAACTAATCTTTTTTTAAACAACAACAACAACAACAACAACAACACACACATTAAAGAGTTCAATGGTGAATTAACTTTGGAAGGTTTCAAAATACAAAACATAATAACATCCCATAAGACATGTCCGGTTGTGAAAGAGGTCAGGTTTTAATATTATCCCGGCCCAATTTAAAATATGCTTTTAGTGCTGTGCTGACTTGTTTATTAGCTTGTGCTGTTAATTAGACAAAAATAGAAATCTCGGAGCTTCTAAAGCGTGGTCACTTCTAACTTTCCTCATTAACCGGCATAAAGCTTTTCAGAGTTTATTCCAGATGGATTTACCTGGGCTATAACACCATTTTAAAAAGAAAGAAAGAAAGAAAGAAAGAAAGAAAGAAAGAAAGAAAGAAAGAAAGAAGAAAGAAAGAAAGAAAGAAAGAAAGAAAGAAAGACTATTATTTTCAGCTTTTCACTTGATTGCCTTAATTAGCTTTTGGAGTATGACGCTTTTACAGGTAATTTGAATCCTCTGATTTGCAAGATTCATATTTGCAGTAGTTGTTTGGCAGCAGACAAATTTTACAAAAATAATAATGATTATCTGCCTGAAGAGGTCACTATCAAGTTTCCTTTTTCCATCCCCAAAAATAAATACTAATTTTCTGCTGCTCCATTTTTGATGATGATGATAAAGAGGAGGATGAGAAAGAGAAAAAGGAGGAGG
>NC_138558.1:71482118-71508998 GCF_964273705.1 Natrix helvetica | reverse complement strand
GGGACCTTGGTCTATATACCAAACGAAGGACCCATTGGGATCCCCATATCAAAACAACTTATCTTACGTGTGGCCAGAATCTGAAAATAACATTTAACACAGCACAGTGCTTAAACAAAATGGTTCAGTTGAGATTGTCCTGTGGGATTGTTTGTGGTAGATTGTAGGTGTGATACCCAAATATAATTTTATAGTATTTTATTTAGGTGTTAAATTATTGTATTTTATTCAAATTCCAGTTTAAATTGTATTTCATCCAATTTCATTTAAATTTGTTTTTATCAGATCTTAGTAAGTTTGTCTGGAACTCTGCATTTTGATATGACCCAAGGACTTATCAATAAAGTAAACTAACTAAGAAAAAGAAGGAGGAAGAGGAGGAGGAGGAGGAGGAGGAGGAGGAGGAGGAGGAGGAAGAGGAGGAGAAGGAGAAGGAGAAGAGGAAGAGGAAGAAGTGGAAGAAGAAGGAGAAGAAGGAGGAGGAAGAAGAGGAGGAAGAGGAGAAAGAGAAGAGGAGGAGGAGGAGGAAGGAGGGGGAGGAAGAAGAGGAGAAGGAGAGGAGGAGGAGAAGGAAGGAAGAGAAGAAATAGGAGGAAGAAGAAGAGGAGAAGAAGAAGGAGAAGGAGAAGAGGAGAAGGAGAAGGAGGAGGAAGGAGGAGGGGAAGGGAGGAGGAGGAGGAGAGGAAGAAGAAGAAGAAAAGGAAGAAGGGGGAGAAGAAGGAGGAGAGGCGAAGTAGAAGAGGCGAAGGAGAAGGAGAAGAGGAGGAGGAGGAGGAGGAAGGAGGAGGAGAGGAAGAAGAGGAAGAAAAGGAAGAAGGGGAGAAGGAGGAGGAGGAGAAGAAGAGGAGAAGGAGAAGAGGAGAAGGAGAAGGAAGGAGGAGGAGGAGAATAGAAGGAGGAGGAGGAGAATAGAAGGAGGAGGAGGAGAATAGGAGGAGGAGGAGGAGGAGGAGGAGGAGGAGGAGGAGGAGGAGGAGGAGGAGGAGGAGGAGGAGGAGAATAGAAGGAGGAGGAGGAGGAGGAGAAAGAAGGAGAAGGAAGAGGAGGAGGAGAAAGAAAGAGAAGGAGAAGAAGAAGAAAACAAATATGAAATTCTTGGAAAGAAAAGCTATTTAGGTTCCCTTTAAAAAAAAGCAACCCTAGACTTTGCTTTTCAGGAGAAAAGCAAAGCAAAGAAATAACAGCTTCACTTCTGTAAGTAAGTTATCTTAGCCCTTTGTAAACACACTCTATCAAAAGATGAGAGAAATGTTGGTGAAGAAGCGTCGTAATGCATCACTATCTCGCCCGGCGTTTCAGAAAACATCACCCAGCAGATGTTGCTCTTCCAGAAACCACAGTTGACAAATGCAGCGCTAATAGCGATGGCAAATTATTTGTCATTTCTAGGAGTTCTTTGATATCAGTCCGAGACCTATGCCATATTTCATCTTGATTAAAAGCTGTCACCACCAGCATTTATAAAGTTCATATGTATCATAATTGTCCCTGTCCAGTGTAGATGCTCTTTGACTTATCACATCCATTCTTCCCAAGGGCAATATTCTCATTGCTTGTAGTTTGTTCAACAATTCAAGCTACAGAGAAATGTAAACTAGGTGAATACATCTTAGGGAGGCTGTTATTTAGAGAAAGAGAGAGAGATTGCAATTATACTCTGCCTTGTTTTCTTGCCTTTCATACTAGGATTTCCAAAACAGTTTTTGTTGCCCAAAATGCCGAACCAAATTTCCTCTTTGCTGATTTCTCAAATCAAGAACGTAGCCGTTTGTTTACTTCTTTCTCTCCTGTAAAATTCCTCAACCGTCATTGTTTCTCTTATCTTACTGCCATATTTCCTAGTAAATTGTATGACTGTGAGAGAAAAGAGTTTAGTAACCCCAGCCCAGTGGTGGGTTGCAGGTGGTACGCCCCGGTATGGGCGTACCGGAGCCTGCCCAGAGCATTGGATCCCATTTCGGTATGGTGCTCTGGGAGGCCCACCCACCCGAGCTCCTTACCAGTCTTTTAAGTCTTCGGCGCTTCCACGCACGTTCACGGCGCATACAGCGCCTGCATGACGCTCCTCTCAGCAGCTGGAGCATCACAGAGGCTTGCAGAAGTGGTAAGACACATGTGCATGCTGCGCATGCATGCATACATGCTGCATGCATGCATCCATGTGAACGACGCCGGGCCCGTTCCAACTGGTATGGGATCCGGAACCCACCACTGCCCCAGCCTGTCAGCCAGTCTTTCCTTCAAAATTGCCCAGCTCCACTGTGCATGCGCGGGCACCTCCCACTGGCCAGGTGGTCTTCGGGTCTCTGCTGCACATGCGTGGGGCACATGCGAGGGAAGCACATGCACGGGGAGGGTGGGGCGCATGAGTGGGAAGGTGCTCACATTGCATTTCGGAGCCTCGCGTGATTCCCCCACTCCTCGTTTTGGTTTTCAGGTTGGTGCAGGAGGCCTCCTTATTTATTATTCACACTTATAGACCGCCCCCTCTCCTGTTCTGTCCCATGATTCCAATGAATATGCAGAGACAGGCTTGTCTGTCTGCCATGACTAATTACATAGATAAAGCCACCCCTTGACTAGGAGCCTGGAATGCTATCTTCAAGAACCCAAGATTAAAACTTACAGAATGCTTCTGCGACGGTTCGTATAATGGACTGTTCTTTTCTCTTATCAGTTCTACTCATACGCACATCAGGGACAACCCCCCTCTGTTCCTCCTCACTGCTCCCTGACTCAGATGCCACCTAGTGGCCAACACGCTTCTCTAGTTCCTGCTCTGACTCCAAACACCCTCCAGAGTCTTCCTCATCCTCCAGAGCAGTCCCATAATGGTCTGAGCTGTCAGAATCCACCAACACAGGAGGGTTCACAGGAGGTTGCACGCTCATGAGTGGGAGTGGGGGGGTAACACACAGGGGGGGTCATATACACGGGGGGGGGACTCCAGGAAGTTGCACATCCCTGCTTTGACTCTAGTGATAAATTAACTTCAAATAGCAAAACAGGACCTCCAGTTGAGACAGTCAGATGGGCTCTTTCCATCTGCTTGTGTTGTCAACAAAGTCTGGATGATGTTCTTCTGAATGGAAACCTTCAGTTAAGGCAAATTTAAGGAGCTGATGCAATCTAGAATATGTGTTGGTGGTTAACCCATTAAATTAAACTCCATCTGAAGACCATAGGACTCACAAAGAAATATTATATAGCTTAAATAGAAAACAAATGAAGTATCTCTGACAATACGGTCAAACTCTAGTAGCTTCATGTTGACGATGTCCATGCCATTGTCTTGCCAACAGCAGACAATAATAAGGATCGTTCTTTTTCCCGGATTTGTTTGTTAGTTTATTGATTTTGGAGGATGACTCACAGCCACAGAATTTCCTGATGATCCTCTAGTCAAGCATTGCCAATGTTGCTTAACACATACCACATAAAAGTGCACATGTTGAGGTAGGGATCAGAGCAACTTGTGGCTCTGGAGCCGCATGTGGCTCTTTCATCCCTCTGCTGTGGCTCCCTTTGGTTAGAACAGGTAGAGGAAAAAGGATGCTATGTTAGGACGAGACTCCATGGTGAGGAAACCGGATTTCTGGTCGGCTCCAGAATTGACTGGGAGGGCTTCCAGTTAGGGCCTTTGAGGCTCTTTGAGTGTTTAAGGTTGCTGACCCCTGTGTTAAGGGAAACTGCATAAATACAGAATCTCATTTTATTATCTAATTTATTCATTAAACATGAAACTCAGTCAACTAAGATTTTAAAATGTATCACAAATATTATTGACCGGCACAACCAAGGACCTTCTTAAAATATACGATGTTCCAAATAGCGCAGTTTTTTGTAGTTCCGCTGGTGTTATTGCAGGAAGCTGCAATTTGTGGATGTATCTTGTAAAATTCTTGGACATGGTAACAAGGGTCTCATTACAATGGGTATCACTGTTTTGAGATAATAAGTTTGAATAATCATTCAAACTCATTTTTCTTCTTCTACAGTTTAATGGATTTGCAATAGCCCCCTGCCTATTATTATTATTATTATTATTATTATTATTATTATTATTATTATTATTATTATTATTATTATTATTATTATTATATTGTATCACAGCGGCCAGTTATTTCGCCGGATTTGGCATTGATTACTAGTCGGGCCCCACCCAGTGGCCTAGGACGTTGTAACATATTTTCGTAATATACGTGCAGATCCAAGCAGTGCAGCTTTTTGCATTTGACTGATGGTGATTTTGTCAAGTTTTAACTGTTTTAAATGTAATTCCAGTGCTTTTGGAATAGCACCCAGTGTGCCGATTACCACTGGAATTACCACAGCTGGTTTGTGCCATAATTGTTGAATTTCAATTTTTAGGTCCTGGTATTTCGCGATTTTTTCATGTTCCTTCTCATCGACCCTGCTATCACCTGGTATTGCAATGTCTATGATTGTAACCTTATTTTTCTCAACCAGTGTGATGTCTGGTGTGTTATGCGCCAGTATTTTGCCCGTTTGTATATGAAAATCCCATAGGATCTTGACCATCTGATTTTCGGTGACTTTTTCAGGCTTATGTTCCCACCAGTTTGTTGTTTTAATATTATAATTTTTGCACAAATTCCAGTGGATCATTTGTGCTACTGAATTGTGCCGCAATTTATAGTCAGTCTGTGCGATATTTTTACAGCAGCTGAGTATGTGGTCAACAGTTTCATCAACTTCTTTGCAGAGTCTGCATTTGGCATCATCAGAGGATTTTTCGATTTTGGCCTTAATGGCATTTGTTCGGATAGCTTGTTCTTGCGCAGTCAGGATTAGTGACTCTGATTCTTTCTTCAATGTACCTGTTGTTAACCATAGCCAAGGTTTTTCACTGTCCACTTTATCTTTTATTTTTTCCAGAAAATGACCATGAAATGCTTTGTTCTGCCAACTCTCCATTCTTGATTTTATCACATCTTTTCTGTATTCTTGTTTCGTCTTTTGGGCCTTCAGTAGATTTTTGTTCTTTACTTCGATTAATAGATGTTCTTGACTTTCTTTTAAATAATCAGCCAGTGCATGTTTTTCTTCTTCAACTATTTGCTTCACTTGTAATAATCCTCTGCCACCTGATTTTCGGGGCAGGTATAGTCTATCAGTGTCACCACGTGGATGTAAACTGTAGTGCATTGTCATTAGTTTTCTGGTTTTTCGGTCCAAAATGTCCAAATCAGTTTGTGTCCAGTTAACTATACCAGCTGTGTATCTTATAACTGGTATTGCCCAGGTATTTATGGCCTTGATTGTATTTCCACCATTTAATTTAGATTTCAAAATTTTCCTAACTCTGTTGGTGTACTCTCTCTTGACAATAGTTTTTACTTCTCCATGTTTGATGTTATCCAACTGCAGAATGCCTAAGTATTTGTAGGCTTCATTTTCATTGCATTTAATTAGTTGGCCATTGGGCATTTCAATTCCCTCACATGTAGTGATTTTGCCCCTTTTTATGGATACAGTGGCGCATTTTTCCATGCCAAACTGCATTGAAATATCGGTGCTGAATACTCGGACTGTGTTTGTCAGTGATTGGATTTCTATTTCTGATTTACCATAGAGTTTCAAATCATCCTTATATAATAAATGCGAATTTTTTTCAGCTTCTTTGGCTGTTTGGTAGCCTAATTTCATTTTTTTAAAAATTACCGATAGCGGGATCATTGCGATGATGAAGAGAAGAGATGAAAGTGAATCACCCTGGAAAATTCCTTGCTTGATATTAACCATTATTATTATTGCATCAACAGAATTGTATCACAGCGGCCAGTTGTTTCACCGGATTTGGCATTGATTACTAGTCGGGCCCCACCCAGGGGCCTAGGACGTCGTAACGTATTTTCGTAATATACGTGCAGATCCAAGCAGTGCAGCCTTTTGCATTTGACTGATGGTGATTTTGTCAATTTTTAACTGTTTTAAATGTAATTCCAGTGCTTTTGGAATAGCACCCAGTGTGCCAATTACCACTGGAATTACCACTGCTGGTTTGTGCCATAATCGTTGAATTTCAATTTTTAAGTCCTGGTATTTTGCGATTTTTTCATATTCCTTCTCGGCGACCCTGCTATCACCTGGTATTGCGATGTCTATGATTGTAACCTTATTTTTCTCAACCAGTGTGATGTCTGGTGTATTATGCGCCAGTATTTTATCCGTTTGTATGCGAAAATCCCACAAGATCTTGACCATCTGACCCTCGACGACTTTTTCAGGCTTATGTTCCCACCAGTTTGTTGCTGTTTTAATGTTATAATTTTTGCACAAATTCCAGTGGATCATTTGTGCCACTGAATTGTGCCGCATTTTATAGTCAGTCTGCGCGATTTTTTTACAGCAGCTGAGTATGTGGTCAACAGTTTCATCAGCCTCTTTGCAAAGTCTACATTTGGCATCATCAGAGGATTTTTCGATTTTGGTCTTAATGGCATTTGTGCGGATAGCTTGTTCTTGCGCAGCCAGGATTAGTGACTCTGTTTCTTTCTTTAATGTACCTGCTGTTAACCATAACCAAGTTTTTTCACTGTCCACTTTATCTTTTATTTTTTCCAGAAATTGGCCATGCAATGCTTTGTTCTGCCAACTCTCCATTCTTAATTTTATCACATCTTTTTTGTATTCTTGTTTCGTCTGTTGGGCCTTCAATAGATTTTTGTTCTTTACTTCGATTAATAGATGTTCTTGACTTTCTTTTAAATAATCAGCCAGTGCATGTTTTTCTTCTTCAACTATTTGCTTCACTTGTAATAATCCTCTGCCACCTGATTTCCGGGGTAGGTATAGTCTATCAATATCACCACGTGGATGTAAACTGTAGTGCATTGTCATTAGTTTCCTGGTTTTTCGGTCTAAAATGTCCAAATCAGCTTGTGTCCAGTTAACTATACCAGCTGTGTATCTTATAACTGGTATTGCCCAGGTGTTTATGGCCTTGATTGTATTTCCACCATTCAATTTAGATTTAAAATTTTTCCTAACTCTGTTGGTGTACTCTCTCCTGACAATATTTTTTACTTCTCCATGCTTGATGTTATCCAACTGCAGAATGCCTAAGTATTTGTAGGCTTCATTTTCGTTGCATTTAATTAGTTGGCCATTGGGCATTTCAATTCCCTCACACGCAGTGATTTTGCCTCTTTTTATGGATACAGTGGCACATTTTTCCATGCCAAACTTCATTGAAATATCGGTGCTGAATACTCGGACTGTGTTTGTCAATGATTGGATTTCTATTTCTGACTTTCCATAGAGTTTCAAATCATCCATATATAATAAATGCGAAATTTTTTCGGCTTCTTTGGCTGTTTGGTAGCCTAATTTCATTTTTTTTAAGATTACTGATAGTGGGATCATCGCGATGATGAAGAGAAGAGGTGAAAGTGAATCACCCTGGAAAATTCCTCGCTTGATATTAACCATTCCGTAGTTCTCATTCCCTACTGCCAACTCGGTTCTCCATTGTTTCATCGCCTTTTCAGTAAAGGATGTAATATTTTTGCTAATGCCAGTTGTTTCTAAGCATTTTATGATCCAACTATGCGGCAATGAGTCAAATGCCTTTTTGTAATCAATCCAGACCATATTCAAGTTCGTTTTTCTGTTCTTACAATTTTCTAATATCATTTTATCAATTAGGAGCTGATCTTTTGTGCCCCTGCTCCTTCTTTTGTTGCCTTTCTGCTCTACTGGCAAGATGTTGTTTGTTTCCAACCATCATCATTATTATTATTATTATTATTATTATTATTATTATTATTATTATTATTATTATTATTATTATTATTATTGAATGAGGTGGACTTTTTCTGGAGTAGCTTTCCCATGGAATACCTGTGATCCTGAGTGCATTGGATGGGACTAGATCCATCAGTCTATAACTGATAGCTCTTCCACAAATTTCAGAGAGACAAGCAAAAATTTTACTACGACTTGAGAAATGGTAACCATATACCATAACTTGTTTCAATATCCAAATATTACTGTCCTACTAATGGGCAAGAGATCTCAGGAGAATCACATTTTCTTTGAAATAGCTAATAGGCTTTCTGGGTCATTAAAAGCATTTTTCTAATTTATTTTCCTTGCCAAGCAAATACAACTCATTATTATAACTGGTGTTCTCCTCCCCCTCCCCGTCCCCTAACAGGGAGATAAGAGTAATCACATTAAGAAGAGAGGAATAAAGATCCTCGTTACATTACTCTGATGATATTTTCGATGTTTAGGGCTAGCAGGAAATAGCTGAATAGCCTGAGACCCAGTTTAATCTGGAAGGGAGGTGATTTGGTTTTACACACACACACAAAATAAAATAAAAACCAATTGGTTCACATACCAATAGACTTGTATTCTGCTTTACAGTGCTTTACAGCCCTCTGTAAGAAGTTTTACAGAGTCAGCATATTGCCCTCAACAATCTGGGTCCTCATTTTACCCGCCTCAGAAGGATAGAAGGCTGGGTCAACCTTGAGCCAATGAGACTGGAACTGCTAAATTGCAGTCAGCTGGCAGACAGCAGAAGTTTCCTGCAGTTCTGCCCTCTAATCGCTGCCTCACCATGGCTCATATATCATACATCCTGAATTTCTCTGAATGGCTTAAGGGATAAAGACACATTTATCCTGCCAACCCTCTACTAACCTCTTCTTTTTTAAAAAAAAGTTGAAGTAAGGTTGCCTTGAAAAACTTTCTTCTTTGAAAGTATTATCTGTCTCCATTATCCTGACTAACCAGAGTTGAAGAGCCTTGTCTCTTTGGATGTGGTGACAGCTGACAGCAGTTACAAAACAATGGTATGATTTGTGTGTGATGGTGGGGGGAAGTGGGGAAATATGCTTTAATAAGCATGGGTGCTCCAACAAGAATCATGGATGTTTTTTAGAAGAATCTAGACAGTCAATTATCTGAAATTGTATAGGTTCTCCTGCCAGAGAAGGGAGCTGGATTAGAAGACCTCCAATCTCCCTTCCAGCTCTGTTGTGTTGTACTCTACTCTACTCTACTCTACTCTACTCTACTCTACTCTACTCTACTCTACTCTACTCTACTCTACTCTACTCCATTCCTATTCTATTCTATTCTATTCTACTCTACTCTACTCTACTCTCTTCCTGTTCCTGTTCCTGTTCCTGTTCCTACTCTGCTCTGCTCTACTCTACTCTACTCTACTCTACTCTACTCTACTCTACTCTACTCTACTCTACTCTACTCTAATATATTATATTAATAATAGCAACAGAGTTAAGAGTCAGAAGAGGCCTTGGAAGTCTTCTGCTTCTCTTAACCCTTTGTTTCTATCTTATTTACATATTAGTCAAGTGAGCTGGGAATTTCCTTTGTTTTATTTTCAAAACAGCAGATATATTGGGTTTAGAGAGAATTTATGGTCCAAAGTCAACCATTGTGTTTGACAGTTGTCTGTAAAGTGTGTATTGCTCTCTCTGGTGCAATTCTAACATGCTAAAATGATTCATCTTTGTCTATAATTCAGAGTTCTTTTTTAGAAGGAAGGATGAAGCATGAAAAAATAATTATTGAAACACTATTAGATTATTTGATTTGAGAATTCAGTGTGGCTGACAATAAGTACATGTGAATGTTATTATTTTTTAAAAAATAGGGAAGGGTTTAAATAGTTATTATTTTGCTTTTCAGGATTTGCTATTTCAAATACTGTTTACTATTATTTGAGTTTTACAGAGGAGAGAGAGAGAGAGAGAGAGAGAGAGAGAGAGAGAGAGAGAGAGAGAGAGAGAGAGAGAGAGAGAGTCATAGGCATATATGCATACATTTTGGATAACCATTTTGGATTCATTGACCAAAAATTCCATGGTCAAAATATAATACGAAAGCAGATATTGGTACTGACAATTTCATTTAATTCTAATTAATTCTTATGAACTGACAAAGCACAGTTCCCTAAGATTAAAATGCATCAAGCAAATCAACCATTGCTTCCCATCATGTCTGTTCTCACTGAAGTCAGCAATCACATCATTGTTAAAGGGCTCTGAAATGCTTCAGAATGTGGAAGACTTATTTCTGCTGTACCCTGTCGAATGGCTTTTTAAAACCAATAAAAAAACTAATAAAAAGTTAGTTTAATATTGTTAGGCAGGAAATAAAGGAATGGAGGGCTTGAGATGAAGGAAAGAAGGGAGGGGGGAAGAAAGGAAGAAAGAAGAGGGGAGGAGGGAGTGTGGGTGGGAGGGAGGGAAGGAAGGAAAGTAAGAAGGGAGGGAGGGAAGTAGAAAGGAAGGGAGGGAGGGAGGGAGAGAGGAAGGGAGGGAGGGACTGAAGGGTAGGTTACCAAGTTCTCACCCAAGAACACAATGTTCATTATTTCATTGACTTTGCCAATTTTATCAATTCAAAGTATCTCTCTCTCTCTCTCTCTCTCTCTCTCTCTCTCTCTCTCTCTCTCTCTCTCTCTCACACACACACACACACACACACACACACACACACACACACACACCATTGATCCACACATAAGGTAAAGATAAAGGTTTTCCCGCATATATGTCCTAGTCGTTCCCGTTTCAAAGCCGAAGAGCTGTCTGAAGACATCTCCATGGTCATGTGGCCAGCATGACTAAATGCCGAAGATGCAGGGAACGCTGTTACCTTCCCAACAAAGGTGGTCCCTATTTTTCTACTTGCATTTTTTACTTGCTTTCGAACTACTAGGTTGGCAGAAGCTGGGACAAGTAATGGGAGCTCACTCTGTTACGTGGTGCTAGTGATTCGAACTGCTGAACTGCTGACCTTCTGTTTGACAAGCTCAGTATCGTAGCCACTGAGCCACCACGTCCCCCATCCACAGATCCACACATGCATATTAAGATCTACATATTGAAAAAGATATATTTAAATATTGGTTAGTTTTAAATCAAGAAATCTAAGGCAACTCACACAAAAATCTGTTTTGAACAATAATGCTGTAAGGCACATTTGACGAAGAGAGAGAGCATGTCTGACCCACTGGGAGGAATTAATAAATAGTCCTAGCTCACCACTTTAACTATCACAGTTCTCTCTTTACTGTCAATCAAATCAAATCAAAGGCTTTATGTGAAATTTCAACCATTTCCCAAAATCGTAACATTTAAACAGGAGAGGATTTGGTAGAGGAGTGATTTTAGCATCTGCCATGTCTTCCCAAAAGCATGTTTCGATCCAAAAGAATGCTAGCATTTCTCAGCAGGTTACCAATTTCTAGCTGGATGTACTTTTCACTTAACAGATACATTATAACAAAGGGGTGATTATTTTTCATAGTCACCGGTGAATATCGTTGCCTCAAAATTCTATTGTCATGCAAGGTGTTTATGGCGCCGAGGACCCAATTTGTAAATAATCACCACTGTACTGATTTCACTCAGAACTATTAGCGGTTGCATTTTCTTTAATTCTCTTCATTTAATTTTAAACAAGAGCTTCTGCTGAAGTGTTAAAAACCTAACAATCAGCATTCTGAACACAACATGTACACATGCTCAGCTTTTTGTGTAAAAGAGTGAGAAACATAAATAAATATCTTACATCCTGATGGATTTCACCAGGCAGGAAGCAAGATCTTCTTAAGATGGAGAGATAGGTTAAACAGAGTTTACAATCTGGGGAAGAGAGATTCCAGACAGTCTGATATTGGTTTATACTTTAAAGACTGCACAAAAGAGAGGTCAGGTTCAAGGAGCCAGATCGTCCCAAAGATCCTTTTGCAAGAGGCAACTGGATTTTCTGGTTTTCTTTGAAGACTTTTAACTTCTCATCCAAGAAGCTTCTTCAGGTCTGACTGGATGGTGAGGAATGGAAGGATTTATACTCCTTGCAGAAAGCTGGTCATTTGCATCCTTTTAGAGAGTAATTGCGGCCACTTGGAGGTTTGCCTGTGCCCTCAGGGTCACCTGAGTGGTGCAAATGAGTGTGAAGGCTTCTTGGAACTGCTGAAAGGTCCGTGTTCTGGACTCCAGACCCATTTGCATTACACAGGTGACCCCGAGGACACTGACAAACCTCCAGGTGGCCTCAACTACTCTCTAAAAAGAATGCAAATGACTAGCTTTCTGCAAGGACTATAAATCCTTCCATTCCCCACCATCCAGTCAGAGCTGAAGAAGCTTCTTGGTTGAGAAGCAACATGTCCTCAAGTAAAAATAAGAAAATACATTTGCCTCTAGAAAAATCACCTTTGGGACAACCGTGACCTGGATGACTGAGAAACTCCATAGACATCAAGCAACCAGATCCACACTGCAGAATTCAAGCTAACGTTTTATAAATTTTTGCCTATTATACACGTTTCCCCAGTCTGCAAAGGTAGGAAACACCTAGATACGACTCTATGGAACATGGGGTGGTTGATCAATCCTGACTACTACTGTGTAGTTCCTCCTTGCACATCCAAATTCTTGGATCTTGTTAATGTATCCTTTTAATTCTACTCAGTCATTTGGGTTGTGGTGGCCTAGAGTTGGAGCTCTTACTCTCTCACAATCAGGAGGCTGTGAGTTCAATCCTAGATAGAGGCAGTTATTTCTCTCTCTGGGCACATTGAGAATAGATCTGCTGAACAAAACTCCGCATCAGCAACAGGAAAGGCATCTGGCCAGTAAACACTCTGCTCCATTCAGAGGCCCAGACACCCCCCCACCAAAGAGATTATGAGGTCGTTAAAAGAAGATGATTTGGGTTGAGGTAATTCTTCAAAACAACTCAAAATACGGAACAATTTTACCTCACAGGAGTGTTGCATTTATTGGCCCCTTATTTGAAAAGCTTATGGTCTTCTGATACATTCTAGAATTCTAAATCTCTCAATATGGAACCTGAGAGGAATAAAAACAATTTTTCCACATACATATATACATTGTATTTTTCGGAGTATAAGATGCACTTTTTCCCTCAAAAAAGAGGCTGAAAATCTGGGTGCGTCTTATATACTGAATACAGCATTTTTTGCCTCCTGAAACCCCGCCCCTTCACCAAAATGGCCGTGTAGAGCTTTTAGGAGGCTTTCAGAGAGCTCCTGGGTGCTGGGGAGGGCAGAAAAGAGTGAAAAACCGGCTGTTTTTTTGCTCAATTTTGTCCCCCCCCAGCCCCCAGGAGCACTCTATAAACCTTCTAAAGGCTATGAATGCACCTTTTTTTTTTTTTTTTTACAAAAAACGGGCTGTTTTGGGGAGATCTGCAAAGTGCAAAAACTTTTTTTAAAAATTTCAAAATCTTGGTCCGTCTTATACTCGAAAAATATGGTGTGTGTGTGTGTTTGCGCGCGTGTATGTGTGTGTGTGTGTGTAAGCATATAAATCAATACTGCAGGAGAAAAGTTGATTGTGCAGTGTTTTCTCCCCATAACTTCTTCTCAAAATTTGATCCGAAGGCCATAGAGACAGGAGGGGAGAATGCTCTCTCCTGTTTTATACGTGGATAATGAAATAAGTATGCCATTGAGTTCTATCTTCATTAATTCATGGAAATATTAATAGTGTATCCGGGGAACGCCCCATCCCCATTAAACATTAAAGCAAGGCATACCAAAGTGCTGTAGATCTTCTCTGCGGTGTTTTCTTGTTTTAGATAAGGACGAAAATAAGGGAGAGATACAGAGAGAGAAGGAGAGAATACATTTCATTGCCATCCCTGATGAAATATGGGAATTGTCTAGGAATTGTTTCTCTCTTTCTTCCTTTTTCAGATAATGAACTTGATCTATTATTTCAGACTATATTTTTATACCAAGGCTCCCTATTATTCCAGAAAGCCATTTTGTTCCTTCAACAATGTTAACTGATTGCTATTCTTCTGCTTTTCATGCTCTTTTTAAAAAACTGTCTGCTACTATTTATGTCATCATTAGTGGTCTATTAAGTGTTTTCAATACTTGACATTTCCATTTTAGATAACCACATAGATTAACCGTTCTGAATTTCCATACATACACACAGACGTACATTTTGATTAACAGGTAGCTTTCACTGGCTCCTGTTCTCACCTAGGCTTCCCAAGATCATGAAGTGGACTCCTCGCCCAAATAAAAACCTCTTTATTTAGTTTTAAAGTGAATTCCTCTCTAGCAAAATCCTGGCCAACAGTCTTCCATGAGATTTCACAACTGACAGACCTTTATCGGGCTTGGAGAGCTGCCAGGCCGATATCTTCGAAACTCCATGCTGTAGCAGCAATTACTTGGCAAGAAGTCAGGAACAGATTTTCACCCTAATGAACTGAACTCATTGTCTCCTGCAAACTCCCCTCCCTTTTCGCTCCTCTTTATTCCCTCTGGGAGGGGCCATTCACCATCCATCTATGCCTTTACTCCCGAGTCAACCTTTGTTCCTTAGCTCTTCCCTTCTCCTGGCAGCTCTGTACATGCACACATCTGGAACAGGATCCAGCTGTTATTCTGCCCCACTGATGTCTGGCTCCAAAGGCAGCCGATAACTGTTGGACAGCCCTGGCCCCATCTCTCCCTCTGACACAGAGCCTTCATCAGAGCCTTCCCCAGACTCTAGGACTGGCCCATGTTCCTCCCCAACCTCCTCACTGGTCTGAGTCTGTCACCAGCTCCACTGGCTTCTGGCGGGCTACAACAGCTCTAAAAGCCCAAATTACAAAATTGTCAATTTTATTTAATTCTAATTAATTCATGTGGACTGACACACCATAGTTGACTAAGATTAAAATGTGTCAGCAAATGAATTAACTAATTAACAATTGGTTTCTGTTCATGCCTTTATTTTCACTAAAGTCAAAAGCTCGAGGAGACTGAAATGATATGGGAGAATTATTTCTGATGCAAATTGTCAAATCATTTTTAAAACTAATAAAAAATATTATGTTCCCCATTTTTAGTGCTCAATGAATTTCCTTCAGTTGTCATATGAAAATTCAGTGGATTTTTGATATGTTTGGAAACTGCCTCCCCTCACCAGAAATAACAAGTTTGATATGACTGAAACATATCTAGTGCATTTCAGATAATGGAATACCATCCTAAAAATACCTGACACCCTTCCAAAGAAGCCAGTCAAAGTCAATTTTGGATTTCTTCCCTAAATTCAAATAGTTCTTCTGGAAAATAATTCCCCAATACATATTGAGCAATACCACTCTATTGGCAGAAAGTGATGAGGAACTAAAGAGCCTCTTGATGCCGGTGAAGAAGGAGAGTGCAAAAGTTGGCTTGAAACTCAACGTTAAGAAAACTAAGATCATGGCATCCGCCCCTCTCAATTCCTGGGAAATAGATGGGAAGGAAAAGGAGGTAATGACAGATGTTACTTTCCTGGGCACAAAGATCATCACAGATGGGAACTGCAGGCAAGAAATCAAAAGAGACTTGCTCCTGGGGAGGAAAGCGATGGCAAATCTAGACAGCCTCCTAAAAAGCAGAGACATCATCCTGCCAGCAAAAGTGCATATAGTCAAGGCTATGGTTTTCCCAGTTGCAATGGATGGCTGTGAAGGTTGGACCATAAGAAAGGCTGAGCACCAAAGAATGGAAGCCTTTGAACTATGGTGCTGGAGAAGAAGACTCCTGTCAGTCCCTTCGACTGCAAAGTGATCCAACCGGTCAGTCCTACAGGAGATCAACCCTGACTGCTCTTTAGAAGGCCAGATCCTGAAAAGGAAACTCAAATAATTTGGCCACCTAGTGAGAAGGAGGGACTCCCTGGAGAAGAGCCTCATGCTGGGAAAGACGGAGGGCAAAAGAAGAAAGAGACGACAGAGAATGAGGTGGCTGGATGGAGTCACTGAAGCAGCAGGTGTGAGCTTAAATGGACTCTGGAGGATAGTAGAGGACAGGAAGGCCTGGAGGAACGTTGTCCATGGGATCGCGATACACCGGACATGACTTCACAACTAACAACAAATATATATAATATTTTATATAGATATTATATATAAAATTCTCCATATAAAATTTTGGGATAAATCAAAGATTAATTATAATTTTCTAAATAAATAATCTTAACCTTTTAGATATCACTTTCTTTAATGAAATCTACTTGATGTTGCCTTTTCTTTTAATGATCCTACTCTCTGAGGTGAGAGCTCAACTCTAGACCACTATCTGTTTGACCATCCTAGTTAGCAAATAACTAAGTTAACAAACTAAAGACTCATTTTTTTCAGCTTCTGCATTAAACTAAAAAACAAAAGTGGAGGGTGCTTTAATTCAATTAATATTAATAAGTCCATTATTTAAAGGATCTCAATCTTCTTTAAGACTTACAAGAAAGATTTCAAAGATTAATACACAACTCAAACCAGAGAGACTCCTGTTCTGACCCAGCCTTAGCAGAAGCAAGAAACAGACTCCTTGTCACGGAAAAACCTCTTTATTGCCCTCTTGTGAATTAATTGCATTCACCCACCGAAAAATCCCAGCAAGAGTCCCTCAAGTAGTTAACGGCAGCAACAGACCTTATCAGTTTCTTGCAATAATTGCAAGGCTGTGATCTCCCAGCCGAATGGCTGAAAATTAAGGTCTCGCATGCAGTCTCTGTGGCATGAAACACGATGAGCAAAATCTGCAGAAATACGAACTGTTGTCTCCTATGACAACCATTCCCCTTTCCTTCTATTTATTCCCCAGCCAGGGAGGGCCTTTTAGCCTCCACCTGTGCTTTGCTTCCTGAGTCGACTCCTTGTCCTCCATTGTTCACCTCTCTTAACAGCTCTACGGATATGTACATCTGGAACTGGCCCCAACTGTTCTTCCTCCTCAGTCATAGCTGCCTCTCCAGTGGCTGGGAAATGTTGGACGGCCCTGGCTCTATTTCTATGTCCAACACAGAGTCTATCTCTGCGTCCAACGCAGAGCCTTCATCAGAGCCTTCCCCAGACTCCAGGACTGACCCAGGTTTCTCCCCAACCTCCTCATCATCTGAGTCTGCCACCAGCTCAGCTGGCAGCTAGAAGGCTCCTTTAGCAGTGACGTGCGGTCAGGGGAGGCAGGGCCTCACCTCTCTTCATGAAATAATAGTATATAATATTATATAATATATATAATATTATATACATTTGTCCGGCCACGCCCGGGAGCTGCGGAGGCAGAAATGTTGTCGGCGCTTCCGGATGACGAAGGCACGCAAACACGCATCTACCCAGCTGTCTTTTCCAGCCTCCTAGCGCTCTTTTCCACCGATCGCGCACATTGTGCGCGCAAGAAGGAAAAGTCCGCGGCGAAGCCCTTGTCGCCCCGAGCTCTTGTTTGCACTTCCGCCCCTTTTTCTTCGCTCCATCCCGCTCCGGCTCTGGAAGGGCCAGCGAGGTTGGCTCCAGCCGAGATCGAGAGGGAGGAGAGGAGGGGGTAGCTGCGGGTTACCTTCTGGCCAAATGCACACAAAAAGCGTGCGCGATCGGTGGAAAAGAGCGCTAGGTAGCTGGAAAAGACAGCTGGGTAGATGCATGTTTGCGTGCCTCTCTCCTCAGCCCCAAAGCTCTGTCCACGTGACACACTTCCAAGGCGGTGGCTGGAGAGGCGTGCAAGAACGGCGAGCGGTTTCCCACCAAAGCGGCGTTATGCGCGCAAGAAGGCGCTGCTGGAGGAGAGGGAAACCGCTCGCCGTTCTTGCGCTCCTCTCCAGCCACCGCCTTGGAAGTGAGTCACGCGGACGGAGCTTTGGGGCTGAGGAGAGAGGCACACAAACACGCATCTACCTAGCGCTCTTTTCCACCGATTGCGCACGCTTTTCATGCGCATTTGGCCGGAAGGTAGCCCGCAGCTACCCCCTCCTCTCCTCCCTCTCGATCTCGGATGGAGCCAACCTCGCTGGCCCTTCCAGAGCCAGAGCGGGATGGAGCGAAGAAAAAGGGGGGGAAGTGCAAACAAGAGCTCGGGGCGACAAGGGCTTCGCCGCAGACTTTTCCTTCTTGCGAACACAACATGCGCGATCGGTGGAAAAGAGCGCTAGGTAGCTGGAAAAGATAGATGGGTAGATGTGTGTTTGTGTCCCTTTGTCCTCTGGCAGCACCTTCTTGCGCGCAGAACGCCGCTTTGGTGGGAAAATGCTCGCCGTTCTTGCGCGCCTCTCCAGCCACCGCCTTGGAAGTGAGTCACGCGGACGGAGCTTTGGGGCTGAGGAGAGAGGCAGGGACAGAGGGAGTGGGGGGAGAGGAGCCGCCCCCCTCACCCTGCAGGCAATGGGGAAAGCTTTCCTGAAATGGGGGTGTGTGTCACGGGAAATAAAAAGGGCGCGCGCTGGGGGGGACGAAGGAGGCTTTGGCATGCCTTAGAGGTGGGCGGGAAAGCAACGAAAGGGGCAGCGAGGGCGGGCGGTGGCTGCAGGCGGCAAGGCTTGAGCGGGGTGAAAGCGCAGCCCCTTTCGTTGCTTTCCCATTCACCCCGCTCAAGCCTTGCCCGAGGGAGCTGGGGATCGGGCTTTGGGTTGGTGGGAGACCTTGAAGGAGTGGGGGGGGAAGGGACTGGCGGAGGTGGAGGAAGCAATGCTATGCGGATCAGTGCACTCCGCGGTCCCCTTAATGTTCACTCAGGAAGGCGGAGAATGGGACCACGTGTGCTGCACACGTGGTCCCATTCCCCGCCTTCCTGATGACGTCACCAGCCTCCCCAGCCATAACCCTCACCGCACCTCACTGCCTTTTGAGATTGAAGTATGAAATTCATGGAACTTTTTTTCCATATATGATAACAACAGCACATATTTTATATACAACAGGGGAGAGCTTTGACCTGAATAGATGGTGAAGTTGATGGAGCTGGCTCAGATAGCAAAATTAAGAGTTTTGATTAGAGAAAAGACATTGATTAATTTTAATGCTGACTGGAAGCTCCTTTTGGATTTTGTGTATCAAGCAGAAAAAAACATGAAATTATGATATGTGGGTTTGATGATTGGAAAATAGTAAGTAAGGAAAAAAATGAAGTTGTGCTGTAAACTTAGAATAAAAGAATGTGGTGGCTACGACACTGAGCTTGTCAATTAGAAGGTCAGCAGTTCAGGGGTTCGAATCCCTAGCATAGTGTAATGGAGTGAGCTCCCGTTACTTGTCCCAACTTCTGCCAATCTAGCAGTTGGAAAGCATGTAAAAAATGCAAGTAGAAAAATAGGAACCAATTTGGTGGGAAGGTAACAGTGTTCTTTGCACCTTCGCTGTTTAGTCATGCTGGCCACATGACCACGGAAACGTCTTCGGACAGCGCTGGCTCTTCGGCTCTGAAACAGAGATGAACACCGCCCCCTAGAGCAGTGATGGCGAACCTTTTTTGGCTTATGTGCCATAAGTGGGAGGAGTGCAGGGGGGTCGTGTGCAGGCGTGCCACACCCATAATGCAATGTGAGACCCCCAGTGTGCATGCGTGCACTACAGGCATGACCCCCCCCATTTTTGCATGCTTTTTTCACCCTCCCCAGGCTCCAGAGGCTTTAAAGGAGCATGGCGAGGGCGAAAACAGCCTCTCCCGCCCACCCAGAAGCCCTCCAGAGGCTTCAGGGACCTTCAGGAGGCTTCCCTGAAGCCTCCGAAGCAGTCAAAATGACCCTCCTAGCAAACCGGAAGTCACTTCCGGTTTGCTCGGAGGGTCGTTTAAGCGCTCCAAAGGCTTCAGGGACCTTCAAGAGGCTTCCCTGAAGACTTCGGAGCATCTCAAAATGACCCTCTGAGCAAACTGGAAGTCCATTCCCGAACATCCGATTTGCCGATTTGTAGGGGTGGTTTTTTGCACTCCGGGGGCTTCAGGGAAGCTCATGCAGCCTCTGGAGGGCCTCCAGGAGGGGGGAGGCTCTTTTCACCCTCCCCAGGCTCCTCTGGAGCTTGGAAGGGCGAAAAATGGCTTTTAGAAAGGTGAACTCAGCTGGCCAGCCAGCGCATATGCTCTGGCCAGCTGACAGGGCAGCGCCTCGTGTGCCTGACAAATGGCTCCAGGTGCCATGTATGGCATGTATGCCGTAGGTTCGCCATCACTGCCCTAGAGTCACACATGTGTGTGAGGGGAACCTTTACTTTTACCTAAACTTAAGAGTATAAGGTAATGTAAATGTTATACTTATATCTGTTGTAAAAGAAAATTGGAAGTAAATTCAAATGTATTTATTTTTCTTTCTTCTTCTACGTTTCTGACTTTGTCTTTCCTTCTTTCCTTGATCTTTCTTTCTTAAATATTTGCTTCCTTTAGTTGCTAATCCTTCTATATTTTAGAAGAACCCTAATAAGGTTATTTTAAAAATATAACAAAAAATCTTATTTTCTTCCTTTCTTTTCTTTATTTAAAAAAAGACAGTTGAATTTAAATCATGGGTGAATGCATGTGAAGTCATTACTATCTACAGTAGGGTCTGAGTTCATGTCTAAATTCAACCAAATCCAGTTTTCTACTTGGGACTCAGTCTGCCTGGAATCCACAGTGTATATCGGACATTAATACAGTTTGCTTGAGGAGTTACCCGTGAAGTTATTTTGTTCAGAGGTATTTGATGAGAAGAGTCCTCCACTCCTCTGCTCACAATAGAATCCCTTATGGAACCAGGCTTGAAACTTTGGCCTTGGACAACCTGGAATTGCGCTGCCTATGGTCTGACCTAAGCATAGTACCCAAAATTGTCTTCTACAATGTCCTACCTGTCAATGACTACTTCAGCTTCAATCTCAATAATACTCGGGCAAAAAATCAATACAAACTCAAGGTAAACCGCTTCACACTTGATTGCAGAAAATACGACTTAAGCAACAGAGTGGTCAACACCTGGAATGCTCTACCTGACTCTGTTGTTACATCCTCAAACCCCCACAGCTTCAACCTCAAACTGTCTACCATGGACCTCACCCCATTCTTAAGAGGTCCGTAAAGGGGGCGTGCATAAGCTCACCAGCATGCCTAGTGTTCCTGTCTTACTGTCCCATTTATTCGTACCCATTTCCTGTGTTCATGTCCATGTTTATACTTATATCTGTTATCTCGTACATGTTTGACAAAATAAATAAATAGATGGAGAGATACCTTGTTTCCCTGAAAATAAGACCTCCCCGGATAATAAGCCCTCCCTGAAAATATGGCAACATAGCAGCAGCCATGAGGTGACCATGCTTGCCACTTCCTGGACCTCAAAAATAATAAGACCTCCCCGAAAATAAGGCCAAGTGCTCATTTCAGGGATCAAAAGAAAATAAGACCCTGTCTTATTTTCAGGAAAACACGGTAGATAGATACAGTAGATAGATAGATAGATAGATAGATAGATAGATAGATAGATAGATAGATAGATAGATAGATAGATAGATAGATAGATAAATAGATAGATAGATAGATAAATAGATAGATAGATAGATAGATAGATAGATAGATAGACAGACAGACAGACAGACAGACAGACAGACAGACAGACAGACAGACAGACAATGTGTAAGTATACATGTGTTTAGCTCCATGTTTATACATACCTGTTATCTTGTATATGTTTGACAAACTGAACAAAATAATAAATAAATAAATAAAGCCTTACGTGAGAATAATTAAACAAATTAAGAGGGGTGGGATGTTCATCCATATTACCCAGAAATGCCTCGTGGTGGCAGTATGTTGAAGCCTAATTTCTTCATCAGTAGTCATGTCTAGATGCCAAGGAGAAGAAGGTCACGTAAAGACAGCAGGAATCCGGACGTAGATGATTTTCTATCTCTCCTACAGACGCTCATTAGAAACAAACAAAAGTCCTTGTTAGGCTGCGTGTTTATTTGGAGAGGTTATTTATAGGAGCTGATTATTTTGCTTGCCTTAATTAGATATTTTGCAACATCTTACATCCTGAACTTGACATATCTAGCAGCCAGAGAAGTGCAGAAGTCTCTGTTAGATATTGTACGTGCTGACTTCAGAAATTATTTGAAACAGCTTCATTGTTTCACAGCTAAAAGCATTGCTCTCATGTGCCCTCTCTCTCCACCATTCCCCTCTCCTCTTCTCCCCTCGCCTTCAAATCCTCTCCCCTCCCATTCCTTTTTCCATATCTCTCAAATTCTACTCCCCTCCCCACTCCTCTCCCTCTCTCCCCCTCTCCATCCCCTTCTCCCTCCTCCTCCTCTTTAAGGGTGCTATACTTCTTCTCTCACCCTCCCCTCCTCTCTCCATCTCCTCTGCCCCCTCTTTCTGCCCCTCTACCTATCTCTGTCCCCTTCTCCCTCACCCTCCCATCCCTTTCTTTCTCTCTTTTCCTGAAGCATTGCTCAAAATACTGCTGCAAAGAACCATTCTTTCAAAGCTTTTAAGAGCCCAGAAATCTAGTATGGAAAATTCCAGGACTGTCCTGCTGACATATTATTATTTCTTCTTCTTCTTCTTCTTCTTCTTCTTCTTCTTCTTCTTCTTCTTCTTCTTCTTCTTCTTCTTCTTCTTCTTCTTCTTCTTCTTCTTCTTCTTCTTCTTCTTCCTCATCTTTGTCTTCATCTTTGTCTTCTTCATCTTCATCTTCATCTTCGTCTCCTCCTCCTTGTCTTCTTCTTCTTGTTGTTCTTCTTCATCATCATCAACTTCTCCTCCTCCTCCCTCTTCCTCTCCTCCTCCTCCTCATCTCCTCCTCCTCCTCCTTCTCCCTCTTCCTCTCCTCCTCCTCCTTGTCATCATCTTCTTCTTCTTCTTCATCTTCGTCTTCTTGTCTTCTTCTTCATCTTCTTCTTTTTCGTCTCCTCCTCCTCCTTGTTGTCGTCTTCTTCTTCATCATCATCATCTCCTCCTCCTCCCTCTTCCTCTCCTCCTCCTCCTCCTTGCCTCCACCTCCTCCTCCTTCCTCTTCTCCTTCTCCTCCTCCTCTTGTGTAAGGGTTTTATACTCCCTCAAAAGCACATCAGGAGATTCTACTGATGTAAGGGTAGAGTGGAGGCCAGTAGACTAGTTATTTTCCTGGGCTCCAAGATCACAACAGATGGGGATTGCAGCCAAGAAATTAAAAGATGCTTGCTTCTGGGGAGGAAAGCTATGGCAAACCTATCTAAGCATACTAAAAAGCAGAGACATCACCCTACCAACAAAAATGTGTATAGTCAAGGCTGAGGTTTTCTCCCAGTTGCAATGGATGGCTATGAATGTTGGACTATAAGGAAGGCTGAACACCAAAGAATGGAGGCCTTTGAACTCTGGTGCTGGAGAAAACTCAAGGCGATCTGCAAGGTGATCCAACCAGTCAGTCCTAGAGGAGATCAACCCTGGCTGCTCTTTAGAAGGCCAGATCTTGAAGAGGAAACTCAAAGACTTTGGCCATCTAATGAGAAGGAAGTACTCACTGGAGAAGAGCCTAATGCTGGGAAAGATTGAGGGCAAAAGAAGGAAGAGACGACAGAGAATGAGGTGGCTGGATGGAGTCACCAAAGTAGTCAGTGTGAACTTAAATTGATTCTGGGCAGACGTGGGCAAACAGGCAGGAGGCTCCACCTACCCTCCTGGACACTTTTGCACGCGCGCCCAAGCAAACCAGTAGTAAAATAAATTGAAACTCACCACTGATTCTGGGGGATCATAGAGGACAGGAAGGCCTGGAGAAACATTGTCCGTGGGATTGTGAAGGGTCGGACATGATTCTGCAACTAAAAACAACAGTTAATATTGCAATCGATCAACTACTGATATCCATAAAGTGCTACAGCCTGCTATGATACGCTAGTACATTAAATTATGTACCACATTATTATGGCATTGTAATATAGTAAACAGTAGCAAAATAGCATTACAAAATGCAGTACTGAATTGCAAACTTCATTATATGCTGGCGTGTTGACAAAATAAAAAGGAAATCAATGGTTCTATTCATAAGTAAAATGCTAATTTTTGGAACTTTACTTTAAAAAAAATCTTTCCATGGTTTTTCCCCCCCTTTAAAAAAATAGGCTTTTTTAAGTCTGCATAACAAAACATCCATTCATGGAATTAAACCTAACCGAGATCTGAAGGGTTGTGTTGAAATAGATGAAATTGTCTTTTTTTTTTTAAATGACAATTCAAAATGCGTCCATTCCAAATATGTTAATGAGGGTTTGGTAGAATTAAGCCAAAGTATCTAAGATGTTCCTCCTTCCCACACATCATTTTCTCATCCTTCCCTTTGTTGAAATCACAATGGAATAAGAGAAGAATGTTCTTTTTTGCCCAATTCTGTGCATCAGTTGAAGTGGAACTCAAAATAACGAATCAAAGTTGGCTTGTTTGGAATAAACATGTAAAGTGGAAGTTAAGTTCTAATCAAAGAAATCTGAAATTACTAGGGATGCATAATAAATTCTTTTGTGATTCAAAAGTCCCACAGCAGGTTCTACGAAAATAATTACTTTTTTTAATTTAAGTTCCTGGAAAGCATCCAAATGGGAAGGGAAGGAAGATAAATGACCTACTTGTTTTACTAGTGATAGGAACTACTGCATCATCATGAATCTCCCAATATTCTTCCTGAAGTTGCAGTGGAACAATATCAACTTTAATACTGTCAAAGTTGTAATTGGCATGGTGGGAAAATGAGAAGACTGGGAAGGGAGCAATCTGCTATGAAAACATTATATATATATATATGTGTAGAGCTTCTCAGTCGTCCAAATCATGGTTGTGACTGAGAATCTCTACAGACTTTTAGCCATACAATTTGGGATGAACATCCTTTGAATGGCATGGGAGTAGGAATGGATTTCCAGAGGGGGAAAAAATGCAGACTACAGGAACTATTTGCACCACTCAGGTGACCCTGAGGACACAGAGAAACCTCGTTGAGTGGCCTCAACAGCCCTCTAAACTGATGCAAAGGACCAGCTGTCTGCAAGGAGTATAAATCCTTCCGTTCCTCACCATCCTGTCAGAGCTGAAGATGCTTCTTGGATGAGAAGCAAAACGTCTTCCAAAGAATATATTGAAACCACCGTTGGCGCTGTGAGAAGGCATTGTGTTGCCATAAACTCAGTTGAATTTTCCCAAGGTAAACTCTCCATACTCTGCATTATCTGGTTGTTGGTGGCCTTTTTAGCCTTTAGCTCAGTCTCCATATAGGAAGTTATTGGACTAGTTGTTTGTGAGAAGAGATGGCTTTTAATTTGTCCCCCCCCCCCCCCCGATCGGGAAAGTCTAGTAAATGCTGTTTTGCCACATCTTTTTGCAGATCCCGTTCTAATCTCTCCAGATTGTTGGGGATGGGGATGAGGTTACTTTTACTTACTGATCTCTTGCCAACAAAGTGGTCCTCAATTCTTGGTTGTTTTGCTGTTTTCACTGGAGGGAGAGATCCTGGGCTGGTGCATGGCATTTCTTTCTTTTTCCCATGCTTTTTTTAATTCTAGGCAGCAACAAAAGTTTTTGTTTGTGTTATGTTCTACGCTGTTATCTCCACTAATTAAATACAAAAGGATCCAATGGGAGTACTAAAAGTTGATAAAATTAAATAAAACCGGGAGGCACTACTGCAAACACGCTCCAGCTGCACCGGCTGCAGCTCCCCCCCCCCAATCTTCAAAAAAAAAAAAAAACCCAGAAAAAGTCCAGTTGCCTCCTGAAAAAGCACCTTTGGGATAACCGTGACCTGGATGACTGAGAATGTCTACAGACTTTTATCTATATAATTTGGAATGGCGTGGGAGTAGGAATAGATTTCCAGAGGAAAAAATAGCAGACTACAGGAACTATTTGCATCGCTCAGGTGACCCTGAGGACACAGGTAAAGCTCCAAATGCTTCAAGGACCCTCTAAAAGGATGCAAATGACCAGCAGTCTGCAAGGAATATAAATCCTTCCATAAACCCTTGTCTCCCAGAGTTTGAACAAATTCATGTTCATTGAGTCAATAACTACCTCATCCTCTGTAAAGGCAAAAGGAGAAGAGGATGCTCTTCTCCTTTTGCCTTCCATCTTTCCCTACATCAGGGTCTTCTCCAAGGAGTCCTCTCTTCTCATCTGGTTGGCCAAAGTCCTTGAACTTCAGCTTCAGGATCTGCCCTTCCAAGGAACAATCCTGGTTGACTGCCTTTAGGATTGACTGATTGGATCTCCTTGCAGTCCTAGAGAGTCTTCTCCAGCACCACAATTCAAAACACCAATTCTGTCCTCAGCCTTCCTTATAGTCCAACCGTCATGGTTCTGCGTTCTCAGCCAAAGAAACATCATGGTTACACCGTCCTTTGAGTCACATGTCTTTAATTCAGGTCAGAAGCTCGGTACAAAGTAAATCAAATAAAGTTTAAGCTAGTGCCATGTGCCACCACTTCACAGTTGACTATGAAGGGTCAGAACCAGGGGTGAACCAGTAGTAAAAAAAAAGGGTTTCCAAGAATCCTCGGAAGCTTCCCCCCACCCCGCGCTTTTTAAAGCAATTTTTTCTGCTGGTTCAGGCTAATAGGAAGGAAAAATAATACTTTAAAAATCAGGTTGGGGGAGCTTCCAACGATTTCACACATTAGCTGTGAGCCACGCAATTGTTGGCTTTTTTCCCTGCTTTTTAAAGCATTTTTTTCTGACTATTCGCCCAAACTGGAAGGAAAAAAAATACTTTAAAAAGTGAAAAAAAAGTTGGCCATGCCCATCCAGTCACATGACTACCCACCAAGCCATGCCTACAGAACCGGTGGCAAAAAAAATATTGATTTCACCACTGATCGGAACTCCTTGCCCCTCTTCAGCTGCTTCTGGACACCGGCAATCACCATCTGTAGCATCTCTGCGCTTCTGCCGCCCACCTACTCGCTGCTCCGCCTTTTTTTAGTGCATTCGGCAGGTCTTCCCTAATGACAGGCTCTCTCCCCCCTGCCCAGGGGATTCTCTCCCATGTGGAGCAACTCTGAGATGGTGCACAGGAACTTCCAGCGTTTCAGGGGTTGACACCAACTCTTGCAGCCATGTATGTATGTATGTATGTA